>NC_134495.1:28686443-29001443 GCF_040206685.1 Ascaphus truei
TAGGGTTGTATGTGGCCACTAGTGGTATGTGTGTGGTAGGTTCTCTCTGTCTGTATTGTAGTAGGTGTTCTCGTGGGGCTTTTAGTGCAGATGTAATAGTTCTGGCAATGGTCTTTGGTTTGTATCCCTTCTGTCTGAACGATTCGGTCAGGGTTGTGAGATGCCTGTTTCTGTCTTCAGTGTAAGAGCATATGCAGTGGTATCTTATAGCCTGGCTGTGTATGATACCATTTTTTGTAAAGTGGGATGGAAGCTGGAGTTGTGGAGGTAACTGCATCGGTCTGTTGGTTTCTTGTATACAGATGTGTGTAGTTTGCCATCTTTCAGTGTTACTGTTGTGTATAGAAAGTTTACTAGGTTTGCAGAATAATCCATTTTGAGTTTAATTTATGGATGGAATGAGTTCAGGGACTCGTGGAATTGTTTTAGGTTTCCTTCACCTTCTTTTCATATTATAAACAGGCCATCAATGTATCTGCAGTATTTGTAGGGTTTGTGGGGGCATGTAGTTAGGAATCTTTGTTCAAGATTTGCCATGAAAAGATTGGCATATTGCGGTGCCATCTAGGTACCCATTGCAGTACCCATTAGTTGTAGTTACATTTCCTTGTTGAAGCTGAAGTAGTTGTATATGAGGATGTATTTTTTTTCAGTTTGGTAATTACAACAGTGCTGTATTTTTGCTCCAGGGGAGATGTTGTAAGGAATTGCATTCATGCCTCAATACCATCCTTGTGGGGGATATTGCTGTAAAGGGATTCTACATCCATGGTAACTAGCAGTGTGTTGGATGGTGGTTGGTTGATGTTGTTAAGGTTATTGAGAAAATTTGTGGTATCTTGTATGAAGCAGTTGGTGCTTCTGACTAAAGGTTTGAGGATATTCTCAACTAAGCCTGATATTTTTTCAATGAGTGTATCCATATCTGTTATAATACTGTAGGTCTGCCGGGGTTTCCTGGTTTGTGTTCATAAGCACCACTGCACCTCCTTTATCTGCTGGTTTGATGGTGATGTAGGGGTTGTTTCGCAGTTCCTTGATTGCAGATCTCTCCATGGGGGATAGGTTGTGCATTGTTTTTTTCTGCTGTGCTGATGCTAGTAAGGAAACTCGCGATCTGAAGCTCTGTACTGTACGTAGCCATCTAGTTTGCATCCTGTTGGTGGTGTTAAATAGGTGTTCTTCTTCTTGTTGTTGTACTCTGTAATTATGGGGGTGCTCTCTTTTTTGTGGAAATATTCTTTCAGTCATAGTCTCCTGAAGAATTCTTCTAGGTCTCAGTATAATTGAATTTGGTCCAGTTGGGTGGTGGGACAGAATGTTAGTCCCTTGGAGAGAGCAGAGAACTCAGGTTTTGAGAGTTTATATAATAAGACAGGTTTAGATTGAGAATATCCACAAACCTTTAGTCAGAAGCACCAACTGCTTCATACAAGATACAAGAAGATACAAATATTTATTAAAAAATATGGTGAATTGATGTCCACTGATTATTATAAGTACCAACAAAGTATATGTTATTATTCTCCATCTTTTTGTTCGTGTTGTTTATGAGTAGCTGAGATTTTGGTGTAGTGAGGGCTCGGTGGTATGCCTTTTTAATGACGTTGTTGCTACAGTATATCCACATGTTTGAAACACGATGTTTCATATCCCTTGCCATTTTATGGAACTCATTATGTGTGGAACAATTTCGCTTAAGTCGTAGGAATTGTCATGTCGGGATGTTTCTAACCATGTGTGTTGGATGTTGGCTTTCAGCGCTCAATAGACTATTTGTTGAGGAAGGCTTTCTAAATATAGTGATCTTTATATAGCCTTGACTGTTTTTCTTGATGGTAAAATCCAACAAATCAATCTGTTCTCTATGATGTTGGTAAGTCAATATGTGATTGTGGGCATTTACGTGTACATCGATGAATTGGTGAAGGAGTGTCTCAGTTCCACTCCATACAGTATAAGCAACACATCATCTCTTTGTGTTTTCAGCTCCGAAGACCCCCTGCTTCAATACTATGTTAATAAAATAAAAACATTTAGATCGCCTGTAAGAGCAGTGCAAGGAGATGCAATCCTTCTGGGGCGCTAGACTTATTGTCCTTGTAGTAGCAGAGGGGCCATGTTTGGGATGCAGGTCTCCGCATTTTTCTCCATGGCCACAAGGACAGTACATCTGGTTACATCAGTAAGTTCCTCTTTCTCTCATATATATATATTTATAAACTTGAACATCTTTCTATGTTATTTTGAGTTAACTTCAAATTAAGATCAAGGCAAATATTTAAGTAATGTCTACCAATATGTTGGAAATGTTAACAATGCATTTAACACGTTTTTTTTAAATATATATTTTCTCCTATAATTGTGAAGTATAAATAAAAGGAATAGCAAGATGATCTTATACATATTTTGGTTTTGTAATAGTACAAGAAGTTGTCACATAGTTTAGGGTTTTCATGTATTTATGCTAATAGAATCTTACCCACATCTATGCAAATTCCTCTTGTGATGTATTTTAATAATATGATGTTGACCACAACTCACCGCATTTTTCTTAACCACGAAGCTAAATTAGTAATCAAGCTCCATTATTTTAATAATCCTTATTTTTCACTGTGATTTTCTTTGTTGGCAAAATAGAGTTAGAGACAATGTTAGCATTTTTTCTCTCTATATATTTGAAAAAAATCAGTCTGCTTTTACTGGCCTAAATCCAGAGCCGGATTGAAGACAGTCAGTAACAGATCATGCTAACTTGCCTTGGAATTTGTACAGGAAAGGAGGAATTTCCCAGTTATGTTCTGTTCTTATAAGCCACAAGATGTTCTTTTTCTCTTGGCCTCTTGTTGGGTATTGTGGGAGGAATGGTGCTTGGTCAAAAAGCAAGCAATGGTACTGTAACTCAGAAAAAAATTTTTTTTTTGCTATAGCAACATGCAGCTGTGCAACTCAGAGACAGTCCTGTCGGCGAAACATTTCTCTGACTCTGGCCATAAGATGAATGATCTGAAGGTGGCCATAAGATGAATGATCTGAAGGTGGCCATACTCAAAGGTAATCATGGAACACCGAAAGAGAGATGGTTGCATAAATACAAATTTATTAAACTGTGCGGGACACTGACCGGTGGCCTAAACCAAGACCACAGTTTCATGAGCCACTACACAAGAGAACTCCCTTCCCATGAGTGCTAAATACCATGTCTATCAATACAGCGCTATATGAATGCACACACACCTGTCTCTTACACATACACCTGTAAAATATAATTCCATCTTTATATACTGTAAGAGACGTGTTCAGAGGCACGCAATGGAGACCATTTAAAGTGAAACTTAAATGAGGCATTATTGCGCCTTTTGCTTTAAGCACAGCAAACATGTGAAAATCTGCAAACAAAATCTGCTCCACTTTGGAGTATTTTTACACTTGTAGTCCAGCCCTCTTTAACTGCGTGGTTAAGCCCTGAGGAAGGTCCTGCCAGGACCGAAACGTTGGGTTTATAGTGTGCTGTTTTGTCACTGTTAATACATGTCTTTTTGCTATTTCTGAGTGTTGCTGCTTTTGTGCTTTCTCTTATGGGAAGACAGGGTTTCTATATTGATTTCTATGGAGCATGCACCTTGACTTTACATTTGTTGCTTGGAGTGCTGGCTGCTGCTTTTTGTTATATATATATATATACGTACATTCTGAATACATGCCTTAAACTTGCCTTAAACTCATTTCTGCATTTATTAATGGCCCATCAGATTAACAGCGGGGGTCCCTGGCAGTCCCATTCAAACTGAATTGGACTGCCAGGGGTATAAGGCAAGCTTTAGAATAGTCGTGGTCTCGTCTGTATATGTATATATATATATATATATATATATATATATATATATATATATATATATATAAAAACACAGAAAAAACAGGCGCACTCATAGCGTAAAAGGTATAACAATATATTTATGGAGTCAAGGATTTAAAAATGCACACTCAGAAACGTAGCTTAATAAAAAGCATTTTTGCGTAAAACTCAGCCAGCCAGACGCAGGAACCCGGTAGCAGATGACTTTGGTATATTGTCCGGTGTAGGTACACTGCACCAGACTCTATGGATACCTCCGGAGCCCAGGGAACACGAGGGGCTCCGCCTTCCTCTCAATCCTGCGTCACACAGTAAATACTCAGCTCCAGATACCGCGAGAACTCAGTGACGTATATATATATAAAACATTACCATTCTCTCGTCCGGTAAAGTAAGACTGCACTCGGTTTCAGTAATTATGAAAATCTGTATTGGGCATCTGAATAGAAAATATAAATCACCCAATCCGACGTTTCGGTCCTGGAATAGGACCTTTCTCAAGGGGGTGCCTATTCCTGGACCTATTTACTGCTGGAGTGATATAAAGGACGATACTACATGGGGAAGTTAGGAACCTGGTATTTTACAAAAACATTCAGAATATAAGAGCTCCAGCAGTAAATAGGTTAACATATACCAAGGGCCTTCTAGCAGGAGAATGCATGCGAGGGCTACTATTGGTTCCTTTAGCCGATATGTTATCAGAGAGACAAGCTTCGGCTTCCCCAGGTGGTGTTTTTCTTTAAGATTCAGCTGACATATGGGGTAATGGTATGAGGCGTCCGTGGAAAGGGACGTGATGACTCTCATTAGATGAGAGCGCCGATACGTCATGGTTGAAGGAAGGTACTGTGGGTATTTATGTTAGTCGATTGGTTTGTGTTCTATACTCTTTGATAAAGCGTGAGAGACCACGCGAAACGCATAAGAGGACTTTTTTGCTGTTTCCTTATGTGCCAATAAATTTTTGTACCTAGATATTTTATTTGCAATCATTGGTCACACGTTCTTTCCAAGGCAGTTGCACCGCCTCACACGACTCCTTGCATGCTGATGATTTCTTCCGGTAGGAGCAAGCCGGCAGCACCTGGATCTCCAGATGATCAACAAAGTGAGTAACTTTATTCATCAATTGTGACTTACTCTATGTGTCATACCATATTCATACTTCCCTATAACTACGGATACCCATATAAGATCTACCTATCAAGTCTATTGGGAGTCTATCAAGAATGGTATAGGTAGGTAAGGGAGTGAACCCCTATGAGGGTGCTACAAACTGGTGTCGGTTGTATCCATGGTAAGGTAAGTAATGCATAGGTTTCCTTAAGTTATTAGTGAGAGCAGTGTGATAGGTTCCCCCATATATTAGAACAGTTCCTTAAGACAGTATATTGTATGTACATGGGATTCAGGCACACTTGGGGTTAACCGCTTTGTAGGGAAAGTAGCCTCTAACCTGTTACTGTTACTGTTACTGTTAGTGTTTGTCCCATCCGGCGGTTCCTTCTCTGGCGGGTCACGTGTTCCCAGCGGGTCCTCGAGCAGGGAGTGCAGAGACTCGTTTAGCTGCCTCGTTGGTGCCTGCAGGCTGTCAGTTCCGGAGAAGGGAACCTCACCGCTGCTCTCCTTGTAGCGTGCATCCGTCCCAGCAGTGAAAGGTAAGTGAAGAGGAGGGGGGGGGGGGCTTGGAGCACAGCAAATCAAATTATCAGGCTGGCGGCAGCGGCAGCGTGCAACAAAAAAACTTTAATGCGGCATCATAGCCCTAGTTAAAAAGACAGAACAATTCTCTGACGCGTTTCGTCTGAGAGACTTTTTCAAAGAGTCAGAGAATTGTTCTGTCTTTTTAACTAGGGCTATGATGCCGCATTAAAGTTTTTTTGTTGCACGCTGCCGCTGCCGCCAGCCTGATAATTTGATTCGCTGTGCTCCAAGCCGCCCCCCCCCCATATCAAGAATGGTAACTAAGGGACATTGTATTGGACACTATTGATCTTGGCTAATGTGGACCATGGAGGTCTAGGTTCATAATGTGGTCTCTTTTGGGAAAGAGAACAATGATTTAAAGGCTACAAATTGTACGTTTAATATGTGGACATTCCTTGTGAGCATTGCTAGGGGAGCATTCCCCTCACTCTTCTGCTATTATTTCCGCATTCAGGTTTAGAAGTTTTATTTGTCAGCTGGCAGTCTTTTGTCAGCTCAAACATCTCTGTGTTTCCTCGCTCAGTCCCACTTTGAGACTCAGGGATCTCTGCTCTTCTGCTTACTGGGTCAGCTCAGCTCAAGTGTGAGCTCAGGAAGAATTTCTCTTTCTATCCTAGAGGCAGGTTTTTCTGACACCTGTAATCAGCCAGGTGGTGTTGGTTAATTGTCTACCAGCAGTTAACCACCACACTGCTGGATTACAGGCACATTTTTGAAGAGGGATAAGTCCCCTGTTACATATACCAATAGGGACTACATAGTATCCACACACATCTATAGTAATGCAACACCCGCTTACATTTCAACACCAACCAACACAATTGGTATACACTCCCACACACACCGCTCCCACACACACCTTTTGTAAAGCACTTTATACACTGTCGGTGCTTTATAAATTTATATTAACACACACAAACATACTCTTACATCACAAACATTCAGGGACCATTTAATACCTAAAGTTACAAATGCAGAGGCCGTTATTCGAACACTTCACGTGTTGTATTCCTTGGAATACTCATGTCATGGCGCGTGATTTCTTCCAACCGTACCGCCTTTAGATGCGAGTGCAGACGAGTGCAGAAAATGGCATTTTAGTATTCTGGTTTTAAACACCTGAAATTGACACAGTAGCACAGTAGCACAGTACTGTACACATGACAATGCATTAATTTCATTGCATTACATTGAATGACATTGACACAAAGAAAAAGTATCCATGAAATTCAAACAAAGCAACCGCGATAAACACGTGTGCCTGGGCCGCGTTAATGCCGCGTGGAATACAGCAGAGCACACGAAAATGGCTCCGTGATTTGTTCGAATAACGGCCGCTGCATCTGTATAAATCGCTTACTGCACAGGGGGAGGGATAGGTTTCATCCACATAAAATTCCAGGCTGTATTAAAGTAAAACTTTTCTAGCTTTATCCATTGTAACATCGCCCAAAGAAGAGATTTTATAAATCTATATATAAAACCCTAAGTCAAGCTGAACTGCAACTTAAGGCAAAGCTAAATACTCCTGTTAATTACCCCTATGTAGTATAATTCTTAGCCTGAGTCCCCACTGGCGCTGAGCGCACTCATGCTTGGAGAGCGCTCATAGCATGAGCGCTGGGTGTCCTGCATTTACACTCGAGCGCACGGGGGGGGTTGTTACGGGAAGTTGAGCGTGCTGGAAAGTTAGATTTTTTCATTTACCTAAGCGCCGAGCGCGGGTGAGCGTGTGCGCGCGCGAGCGTGTGCGCGAGCGTGCGCGCATAGCGTGAGCGGGGACTTACATATATCTATATATGTAAGTAAACGCCATAAGCGCTGCATGCTCAGCGCTAGGAGGGACGCAGCTTTAGTAGGGATACGGTAAGCATTAATGGCTGTGCAAATTATATACCAAACCCCTACTCCTGAACTGATGTTTTGCAATAATGTATGTAATTCGTATAACTTCTGCAGCAATTATTTTTTTTAAATAAAAATGCTATTAATGAGGTGGAGCAGTTTTGGGAAACTTCTTAATTGTGACAGTTCTGCTGATAGTTAACAGTAATGCATCTTAGTTACGCACACTATACTGTATGCATCTTCAGTAACTTTTCTTAGTGATGCTTTGGGAACTTTTTGTTCTCATGGAAACTTTTTATAGAGGTGAATGATGTGGGACTGAGAGAATGTGCAGGACTGTGATGAGCTCATACTGCTCATCATACAGCAGTTATTTTACATTGCCTCCTCTAGAATTTCAACCTGCCCCATGGTATAATAATTGTGTGTCTGCCATATGAGTGCCCTGAAAACTTCCGGAAAAAGCACGATTTAAGCAGAAGGGAAATTAATCTAGAAGGAGAATGCTAGATAGTGATGAGCTCTAGAGGACTTCTCTGGAGACCAATTTACACTTTCAGGTCCTGTCCTTTTATAATGGCATTTTATGGCACTACAGGAGTACCCAATCATAAGATTTCCTTCCGCATAGGAATTGTGTTAAGCCAGATTTGACCCTTGTAGCTAGCTCTGAGTTTTATAGATCAAGATAACCTCTTCTATCACAAGCTAAAAACAAGCTAGGCTAGGGCTAGAAAAGGACCTGAGCATCCACTTAGCCTGAGGACCAGCATCCACAGAAGGACTGAGACTTCTGGAGGATCCAGACCAGCAGACAAAGAACCAAGCCAGGACAACAACCAGGACTCTGGATGTATGATGTGAGTTACAGTACAAGGGATGATCCCTGTATCTTTTATTTAGATAGTGATTTGGGTGGGTGAAGATTCGGTCTTTCATAGCCTGGGCCCCCAACCATAAATATAATCCATTATTTTGTAGTAACTACACCAGGAGGATTTGAGATGTGTGGTGTGGGGGTGATTTTATGTACAATACAGTGCAAAAATACCATATGTTCTCAAAGCCTTTATTGAATTCAAGGACATAATTCATTTTTGTGGCCACTAGGTTTATTTATTTTTTTATTCTCAGCTCAATTTAAGGTATGAGCTGCCTGAATCAATATATTGGATTTATGACAAATTATAGCAATATTTAACCCACTTACTGCTCCACTTTTCAGAGGTGTGAGCATTACAGCCACTTTACACCTCTGCTATTAATGAACTTTTGACACCCAGCATACTTCGATCCTGCTAATTTATGCTAATCTTCTCACTCCTCCATTTAAAGACTCCAGTCATGATAATATCATGAGATATTAGGTATTTTAATCAATCTGGTGCTTCAGGGGTTAATGTAGCTACAGTTTGATTTAAAAATACACTATATTGGGTTTATGACAAGTCAAAGATGTTTCCTTTGTCTCTGCAGACCTACAAAGAGGACTTAATTGGGGGCCTATCACTGATGGCCCACTAAATGTGACATGTGTTTAGAAGGCAATAAACACTAACTTGATACTGTTCTGTCAGCCTCAAAGAAAACTAAACGTTCTGGAATAATTACTGGTGCATCCCAGAGAGAGGTGACCTACAGATCACGCCTTAGTTGGAGGCCTTTATTAAAAATGAGAATATCATGTGACGTCAACTACTGTACATACTAAGGCTGAGCCCATGGTCAGCCCTTATCCGCTGACCCGTGCTGAGGCGCACTGACACTTGTCAGTGAGCCCCTGCAGCCGCAATGAGAGCAGCTTTAGCAGGGGCTCGCGCACGCTTCCGCAGGCGTGCGGAGGCGTAGCTCTTAAAAAAAAATAGTTTCGGCGCACACGGGAGCGCAAAGCCGGTCACGTGAGCGGTGCGCCCAATGAGGGCGAACCAGCTCCGTGACGTCACTGGCCCACCCCCAACACGCCCCGGACGCTGCGCGAACTAAGGCCAGGGAAAGCACCTGCTTTCCCTCTGCCTCAGCGCACCTCCGCACGGCTGGAGTCACCATGGTCTCAGCCTAAGAGTTACATATCTATAATTGTTGCAGAGTCACAGGCAATGAGACCATACACAACATGCGTAAGAGATGCCAATGACAGATATCCATTTGTCACTCAAATTTAGGAGCAAGATGGTCATAATTAGTCTCGTTCGTCCGTCATAATTGCCTGAATCTATTGATATGACTCGTAACTAAACATTAGAGAAAATAAGTTATGAGTGCGTTTATATATTGAGGCAAAGTCTTAAACGTAGTTTGGTGGTAGTTTTTTTTCTCTGTCGTAAAACCGTCAACCTACAGTAGCAGCTGATATACGATAGGAGTGGGCGTATGTTGTCTCAATGGGGAAAAAATAGTACATAACACTTGGCAAAGTATTATGAAAATCAGAAGTCTGTCTGTGTGGGATACAAGCGCTTACCTCCTGTATGCAATTTATTATATGCAAAGATGCTTTAACTAATAAAAAACTTGTATTTCTGTATTTATTGTATGTAATAATACATACATTAAATAGGGGAAGTGATAATGTCCCTAGAACCCAATAAATATGTATCAATTCAGTCATCAATCTTCAAGCTGCTGTCATTATCTGAAGATTCTGAGCTTTAGCCAATGAGAGACAAGCAGTGCAGCATTACTGGACTCTCAAACAGGGGCTGAAGAAGGTAAAATTAAGTAGAAGACATAAAAATGCGGTAGGTTTACTCCCTGCTAAATAGATATTGTTTGAGGTATAACAACATTGTATGGAAACTTTAGTGATTATGTTGCCAGGTGTTAAAGCAGGGAACCTCCTATATAAATGTAGCAGAACTGGGTGCAGACCCTGCAGGAGAACCCTCTTGCACCCCCCCCCCCCCTGATAAACTGCAGTGTCCGACAGGAGTATAAACCATAGGATGGCTCTTTATTCTTCAACAGCATACCATCATGTACACTTCTTCCATGGGCCCCTGGACTCAACCTAGGGAGCTTGAGACCCCAAGGGTCTATCCTTAGCTCCCTTATTCCCTGGCAGAATAATGGGTAGTACGCCACTCCCCTGAACTCCTACTGAACATTAACTAAATGTGGCTCTGCAGCCCATTTTATACCAAGGGGGAAGGTCTTAGGTCTGAGCCCCTGGTAGGGCAGCACACAGACCCAAAGACCCCCCCCCCCCCTTCTGTCACTCAAGGTAGCTGCTTACTGCAGGGGGAAACCCGGATTAACCCTAACACTCCCTGCATTGGTACCAGGGCTTATGTGATAGGCAGGGTAGATCAGTAGCCAAGAGGATACATGGCTACATAAGCAAAAATGAAGTCATAACATACAGTATAATCAGGCTGTGCTGATCAATATCTTGCTTTTAATGTCTTCATTTTTTGATTAGTTTTCACCTGTTTATTATTGTACTTTCCTCAACTGTTACCATGGCAACATCTGATGTCCTAATGAGTGTGAAGGACAGCTGCCATTTTAACGTCCCGGGTAGGCACATTTTCAGGGTGGGATTTCTATAAAAAAAAAACAGCAACAAAAAATGATTTTGCATTGGTAAAAAGAAATGAGATTACAGTAAGATTTGTTTTGGTTTTTTTTCCCCACACTGTCTTTTGAAACATTCATATATTCATATGCAAAACGTATATAGCATAGTCTCCCCACAGAAATATGCTCCTTCAAGTGTACCATCTTGTTTTCAAGAAGCCCCTGAGGAAAAGTTATGTTGCAATACTGTCTCCAAGGTAACAAACAACCCAAATCTTAGATTCAAATTCACAAGGGACAGCACTATTTGATGGGAAAAAGGAAAAACATACCAGTGTCAGCTTAGGTTTAAAATGGACCTCAAATAAAGGTGCAATTCAAATGCAATACATCCATTTTCTCTTTAGCTCTGGCAGTTGGTTGTTGCCCTGCCTTCTTGACCCCAGCTATTTGTCTGATAAGAGGTTTGTTTTCCCCCTCTGCTTATCCTACTTGCAGGTTGCGATACAAGTCAAAAAATGATAGGCAGCTGTTACACATAGTTGTAAGCTTGTTTATTTTGTGAAAGGGAGGTTATTCTGGACTTTGTTTAAACTATGGAGCTATTTTCGGCCTATTAAATATGCATTCTTATCTCTACGTATAAAGGCATTTGTATCCTACAGTATGTTAATGTATCAAGGACCTTTGTGCCTGCTTTTCTGTGTGTGTGTATATACATATATATATATATATATATATATACATATATATATATATATATATATATATATATATATATATATAAATATATAGAGAAGAGAGAGGAGAGAGCGCACGCCCATAGTATAAAATTGTGTATTTAATGATGGGAAGGGGGAGGGGGGGAGAAAATACACTCACAAGGGTACAAGTATTAAAAGCATTTCGTGATAATATCACCACCATCCGGTATCTTTACTTCGATCAAACGTTCAAGGCGTGAAGAAAGTATCAACGAAATCGTGCTGGAATCCCAGAAAATCTCCTTGATGGATGGCCGCTGTGATGTTGAACACACGATCCGGCCTGTTCCTGCGCACACGTGATGACATAATGTCCGTACGTTTTGCGTGATGACGCTCCCTGACGCGTTTCGTCACACACGGGCGACTTTATCAAATCACCCTCATCATGAGTTAATAATACACTGTGTGATAAGGAATAATAAAATATATATTGCATAACAATCTCAAAAATGCCTTAAATGTTACTCTGATTTTTATATGATGTAGTATATATACATATATCAATAGTTTAAAATAACTTTAAAATTGAAAAATTCTTATATGTTAGCATTTACATGATATGCAATCCAAAATATAATGAATTTTATTGTTAAAACGATAATACAATCATGAATACACATGTAAAGCTTAGAATATCTAGCAAAGACAAAAAATATATATATAAATACATTTAAAATGTCCACTTGTACCAATTGTATTGTTAATTATATTATTAAGTTCAGAAGGAGGAAGGATTGGGAAAATCATATGAATGAACTGAAATGTGGGGAAAGGATGGGATGGTGAGGAGGGGATAGGGGTGAAGGTGGGTGGAGGGGGAGATGGGGGGGCAGGGGGGGGAAGAGAACTTTCAGCAGTGGACGGGGAATAAAAAGAGGGGGTGGGGCCAAGAGGAAGAGCAGAGAGTATACCAAAGAAACCATGCCCATAATATGAACCTAGCTAAACCTAAGTGCTGGTGTCTATACACTAATTCAGACCACCGGGGGTAAGTGTCCCCAACCGGTGTATTCAAAAGGTCTCCCTTCTACAAAGGGGTGTGTCTACATCCTCCACCCCCTCTGATGCCAGCATGGGTGCCCGATCAAAGGTTTGTAGTGATACACACAAACCCCTGCATTTTTTAGACGAAAGTCCACAACAAGAGTTTATAACGAAGGAGAAAGAAAGCGGAAAATCTTATCCATTATGGATGCCCAACAAACCAGTCCAACTAGGAAAAAGAGGGTCAGGGGAGTTAGAGGCGGGAGAATCATCCAAAGAAAAAAGGAGAACGCAAGAAAAATAACCCTTCCAGAGAGTAGTAGGATTTTTAATATTTCAACTTTTCAATTATCTTTATATCAATCACTGCTTCTGGAAAAGGGACTCTGTTTTGCACCAACCACGGGCCCAAATGCCTTTCAATTATTTGTGGATCTAAATAGCTTTATCCGTAAACTTACGCTTAAACGCCACTTTAACATACAGGATAAAAATAAAAAGGTAGCTAGATCCACTCTTGGTATGAGTACTCAGGAGGAGGTCTGTTTGGATGCTCTCACTGACCTGTTGATTGAGTCAGATGGGACTCAGGGTTCCTTCAGCAATGCTTTAGACAAATTTGACAATACTATACACTCGACACAACCATTAGATATTGAATTGGATGATGGGGAAACTATCATGCATTCCCCAATCAGGCCAAAGTCACTGTTCTTTCCCTATCAATCTAAGGGAGGGTACATAGATGCATTTTACCATTTGGTACTCAAAGATTTTGAGACACTGTGCAGTAAACCATTTAGATTTAATAAAAACCTATCTAGGGGTGAACTAGAGGCACTTTGTGATTTGAAGAAAAACAGGGACATTGTTACACAGGCGACTAACTTTATTCTTACTTGGCTAGCTCCGCGAATTTCAGAGGACCCCGGTGATGTGCGGTTTTGTGTCGTTTTCTCCCGGGGTATATAGCGTTATATTCGCGGCTGTGATTTAAGCATTTTATTCCGTCTGGCTGCAATACTGCAATGCTGTGTAAAAACGCATGGGGGCGTTTGCGAGCTGTTCTCTTTAAAGCCGTCCCCTATAAACCCTAACATACAGTACTGTACATTTTTATTCATAGTGTACATGTACAGGGGGTCTCCGGAGCTGAACCGCATTGGTTTCAGGTTGGGGGACCCCCTGCTCCCCAAGATACAGCCCCCTTTATGAGGTGCCGGTATCCCTCTGCGTTTCAAGGGCCCGATCACGTGACCGCGGCCTGTAACCCAAGCAGAGGGATACCGGCACCCCCTAAAGGGGCCAGTATCTCGGGGAGCAGGGGGTCCCCGGACCTGAAACCAATGCTGTTCAGCTCCGGTGACCCTCTGCACATGTACAGTATAAATAAAAAACATATATAAATAAACACTCGTTCCTTACCTTAGCGGCTATGTGCTATGGTAATGAAGCAGCATTTCTGTATTTTAATAATATTGTACAGTGAGCAGGGGGTTCCCTGAGCCAGAAATTAATGCTCAGGGACCCCCTGCTCCGGCACAATATTATTAAAAATACAGAAATGCTGCTTCATTACCTTAGCTGATAGCCGCTAAGGCAATGAAGGCAGAATAGCATGTTTATTGGGGACATTTGATTTGCCCCCAATAAACATTGCAATAAACAACATACAGTACACCCCCTGTGTATTTAAAATACATAAACAATAAATACATGACATACATATTTTTATTGTGTGTTTTAAACCTGCCTGCCTTCACTGTAATCTATATAAAAACCCCTCCCCCTATTGTGTGTTTTAAACCTCCTGCCTTCACTGTAATCTATGTAAAAAACCCTCCCCCTATTGTGTGTGAAGCTTCCCTGCCTTCACTGTAATCTATGTAAAAAACCCTCCCCCTATTGTGTCTGCTAAACTTCCCTGCTTTGACTAATCTGTGTAAGCCCCCCTCCCCTATTGTGTCAGTAAAATCTGCCTGGCCTGTGTTTCTGTGAGTGCAGTGTATTGTATGTAAATGTGGGTAGGGGGATCCCGTGTAAATAACCACACCCACTACCCACTACCCACGGCCCCTCCGCTGCTTGCTGCAAAACAGAGACAAAAATTAAAAAACATACAAAGTAATGTCCCCAAACCCCTTAATCACCATAGCGGTTATTAACCTCTACAGTCATTAAGGGGTTAACCCACCCTCACCCACCACTCAGGACGCCTGCATACCCTCCCACACTAACCCCCCCATCCGTGAGGCCTAACCACCCACCCACTACCCACAAGGGAGGCCTACCCACATACCGTTGGTGAAACAGCCCCCCTCCCACCCCCAGTACCCACAATAAAAACAATACACAGCCCCACAATAAACATCATTCTATTTATTAAATACATTACCCACCCCCTGTGCCCCCCCATAAATACAAGATTTATTCTTTTACATACAGGGTTCATAACGCAGCCCCACGCGAGTCCCCGGTGGGCTGGCGGGGCACCTGGACAGACCTACAGTTTACAAGCAGCCCTTTTTACACAGGTTCTGGAGTCCTGCTGGTGGATCCCGCCAGCACCATGGCCCCCAGGTGGTCTCCTTGGGTCACCGTGGGCCACAATTGGGTCCCCACGGTAGGCCCGCGGATGTCTGGGAGCCCCGGGTCAGACCCACAGGTGTCTGCGGGGCCTCGGGTGGTTCCCTCGGGGGTCGGGGGAACTCACGGGTGCTCACTACGGGTCCGCGGTGCCCCCACAGAAGTGGGACCACACATCATCATCCCCGCACCTACGGGTCGGTGGTGCCCCCACAGAAGTGGGACCACACATCGTCATCCCCACAGACTACGGGTCGGCGGTGCCCCCACAGAAGTGGGACCACACATCTTCATCCCCGCATGTGTCACCCGTGGAACCACCAGCCTGATACCCTTGGGATACCCGAGTATATCCACAGGTGGTCTCCAGAGGTCCCACGCAGAACCACGGAATTAATTGCCCATTATTAAAAACATTAACTATCATATTCAAATAAATAAAGTACTACTGACCTCATCAATACGAAGTGTCCGTAGCCAGCAACATCCTTGTCTTGCCCACAACATACATAGCTAATACAAAGCCAATATATTGCAAGTACATTCAGATATCACTTAACCCCTTAAACACCTTATCAGATAATAACCGCAAAGGTGATTAAGGGGTTAAGCCACACAGGCCCGATACCCACCCTTCACCCATGAATTTGTACAGTGGCTTCATCATGCAACTATATATATACTGTATATATATATACAGATATATATATATATATATATATATATATATATATATATATATACAGTATATATATATATATATACACAGTATATATACACACGCTGAACCAATATACAAATAAATGTAGAAGGGTTATCAAAACTATACTGTCCTACAACCAAACACTTCTCCATACAGACACTACATTAAAATCAATTTCCTTTAATAATCCCAGACATCCGCGGGCCTACCGTGGGGACCCAATTGTGGCCCACGGTGACCCAAGGAGACCACCTGGGGGCCATGGTGCTGGCGGGATCCACCAGCAGGACTCCAGAACCTGTGTAAAAAGGGCTGCTGGTAAACTGTAGGTCTGTCCAGGTGCCCTGCCAGCCCACCGGGGACTCGCGTGGGGCTGCGTTATGAACCCTGTATGTAAAAGAATAAATCTTGTATTTATGGGGGGGGCACAGGGGGTGGGTAATTTATTTAATAAATAGAATGATGTTTATTGTGGGGCTGTGTATTGTTTTTATTGTGGGTACTGGGGGTGGGAGGGGGGCTGTTTCACCAACGGTATGTGGGTAGGCCTCCCTTGTGGGTAGTGGGTGGGTGGTTAGGCCTCACGGATGGGGGGGTTAGTGTGGGAGGGTATGCAGGCGTCCTGAGTGGTGGGTGAGGGTGGGTTAACCCCTTAATGACTGTAGAGGTTAATAACCGCTATGGTGATTAAGGGGTTAGGGGACATTACTTTGTATGTTTTTTAATTTTTGTCTCTGTTTTGCAGCAAGCAGCGGAGGGGCCGTGGGTAGTGGGTAGTGGGTGTGGGTGTGGTTATTTACACGGGATCCCCCTCCCCACATTTACATACAGTACACTGCACTCACAGAAACACAGGCCAGGCAGATTTTACTGACACAATAGGGGGAGGGGGGCTTACACAGATTAGTCAAAGCAGGGAAGTTTAGCAGACACAATAGGGGGAGGGTTTTTTACATAGATTACAGTGAAGGCAGGGAAGCTTCACACACAATAGGGGGAGGTTTTTTTTACATAGATTACAGTGAAGGCAGGAGGTTTAAAACACACAATAGGGGGAGGGGTTTTTATATAGATTACAGTGAAGGCAGGCAGGTTTAAAACACACAATAAAAATATGTATGTCATGTATTTATTGTTTATGTATTTTAAATACACAGGGGGTGTACTGTATGTTGTTTATTGCAATGTTTATTGGGGGCAAATCAAATGTCCCCAATAAACATGCTATTCTGCCTTCATTGCCTTAGCGGCTATCAGCTAAGGTAATGAAGCAGCATTTCTGCATTTTTAATAATATTGTGCAGGAGCAGGGGGTCCCTGAGCATTAATTTCTGGCTCAGGGAACCCCCTGCTCACTGTACAATATTATTAAAATATAGAAATGCTGCTTCATTACCATAGCACATAGCCGCTAAGGTAAGGAACGAGCGTTTATTTATATATGTTTTTTATTTATACTGTACATGTGCAGAGGGTCTCCAGAGCTGAACAGCGTTGGTTTCAGGTCCGTGAACCCCCTGCTCCCCGAGATACAGGCCCCTTTAGGGGGTGCCGGTATCCCTCTGCTTGGGTTACAGGCCGCGGTCACGTGATCGGGAACTTGAAACGCAGAGGGATACCGGCACCTCATAAAGGAGGCTGTATTTCGGGGAGCAGGCGGTCCCCTGACCTGAAACCAATGAGGTTCAGCTCCCGAGACCCCCTGCACATCTACACTATAAATAAAAATGTATTTTAAATGTATTTATTTATATTGATTTATTTATTTATTTATTTAGATTTATTTATTTTTTGGCGGCTGCTGTGTGTGAGTTTTTTTTTATTGTGAGTAGTGGGGGTGGGTGAAGAGGGTATTAGCCCCAACGATGGCTGTTTAGGGCTTGCGGGGGGGTAGCGGGAGGGCTTAACCCCTTCATGACCGTAGCGGTATTAATTGCTACGGTCGTGAAGGGGTTCAGTGCACCCGCAACCCCCCGGCAAGTCCTAAACTCACACCAAGGGCCAAATACCCCCCTCACCCACCCGCGCTACCCACAATAAAGCGGGCACGGTGGGTTAACCCCTTCATTGCCTTAGCGGCTATACGCTAAGGTAATGAAGCAGCATTTCTGTAATTTTAATAATATTGTGCAGGAGCAGGTGGTCCCTGAGCATTAATTTCTGGCTCAGGGAACCCCCTGCTCACTGTACAATATTATTAAAATACAGAAATGCTGCTTCATTACCATAGCACATAGCCGCTAAGGTCAAGAACGATTCTTTATTGATGTGTGTGTTTTATTTATACTGTACATGTGCAGAGGGTCTCCGGAGCAGAACCGCTGTGGTTTTAGGTCCGGGGACCCCCTGCTCCCCGAGATACAGGCCCCTTTAGGGGGTGCCGGTATCCCTCTGCTTGCTTTACAGGCCGCGGTCACGTGATCGGGCCCTTTAAACGCAGAGGGATACCGGCACCTCATAAAGGGGGCTGTATCTCGGGGAGCAGGGGGTCCCCCGACCTGAAACCAGTGCGGTTCAGCTCCGGAGACCCCCTGCACATCTACACTATAAATAAAAATGTATATTAAATAATTTTAATGTGCCGATGTTTGCGCAGAGAGAGCAGCGGTTCTCTCTCTGCTGCAAACACATCTCGCCCTTCCGGCCTATAGTATCATTGATGTGCATATACTGCTGCGGCCAAGTTTATTCGAGCATTTGCCCGTTCTTGGCCGCAGCAGTAGCCTGGCGCGCGCCCGAGAGTGACGGGCGCGCGCGGAAGCAGCGGAAGAGCGCCCTCCGATCGGGGCGCTCTCCCTACCGCTGCCGGGTCCGCCGGGTCCGCCGGGTCCCCCGGAACCCCCTGCCACTGTCCCGCGATCTCCCTCGGGGAGCCCCTGGACGCGCGTGCAGGGGGCGCATGCTCCCGAAGACGCGTGACCGCGCGTCTATGACGCGCGGCACGCCGAGGGGCGGCCACTAGCAAGCCGGGAAATCTCCCGGCTTGCGGTACCGGCCACACTCTAATAAAGTGTGTCGGTAGTGTACAGTACTGTATGTGTATGTTAGGGGTTATAGGGGTTGTTATTATACAGTATTTATATATATATATATATATATACATACACATATATATACTGCATTACAATTCATGAATTTATGCCATCTGGCGGTCACGCGAAGCATTGCAGCCTAGTAAATCCTGAACCATTATCAATTAACACATCAACCGCGCGTCAGCCAGGCATGACCCTGGCTGGGAAGGCAAAAGGAGCCCGGCATGCTCCGGGTGAACAGAGTGGCATTCCAGGAACATGCCAGGTACATGCCAGTTATTAGCAAGAATAAAAGCTGCCGCAGCAGTATCAGACAGGCTGACAAGGGTGGGGGCATAGTCATCCAGGATAGATCAGCCTATTTATTTGAGGCCGGACGACTGCTGGGTGACTCTGCCTCCTATATTCCCTTGCCAGATGATCCCACATCACGTTATCAGGTGTTGCTGAAACAGCATTTGCTTTCAGCCTTGGAGTAGGATATTCTCACAAATCTTGAATATAAATGTCTTTATTCTGATCACCCCCGCACTCCTATATTTTATCATTTGCCCAAGGTCCACAAGTCTCTGGTGGACCCCCCCTGGGAGACCTATTATCTCGGGGATCGAGTTGATGACGTCCGGCCTATCCCAGTTTGTTGATTATTATCTCCAACCCTTTGTAGCCAAGCTCGGGTCACATATTAGGGATACGCTGCATGTCATCGACTCGATCTCTGAGATCAAATGGAAGCCCAATTACCTATGGGCTACATGTGACGTGTCATCATTATACACGTCAATAGATCATTCCAGGGGGGTCAAGGCCATTGACTTCTGGCTGAGCACGGATCCCTCTATTCCCACTATACACAAAGATTTTCTATTAGATAGTATAATGTTTATTTTAACTCACAACTATTTTTCTTTTGAGGATCTTTTTTATTTGCAAATCTGTGGAACGGCCATGGGTACGAGGTTTGCCCCCAGCTATGCCAATTTATTTATGGGATATTGGGAGGAAACATCAATTTGGCCCAATCCAGATCTGGGGGCGGGCCTCGTATACTATGGTCGCTTCATTGATGATATTATTATTATTTGGTAGGGTGACATCACTGTTTTTTCCAGTGTCCTTGATTCCTTTAATCACAATGCTATGGGCTTAAAATTTAATTTTGATATCAGTTCCACCTCGGTGGTATTTCTGGATCTGGTTTTAACTGCAGATCCAGAAGGCAATATCATTACCACCACACATTTCAAGCCTGTTGCAGTGAACAATTATATTCATGCCTCTAGCAACCATCATGCACAATGGTTGAAGAGCATTTCCCTGGGACAGTTTCATCGTCTCAAAAGGAACTGTTCCAGGGATAGTGACTTTGCTTGTCAATCCAAAGAGTTGAGTGATAAGTTTCTGCTGAAAGGTTATAACCCTGACCTAATATCTGACTCTTTCAACAGGGTGAAGCTATATAGCAGGCAATCACTGCTTAAGAATTGTACTATTAAAAATAAGAACATCAGATATGATACTCCAAGAGTTGGATCATCAACAGTAGATGGGGTGTCACGGTTTATTACCACCTTTAACCAATCCCATAGATCCATCAAGGGTATATTAAATACCCACTGGAGTATCTTAAAATGTGATCCCCATTTGGGGAATATTATTTCTGAGAAAATTCCAATTGTATATAGGAAAGCCCAAAATATTAAAAACATTATTGCTCCTAGCAAAATAAAATCCACCATTGCAGCTACAGATGCCACTTCGGTGAACCCTATTGGTAATCACAGATGTGGCAGAAGTCGGTGCATCACGTGCAAACATTTGAATATTACAGTGGACTTTGCCTCCCTTCACAAGGATGAACGATATAGTGTAAGGGGCAATATCAATTGCCTCAGTGCATTTGTCGTTTATCTTATACAATGTGGATGCGGCCTCCAATATGTAGGTCGCACCACTCGACCTCTCAGCACCAGGTTCCTGGAGCACAGGAGGAATGTGATTAATGGTGTCACTACCCATAGCCTACCCAGACATTTTACTAGCAAACACAATAAGGATCCGGAATCCTTAAAAATTATGGGTATTGAGCACATTCCTCCTAGTGAATCAGGGGCTGATTGTTACAAAATACTTTGTAGAAGGAAGACCTTTTGGATACACCGGTTGGGTACACTTACCCCCGGTGGTCTGAATGAGTGTATAGACACCAGCACTTTGGTTTAGCTAGGTTCATATTATGGGCATGGTTTCTTTGGTATACTCTCTGCTCTTCCTCTTGGCCCCACCCCCTCTTTTTATTCCCCGTCCACTGCTGAAAGTTCTTCTCTTCTAACTCTGATACCAGACTGTTCTGGAGGATTTTGAGTGAAACGTGACACAGTACTGCTTGGGAGACTGATTCCTGTTTTTCGTGGACTTCATTTCTGCTGCGATTTCTGGACCTGCCTGGTGGTGATTATAAATCACATACTGCCTAATTTTATCTTGTACATTGTGAGTGTTTTTAATCCCCCCACCCATCCTTCCCTGCATTAAATGTTACAGTATCACACTATGGGGCGTGCGCTCTCTGTTTTGTTTTTCTCATAGATTTTGCTGTAGAACTGGTTAATCCATGTGAGAGCTGCCGTGGGCCCCTGGATCCTGCACTTTGTCCTGTTATATTTACCAGGACTCTTCTCTAGGGTTTGGACATTGGACTTTGATTGTGATATTATTTATATTAGTGTTCTATTTAGTATATTATTTTATATTGATAATTATTTAATAGGTTGTTTTGTTATCACATGTTGTAATTTGCATTTGCATTTATATTATTTTATCTTTTGGCACTACTTGCTTTCCTTCTTTATATATATATATATATATATATATATATATATATATATATATATATATATATATATATATATATAAATACACACACACACACTTATCCCATTTTAAGTTATGGTGGGTGAAAAAACCTCCACCGTTACCATATAGAATACATGTGAATGTGCTCACAATTGATAATATATATACATACACACACACACACACCCACACACACACACACCCACACACACACACACACTGTGGGCACTTTATAAATTTATATTTACACACACATACTCTTACATCACTAACATTCAGGAAACATTTAACACCTTAAGTCATAAATCGCATACAGCACAGGGGGGAGGATAGGCTTCAGTCACAGATTCTAGGATGCACTGTTTTTAAGTAAAAACCTCTCTTGCTTTATCTATTGTAACATCGCTGGAAGAAGAGATCAGTGTATCTCGAATAAAAGCATTTTGTTACCCACAGAACGGTATCGTCTATTCGTTTTTGATATATATAATAATATCGTTTTTTGTGTCTTCTATCAAATATAGAAAATTTATGATTTACTTACCTGCGTGCTGTCCCTTGATGTCGTGTTGCAACCGGTATCGTATGGTCTATATATATATTCACTAGCACTCTTTTTGACACATATACATATATATATATATATATATATATATATATATATATATATATACAGTGTTCGACAAACCTATACATTTGCTCGCCCCGGGCGAGTGGATTTAACCCCCGGGCGAGTAAATATTGGACCAAGCAGCACACGTTTGGTACTAGGTGGCGAGTAGATTTTTTTGTGTGGCGAGTAGATTTTTTGGTGATTTGTCAACCACTGTATATATATATATATATATATATATATATATATATATATATATATATATATATATATATATATATATATATATATATATTTATATATATATATATATATATATATATATATATATATATATATATATATATATATATATATATATATATTATGTGGTAATGTTTGGGGTTTCTCAGAGCTTGTTGGGTATCTGTGTGTATATCAATTAATTAGATAGGAAGGACACACATAGAATGTTAATGAAAATTAGGCATAAACAATTGCTCTCGTAGGTGTGGCCAAGTATGTTGATTTTCATGACAACAAGGGGGCGACTGTTACCCAAGAGAATTGCTTTGTGTAGAAATCAATCTGACTTTGAAGTAGATAGTTGCAGCTGGACACATTCAAAAAGTGACGAACAAAAAGTTTATTTACTTCACACCCTGATAATGAACATTCTCTTGTTGATTATCAGGGACTTCAAAATAAAACTTGTGTTTCCTGAATTAACATTTAGACCCCAGAGGGAAGCAGCTGGTATTTTCCCAATCAGTATTGTTTACCTGTCCAAACACTTATTGCCACCATTTTTGATAGATCTGGTATTTCTAGGTTTTCCCATCCACTTAAAAGCAACACACATAATTTAGTTTGAGCATATTTCAATCAGAACCTCCTGCATATTCAGCTATGAGTTTAGAAACACATTTAAACAAGACAGAGTATTAGTTAGATATGAGAGGAGAAGGAGATACGAGTTTGGAGGGTGAGATCAGAGAAGGTAATTTTGATCATAATTCTTGTGCACTTGTAAATCTGTATATATATCTATGTTTTATATAAAGGTATGTTTATATAGAATGAACTGTATTGTATTGTTTTGTTAGGCCTGTAATAAATACAAACCTTATAAGCAGTGGTTGACAAATCACCAAAAAATCTACTCGCCACACAAAAAAATCTACTCGCCACCTAGTACCAAACGTGTGCTGCTTGGGCCAATATTTACTCGCCCGGGGGTTAAATCCACTCGCCCGGGGCGAGCAAATGTATAGGTTTGTCGAACACTGCTTATAAGGAAGTATAATTAGTACAACCGTGTAAATTGTTATATTTTGTTGCTCTTCTAATAAATTACTGTTTAACTATTTGAAGCCTCTCTATCGTATCAGAAACTCTCATAAACCAGGGTGTGCATGTGTGGATGTGTTTCCTATTTGGAACACATATCTATACATCTATTTCCTTAACATAATAGTTTTGCCCATAGTATTATATTAATTCGTATAAGCTAGCAATACGTTTATAGATGAATATGTTATAAATCCATCTATATTTCTATTGTCTGGATAAGGTTAGACATATAGGCTCCCTAGTTAATGCTTATAAGCCAGCAATACTTGTATAGTTGAATATAAATCCATCTATATTTCTATTGTCTGGATAAGGCTAAACATTATCGGTAACAATCATTCACCCAGTGCCCAAGCACGTTGCCTAGGGGTCAAACGTGACTCCTCACTCACATTCTCTTCTCACATTCAAAATGTAGCAAAAACTGTCATTTTTTCCCTCAGCAATATTACCAAGATACGCCCTTTCCTCTGTTGCTCGACTGCAAAAACTCTGACTCAGGCCCTCATTCTCTCCCATCTCGATTACTGTAACTTCCTGCCTCTCACCTATCTCCCCTACAATCTATCCTAAATGCTGCTGCCAGAATCACTTTACTCTTTCCTAAATCTGTCTTAGCATCTCCTCTGCTGAAATCACTCTCCTGGCTTCCTATGAAATCCTACATCTCGCACTCAATTCTCATCCTCACTTTTAAAGCTTTACACTCTTCTGCTCCTCCTTACATCTCATTCCTAATTTCTCGCTATACACCATCCTGACTCTTGCGCTCTGCTCAAGGATGTCTTCTCTACCCCTTTTGTATCTAAATCCCTTTCCCGCCTGAAACCTTTCTCACTGACTGCCCCACACCTCTGGAATGTACTTCCCCTCAATACCCGACTTGCACCCTCTCTATCCACCTTTAAGACCCACCTTAAGCCACACTTGCTTAAAGAAGCATATGAGTAGCACAGCGGCTAATACTATACACTTGATACATAAAACTTGGCCCCCTATAGACGCACTTACCAGAATGCCCTCCTACTGTCTCTGTATGTTCTTCCTTCCTACCAATTAGATTGTAATCTCTTTGGAGCAGGGACTCCTCTTCCTAAATGTTACTTTTATGCCTGAAGCACTTATTCCCATGATCTGTTATTTGTATTATTTGTTATTTATATGATTGTCACATGCATTACTACTGTGAAGCACTATGTATATTAATGGCACTATATAAATAAAGACATACAATACAATATACTGTATACACATACACAGTATCTGTTTTCCCCTATGTACAGTATACCACACCAAACAATGTATTTAAACATAAATTTAAAAACCCAATATGTAAACCACAGTATAATTACCCAATCATCTTGAAAGAGTTGTCTTCGGGGAAATTTTTTTGGCTCGCTTCCCAAATTACTCAAACCAATGCAAGAAAAAAAACGCACATTTTTTAAGTATGCTGTAATCTTATATGGCTGCCCTCTGTAATCTCCTGGGAAGCTTTGTGTTGCTCCATGCAGTTTTACTCCTCCCAAAAGCAAGTCTTTAACAATCCACCACATCTTTTGGTTTCTCACAGATGTGAACCATTAGGAAACTCCTAAAGCGTAACATTATATAGCCAGTGTCAACCTTGCATGACATTTTTCTGTAGCTATCTTAGAAAGGCAGACATAAAATTTGTGAGCCTCACATAGCAACAGCTCCTGTTTTTAATATTTTTTTTCCTCTGTGCATTTGCTTGTCAGTACACTAATGCACCCACTGGAACAACCAATAACCTCTGCATTTCAGTCCAAATACAAAATGAATAAATATATTATTTATTGAAACTGCATTGTCAATCAACAGTCTGAAATAAAATAATCAGAATGAAAACAATTATTTGTGTGTCAATATACTTTAAGTAAACTGCGTTGTGTGTTTAGGTGGCTGTTCACATACTAACACAGGGGTCTCTTGTAACAAAGTAGCTAAAGTACATAAAGTGGCAAAGAAAAGTATATTTTGACAAAGCATTTTTTGAATTCCTATATTTGAAATACCAATAAAATTGGAGGCTATTGATACCTCATCACAATTTACTTTTTGCCAGAAAATTGGCATATAGCAACACAATTCATTTTGCCAGAAAATGGATGCTTGAGGTAAAATTCCCTAATGCCCTGCTAAGGGGTATCTTTGCTCGATCTCATGTTAAAGCAGCAGCTCATATTGATCACCATTTTTTTTTTAATATTAATTTACATAAGGGGACCTCTTCTTGCCCTTCCCAACTGTTTTTTATATTTAAATCTGCTGCTTCTGTTCAGGAGATAAAAGCATGTGTATTATTACGTGTCTGGGAGATTAAAATGAAGCTTACCAGAAGCTAGAGATTTAAAAAGGAAATATTTTTTATATTTTTTAAAGCAGCACATGCTCTGGGGGTAAAGATGCTATCATTATATGAGCTAAACTCATATACTGTAGATTTCTAGGGGAGTTGCTGTTTTAACTACTATACAAGTCAATGGCAGTAAGCATTGGATCAAACTTAGTAAAGATGGATGTACTTTTCGCCAAAGTTTGAATCCGCTGTGTAAATGCCGTTTTTGCACAACTTTTGTGAATTTGCCCCAAAAAGTTTGATTCGCCTAACTTTAACAGGCCATGCATAAGCATTCAATGTTGCCACTAGAGTTGGCTTCGAGATTTTATAAAGTTTATCCAGAACCTGATATGTTTGGAGAGAGAGAGATGCAATTTCTCCATAATGCTGTGCAAAAATGTTGTTTGAGTCAACCTAAGGTACAAACATTGTGTTTCTTACATCTAAGCAGATGTCTTTGCTTTTCACTGACCCCGTGACACTGAGTGACCCGTGATTGGCAAAGAGTTTGGCGGCTATCATAGTACTTTCCATTACATTACTTTAATCTTGCGCCTTGTCATAGTACCAAAGACAGCAGGTCTTGCGACATCTGTAACTACATCAGTTATAGACACTATGCATTTTGACGCATCCCTTTACAATATTGAGCCGTTCAACTCCTTTACACAATTGGCACAATGAGGGCTCTTAAATATAGTTGAGCTAAATGCCTTATTTAAGTGTATCAAGGCCATTGTCCTATGTGTTGGTTTCATTACATGATACACAGATAATAATGAAATATAATAAATTATGCATCTTTGTACATACATTTTTCTCTCCTCAAGCTGCATGTAAAAACCCCTGCAGTTTTAAGGTAAGCATAAACCTCCTTGTTGAGCAGCAGAAGTAAGATATAAGAACATTAAACGTGTTATATACAGTATGACTCAGGTTGGAGCAGAAAATGGTAAAAGGGCCTTAAAATAAACTTGTGTGTGTGTTAATACATACTGTTGGCCCCAACGTATCTTGGCGTCAAAATTGGGACAAAATGGAAACAAGTTTTCAAACAGAAAGGATTTATCAAAGTTTTCAAGTGGAAAAACATGGTGCAAAACTGGAGTGCAAAAAAATACATCAGATCTATCAAAGAACAAGGTCTCAGTGTTTTCATAAACGAAGAAAATGCTATATATTTTATACCGCGTTATTGGATCATCGAGTAAATCTAATAGGATAAAGATTCATAACACAGATTGAAACACAGGCAAAACAAAATTTGAAACGCCATTAATTTGCAGATTTTCTCATCAAATTATCCTACTATTGTCAAACTTCAGTTAAAACCGGTAATGCCTGGCCAATTGAATTCTCACACTATTATGTGGTATTATATGATATTATATATAAATAAGCCAAGTTTCCACTGACAGTCGATGCACCAGCAACAAAGTTGTCGAGAAAGTCGGCTATTGTCTGTCACAATGATAAAGCAGTGTCTTGAAGTCAAACAAAAAAGTAAATACTGACCATCACCTCAAATCTCACATTATTGTGACTTGAAAAGAAATCCTGTACGTTTAATATAATATCACAAACTGCAACACACTTCCATGTAACAACTTCCAATAACAATCTCATTCGCAACAAACTGTCCGAAAGTAGAAAAAACAAAAAAAAAAAAACAAGACTCATTATTTTCAAGAAGTCTGTATGAACAGTTATACTGACATCGTGGATACCATGAAAAAACAATCAAAAACCGATTGCACTTAGAATAATTATCCCTACCACCTAGATGTCAAAGTAAATCTACAGGTTGTTGGGGTACAGTGTTGTTTGTTACCATGGATACAAATTAATTTTAATTTTATATATTTAATTTCTCTTTAACAGTCCACGTCAATTGCCTGGAAATGTACTAAAAGTTGCAAAATAATACATTTATTGTTTTAGAATAAAGTGTCTGGGGCGATAACTTTTTAATTCTTTAAAAATAGGATGAACTACCACTCACCCTGTCTACTACAGTATAATTCAGCTAGGGATGCTATGATCCTGCATCTGTACCACAAAATGCATGAGAATATGCAAACATGCAAACTGGATCAACACTCAAAAAGTAATTCAGAGAAAAATGAAGGTCTTACCTTACGTTTTGCTTTTCGTCTCATCAAGTTTCAAGTGTCCATCCTGATGAAGGGGCCACGGGGGCCTTGAAACATTGCTCTATTGTGCACATGTAACAGTGTGTCTCTGCTAACTTCTCCTCTCCCTGTGTGTGCTGATTTTTTCTGTATTGCTGCTTTCTTTGATTCATTAAAGAAGAAACTTGGTGAGACCAAAAGCTAAACATAAGTCGTCAATTTTACTTTGATTTACATTTGAGTGCTGATCCAGTTTGGGTTTCTGTACCTTTTTTATTTATTTGCCCCCCCCCCTGCCTCAGTGTGTCGGGTCTCCCTGCTGGGCCAAAAGTTGAGCCTGCGATGAAAACTGATACCAACTTCCAAATCCATGTGAGGGTCTAGAGTGCTACTGGAGACCTAGCAGTCCCAAGGTACATTTTTGTGGGGGTATTGTAGGGAGGGAAGAAATAGAGTGATATTCATCAAAGACAAGGTTTCCCATTTAAAGCAATGAGCGTTCTTCCTTTGATTAATCTGGTGCAATTCTTTTGCAATGACTTTGCCCCAGTTTTGCAGACTAAATACTCTAGTAAATATTCCCCAATTGTATTAAACTCTCCAGAGAGCAAATGTCGAGCAAAAAGCTGCACAATATTTATCAAAGTCAAAAATCCCATTGTATCCTGTGAGACCTTATTGTTTACTAAATCTGGTGCCATTTCATTTACTCTGTTTGTGCACCATTTTTACAACCAGGAGACTTTGATACAAACCCCTTTTTGACATGTTATACCAAGGAGTAAAACTATTTCAGCTGAAGCCGTGGATCTGGCCATTTTTGGCACCAATTTCTCATTGACTTCAATGTTGCATCTCATCAGAAAAGATTAACTTCATAGAGAGTTTGTGTGTCATATTGCCTGAATTGCAACTATCACAGTTTAATGAATCTTTGTGTCAATATTCATGTACGAATGTCTTTTCCCTTATTCTTGCCCTAGATTTAGGGAGTGTCAAATTTGGGGAGATCATTGATGCACCAAGTAAAATGAGATGTATTAAATTCTATAAGGGTTATTCATTCAAGTTCAATAGTGTTGATATAGAACTTATAGCAGTTTAAGGAATAACCCAATATGGAGCATATACAGTAAATATTGATCAAACTCTGTTATGGGTTAACACAACAGATATCGTGTTAACACCAAATTCAAGTCAATGGTAATTAACGTCAGGCAGTGTGCGTTAACCTACGGCGAGCTTGACCAATCTGGGGGCGTCACTTTATTTATTTTTTACTTTCATCAAAAAAAGGCAACCAAGTCTGAAGAAGTGTAAACTTACTGTGTGACAAATTGTGTCTCATGTAGAAGACTATTTCTTACATTTCATGCAAACGCAAGCAGAAAATGGAACAAGGAGTTAGAAACAGACTTTTCTAATCACTTTACGTTGATATGTAATAATCAGTGCTTTTGAAAAACCTTTTTACCCCTATTTCGCTGTCAGGATTTTACAGTACATAGACTTTACAACTGCTAATTATAATTAGAAATAACTATAGAAAAATGCAGTTTGTTATGATTTACTGGTAAATTACAATGTGCATGTCCTCTAATGCAGTCAAAAGGAAGTGGACAGGTATCATATTTGTCAGATTCCTCAAAAGAAAAAAAACAATAGAACTATGCAAAACCCATGAATTTACACCATAGATAGGGTTTGATTCTCATCAGAATGCTCATTAAAATGTACTCTCTTTTGTTCTATTCTCATTTTATGAAATATTAACAGAAATACCCAAAGTTGGTCGATTTAAATAAACTACACAGCGAATATATATTTTGCATAAAACAATATTCAAGTAAGGTAATTTTAATGTTCAGTGCTATTTTTGCCTTTCTCTGGATAGTTTTTTTGCATAAATTTGCATGTCCTATGAGAATTATACCAAGAATATGCTAATGAACAGCAAAGTCTAGAGTAAGGTTTTTTTTTATTGCATCTCAACAAAGCTGCCTTGCCTAGTTCTTCTTGACAACTGGCAGTAAAGGTTTTCAATTCAGTTCAGTTAATACTGCAAACAATTATTATTTAATGTAGATATATAAGCCCATATTTCCTAAGCAGTTTCCATTATTGCAAGTCACCTTACAGCCTATTGACTTGATGGGGCAGTAAGGTGTATTTCAGCATCGGAAGGTGCCATATGGCAGAAGACTGCCTAGCAAATATGGCCCTACATACCATATCATAAAGAAGATGGTTTAACACAGCCAATCCATCCAAAGGTCATATTGTTAATGTTTATAGACGCTTAGCATAAATTGCTGTTGAATACAAGTACATATTTGTCGGGAATAAGGTTCACATAGATACTGAAAAGGCTAGTGGTATGGGTTCAGCCAATAACTGGAAACATTTTAATACACAATATTCAGAATGTGAGGCTGATACTTGTAGAAAAGGAGAGAGGGAGAGGGAGAGAGTTGAAATACAGTGACCCATAGTACAGAAAGTAAGGTGGCCTATATCTGCCAAATATTGTTCTCCAATGCCCATTTGTGAAATTTAAAGCATACTGTAAGTACATACAGTATAGAACAGACACAGAATAAATGACTGTGCTTAAATATTTGAGGAAATTAAAATGTGATCAGATTGGATGAAGTGCAATATACAGATGTAGCAAGAGTTACTGTCTCCAGAGCCTCGGCTGAAAAAGCTTAAAGCCCCAGCTATGGAGGTAGCGCTGTTGTGGTCCCACTGTGGTGGAGGGGGGTGGGGGGAATGGTTCCAGATTGAACCCTCCAATGCAATAATTCTCTGGCACCAGGGCAATCGCAGTCCCACGGATTGTTCAGTGCCAAAAACAATATGTTTTGCTATACACACATATATATTTAAAGTAAGGGCCGGAAATAATTGGACACTGACACAATTTTCATAATTTTGGCTCTGTACGACACCCCAATGGATTTGAAATGAAACAACAGAGATGCAATAGAAGTGCAGACTTTCAGCTTTAATTCAAGGGGTTGAACAAAAATATTGTATGAAACGTTTAGGAATTGCAACCATTTTCATACACGGTCCCCTTATTTCAGCGGTTCAAATGTAATTGGACAAATTAACAAAATCATAAATAAAATGTTAATTTTTAATACTTTGTCGAGAATCCTTTGCAGGCAATGACTACTTAAAGTCTGGAACGCATGGACATCACCAAACTCTGGGTTTCCTCCTTTGTGATGCTTTGCCAGGCCTTTACTGCAGCTATCTTCAGTTGTTGTTTGTTCGTGGGTCTTTCTGCCTTAAGTTTTGTCTTCAGCAAGTCAAGTGCATGCTCGATCTGGTTGAGATCAGGTTATTGATTCGGCCATTGCAGAATATTCTACTTCTTTGCCTTAAAAAACTCCTGGGTTGCTTTCGCAGTATGTTTTGGGTCATTGTCCATCTGTAAAGTGAAGCACCATCCAATCAACTTCACTGAATTTGGCTAAATCTGAGCAAACAATATATCCCTATACACTGGCGACACACTTTATTCGAGCTCGGCTAGTCCCACGAATTCGGGTATACCCGGGTGTATTGAGGTTTGTGACTGTTTTCTGCCCGAGTGCATTGAGGTATTTTCCAAGCAGGGATTGAAGCATTTTATTCCCGCTGGCTGCAATACTGCACAGTATATATATATATATACTGCATTACAATTCATGAATTTATGCCATCTGGTAGACACGCGAAGCATTGCAGCCTATTAAATCCTAATCATTATCATTTAACAGATCAGCCGTCCATCAGCCAGGCATGAACCCAGGCTGGGAAGGCAAATGCAACGGGGCTTGTCAGAGGTGAGGGGCGGCGCATTCCAGGTATCTGCCAGGTACATACCGGGTATTTGCTCGAATAAAGTGTGTCGGTGCAGTACACTTCAGAATTCATCCGGCTGCTTCTGTCTTCTGTCACATCATCAATAAACACTAGTGACCCAGTGCCATTTTAAGCCATGCATGCCCATGCCATAACACTGCCTCCACCGTGTTTTACAGATGATGTGGTATGCTTCGGATAATTAGCCGTTCCAAGCCTTCTCCATACTTTTTTCTTCCCATCATTCTGGTACAGGTTGATCTTAGTTTCATCTGTCCAAAAAATGCTGTTCCAGAACTGGGCTGGCTTTTTTAGATATTGTTTGGCAAAGTCTAATCTGGCCTTTTTTTCTTGAGGCTTATGAAAGGTTTGCACCTTGTGGTGAACCCTCTGTATTTGCTCTCGTGAAGTCTTCTCTTTATGGTAGACTTGGATAATTATATGCCTACCTCCTGGAGAGTGTTCTTCACTTGGCTGGATGTTGTGAAGGGGGTTTTCTTTACCATGGAAAGGATCCTACGATCATCCACCACTGTTGTCTTCCGTGTTCCTGGTATCTCTCTGATGGATTTTCTTTTTTTTTACAGCCTAAGGATACCCTGTTTCACTTGCATTGAGAGCTCCTTTGACCGCATGTTGTGGGTTCACAGCAACAGCTTCCAAATGCGAATGCCACACCTGGAATCAACTCCAGACCTTTTACCTGCTTAATTGTATCAGTGTCCAATTATTTCCGGACCTAACTATATATATATATATATATATATATATATATACGACAAAAACACAAAATCCGCAGCACTCAAAAATAGTATCCTATTAGGGGCTTGCGAAAGGATCTTGAGGTCTGAAATGTCGCTCCATTCTTCCTGTGATTTATCCTGATGCTTGTGATGTTGGATTAAACCTTTTTGTATTTAGATACTATTTTTGTGTGCTGCGGATTTTGTGTTTTTGTCGTGTCTATTTTTGCCACTGGATGGTGATCCTGGTTGCACTGCTAGCACCTCGTCTGGATAAGATAAGTTTTTACCCTGCCTTTACCCATTTAGAGTGCCCTGAACTTCTGTTATTTATATATATATATATATATATATATATATATATATATATATAAAAACAAATGAGACTGCGCCTTATAAAGTGAACCAATCCCCAGCTAAAAGGTATAACAATATAATAGTTATATGAACCAATTACTATAGGATGTAATAGATATCAACCGGATGATGCGACAAAAAAGATCAAATATAAAAAACAAAAATATATAAATTAATTACATAAAAGATAAAAAAATATATATATTAAATGTATGTCTATATATTGCTGGTATATATAAAATAGAATAGAGTAGCATATACCACCAGTGGATAGGAGAAAGAAATAATGTATGGATCAGTAGTGAAATCTTGCTGCAAACAGGAACATGCTGCCTTCCACGGGGAATCAACGAATTCCAAGCCAAGCGGTACAAAAACACAAAAAAGAAAGCGCCCGATCCTAGTGCAATATGTCCAAAAATGTATACATTTATTTCCCTAAAAAATCCAACAAAATGCTAACTCACAAACAACAGATTAAAAAGAGCGTTTTATGAGATATACTCATGCACCGGACAAGGATTCAGCTACTCAGCTCACTCCGTGTCTTCACCACATGGATCTGCAGTGCTCCACTGGGTCTCCGTCCAGCAGGAACTCAGGAAGCGACACTGTAGTTCAGATAGTCCTCCGGAAACAAGGCTGGTGTGAAACAAGTTCCGGGCACAAATGTGTACCGTATCTGAGCTGGAAATAGTTGCCTCTTTCGTTTAATAAGTCCAAGATGCAGAAGGTAAGTACCCATTTCAGCAACGCAACATACACCCTACGCGTTTCTTCACATTACGTGATTTCATCAGGGGATGGATCTAGGATGTAGCATCATTAGTATATGTAGATAAAACAATTGGATTGGAATGTAATCTGTGCTGGTCCTTCCCCCGGTGTGGATGTGTTTCATGGCTGGAGGTGTCAAAAGGTTCCTGAAAGCAAGTGATGAAAGAGTGTGTATGTGTATCAGTGTGAATAAAAATTAATGGAGAGCCCACAGTATATACAGTGCTTTACAAAAGGTGTGTGTGGAGTGGGAGTGGATATAAATGGTGTGGGTGGGTGTGGAAATGTGAGAGTTAGTAGCATAACTAAAAGTGTGTGTGGATACTATGTGGTCCCTATTGGTTTATGGGAATGGAAAAACAAGGAGTATAAGTATGTGTGAGAGACAGCTGTGTGTGCATACATAGAGCGCAGTATGTACAGACATGGAATATAGCGCTCATGGGAAGAGAGTTCACTTGTGTCAGTAATGACTCATAACATTTCGATCTCTGTTTAGGCCACTGCTAAGTGTCCCGAACAGTTGCATAAATTTGTATTCATGCAACCGTCTCTCTTTCGGTGTTTTAAGATTACCTTTGAGAATGGCAACCCTCAGATCGTTCATCTTATGGCCAGAGTCAAAGAAATGTTCGCCAACAGGACTGTCTCTTGTTCCGCGTGTGATGCTGTGGCGGTGCAGGTTCATTCTCTTGTTTAGCCCCTGCCCTGTCTCACCTATGTAGTAGCAGCCCCCTGGGCATTTCATGCACATGATGAGGTACACGACATTGCTGGAGGAACAGGTGAACCTTCCTCTGATTTTGTATTCCCGATTCCTGTGTGGTATTTGTATTGTGTCCGCTGTGTAGAGCATTGCGCAGGTTTTGCATCTTGGGTCCTGGCATGGTTTTGTTCCGCATTCAGTTGTACTGCTGAATAGTTTACTCCTCACCATAATATTCTTGAGATTATGGGGTTGTCTGTATGATAATAAGGGTGCTTCAGGGAAGACCTGTTGCAGTCTTGTATCTTCCTGGAGGATGGGTTGTAGTTTCCTGGCGATCTTGCGTAGGGCTCCTAGGTGTGGGTTATATGTGACCACCAAACGTACCCTGTCGCTTGTCTCCTTCTGTTTGTATTCAAGGAGATCACTTCTTGGTATTCTGGTGGCTTTGTGAATTTGCTGATCTACAATTCTGTGGTTATATCCACGGTTTATAAAGTCTGATCTCAAGGCTTTAATCCGCTGGTCTCTGTCTACTGTGTCGGAGCATATCCGGTTGTATCGTATGGCTTGACTGTAGATGGTTGCATGTTTGGTGTGTGTCGGGTGGAAGCTGTTGTCCCTCAAATAGCTGGCTCTGTCTGTAGGTTTGCGGTATACAGAAGTCTGTAGTTGGTTGTTCTTTATAGTGATGGTGGTGTCTAGGAAATGTACTTCATCCGGGGAATGGGTGAGTTTGAGGTTGATGGTCGGGTGGAACGTATTGAAGTTGTCATAGAACTGTAGGAGGTCCTGTTCGCCAGAGGTCCAAATCAGGAGGATGTCATCGATGTAGCAAAGGTATGTAAGGGGCTTCAAGTGACAGGTGGAAAGAAAGTCACTTTCCAGTTTTGTGCAGAACAGATTGGCATACTGTGGTGCCATCCGAGTACCCATAGCGGTCCCGGTTGTCTGGAAGTATGTGTCATTTCCAAATGTGAAGTAGTTATGGGTCAGAATAAATTCGATGCATTTAGTCACTGTCTCTGTGAGTGGCTCCTGCGGTCCCAGAAAGTATTTGCAGGCTGAAATTCCATCCTCGTGGGGGATGTTTGTATAAAGTGACTCTACATCCATAGTTGCTAGTAGTGTTCCTGTTGGGAGGGGGCCAATGGCATTCAGTTTGTTTAGCAGGTCGGTGGTATCCTGAATATAGCTGGGTGTGTTCCTGACAAGTGGTTTTAGAATGCCCTCCACCCAGCCAGAAATATTCTCGGTAAGTGTGCCAGATCCAGAGATAATAGGGCGCCAAGGGATACCCTCTTTGTGAATTTTAGGGAGCATGTAGAATGTGCCAGGTTTTGGGTTAGCTAGTATCAGGTCCAGAATTTGTTCTCTTGTGCGGATCGGGAGTGTTTTAATGATCCTGTTGAGTTGTCACATGTATTTTGTAGTTGGATCCTCCTGCAGTTGGGTGTAATACTTTGAATCAGAGAGTTGCCTGTGTGCTTCCCGCAGGTAGTCTGTGGTGTTCATTATGACCACTGCTCCTCCCTTGTCCGCAGGTTTGATTGTTATGTTGTGGTTGGCCTTTAGCGATTCTATGGCTCTCCTCTCCATCAGTGTCAGATTATATGTTTGTTTTCTTAGTTTGTCCAGGATGGTGGTTTTGGCGCTGTGTCTGAAGCTTTCCATGCGGTCCAATGTGGGGTTGCGCCCAGTTTGTGGGATCCAGTTGGATTTTTGCTTCTCCCTGCTCATGTTCAGCGGCTCTCCTTCTGCAGTGTTGGCATAATCTTGGTTGTGTCTGTTGTGGAAGAACTCCTTAAGACGCAGCCTTCTGAAGAATTCTTCCAGGTCACTGCACAGCTCAATCTTGTCCATAGGCTTTGTAGGGCAGAATGTGAGACCCTTTGATAATACTGAGGACTCTGTTTGATTAGGTGTGTAATATGAGAGGTTAACAGTGCAGTCCTGCTGTTGGCGATTGTCAATGTTTGTATTATTAGTTGTTGTGCTGGCTGCTGCCGAGTATCTCATTCTTAGCCTCAGTCTGTGCAGTTTCTTTTCCTTATTGCTAATTAGACCCTTTAGGAGTTTTTCATGGAATGTTTGGAGTCCTCTCCATGTGTCTGTGTGAATTTCTCCTGTCTCCAGAATGCAATCTATCATCTCTTTTGTCTTTCTCCTGTTGCTGTAACAGATGCTGATCAGATGGTTCCTTAATCTTTCTGAGTTCCTGGTGCACAGTTGTTGGGAGAATTTTGTGTTGTATGTGGTGGCAAGTGGGTTTTTGAGGACGAGTCTTTTCGGGATCAGGTGCTCCTTCTTGCATTTGCTGAGGAAGATGATATCGCTGTCTAGTTGTGCCTGTTTTTTCAGTAAATCCTTTAGCTTCATTTGAGTGCGGTACAATGTGGTATCTTCCATATTTTCATGTAGAGGTATCAGTACCGTGTTAGCCGAGCTTCAATAATCAAAAAATAAATAGATGATACCGTTCTGTGGCTAACGAAATGCTTTTATTTGTGCGAGCTTTCGAGATACACTGATCTCTTCTTCCGGCGATGTTACAATGAATGAAGCAAGCAAAAGCTATACTATAAACAGTGTCTATTGGAATGTTATCTGTGCTGGTCCTTCCCCCGGTGTGTATGTGTTTTATGGCTGGAGGTGTCAAAAGGTTCCTGAAAGCAAGTGATGAATGTGTGTGTATGTGTATCATTGTGAATAAAAATTTATGAGTCATTACTGACACAAGTGAACTCTCTTCCCATGAGCGCTATATTCCATGTCTGTACATACTGTGCTATATGTATGCACACACAGCTGTCTCTCACACATACTTATACTCCTTGTTTTTCCATTCCCATACACCAATAGGGACCACATAGTATCCACACACACTTTTAGTTATGCTACTAACTCTCACATTTCCACACCCACCCACACCATTTATATTCACTCCCACTACACACACACCTTTTGTAAAGCACTGTATATACTGTGGGCTCTCCATTCATTTTTATTCACACTGATACACATACACACTCTTTCATCACTTGCTTTCAGGAACCTTTTGACACCTCCAGCCATAAAACACATCCACACCGGGGGAAGGACCAGCACAGATAACATTCCAATAGACACTGTTTATAGTATAGCTTTTGCTTGCTTCATTCATTGTAACATCGCCGGAAGAAGAGATCAGTGTATCTCGAAAGCTCGCACAAATAAAAGCATTTCGTTAGCCACAGAACGGTATCATCTATTTATTTTTTGATTATTGAAGCTCGGCTAATACGGTACTGATACCTCTACACACACATATATATATATATATATATATATATATATATATATATATATATATATATATTAGGCAGACTAATATGTGCCATACGTTAAAATATGGATATGTAATGATCTGGCACAGCCTACTACTATTTTGTTTAGAACAAAAAAATCACACTCAAGGTTATTAAACAAGGAATCACATTATAAATACCATCTATGAGATTGTCAAAAAAAGGCCATAAGCCCTGGAGCAAGGTGACTTTAACAAACTGTATCTAGGACAAAAAATATGTCTATTAACTCAACTGCAAGACAGATATTTTCACGAACTGCAGCCTGGCATACTGTTCTAATCAAGAAAAAAGACAGGAGCAGAAAGTCCTTTAAATAGAAAGCAAGTGTACCCATAGTTTAAAAATAAATAATACTGACACTGTCCACAACTGTAAAGCATTGGCTGAAAGGAACAATTTCATGTACTATATACAGTCTCTACTGCGAAAGTTAGGATTCTGCAATATAATCTAATACAGGGAAAGATTGCATTCCGACAACATACTTGAAAATTAGAGATGGGTGACATTTTATTTGCGGATTTAGATCCGCCTTGGATCAGCCGGTTCCTCTGGTCCAAGAATTTCTGTGGATTTGTCTCAAAAAGGCAAACCTGTCTCTTCCGAATATCTTTTTCTAGCGCTGGAAATCTGCACAACGGATTAATGATTTGAGCCAAAAAAACGTAATCCATGATATGCAGATAAGGAGGAGCTAAGGAGGAGAATAAATAGAGGATCAGTCTCAAGAGGACGTCATTTGTTGCAACGTTTAGCTGTGGGTTGGTTAGGCTGTGTGTTGCTGCTCAACTATTATAAATTAAAAATTACAAAATATTTACTTAATAATAGTTTTTTCATTAACCTATTGTGATAGAATGAACTTTCAATGAAGTGGGCCCTCTGTCCCTCATGCTGCACATGTTTCTGTTATTGTTGTATATTATGTTGAAATACATAGCAACAGTTATCATTATTATTATTTTTGATATTACTGTGAAAAATAATCCCAAAAATAATTTTTAAGCTTCCACAACAGTTTGTATTGTCAATTTGTGGATGATAAATGTGTGAAACTAAACAGGTCACAAATTGAGTTTCTATATTATTCTCTTCTGCAGTGCACCTTGTGTGCCGTCCAGTGGCAGATTTCCCATTAGGCCCGATAGGCTCGGGCCAGGGGCGGCAAAATTAGGGGACAGCAAATATTTCTGCCCTATACACAGAGGCCATGCTCTCGGGCTTATCAGGCCTCATGGGAAGTCCTTTACCTGTTGCCACCTCCACCTTCGTGCTGCCTCTGCCTTCTTTCTGCAGCGTCAAATGATGTCATGTTGTTGCGTTGCCATGGCAATGAGACACCATGTGATGTCACCTTGCTGACATCCGCAGCGTCATTTGATGCTTCAATTTCGAAGAAGACGGAGTGCGGCAGCACAGAGGAGGTGGTACCAGGTAAGTACCTAGTGCCGTCCCATGCACAGTAGCAGCAGGACAAACAAAACATCAACAGCAGCAGTACCTGGCTGCCATTGCATAATAAATAATATAGCTCTATAAATAACAAAAGTGAAGTAAAATAATTACATCAACATGTCTAATAGTAGAATAAACAGTAATAGCCTATTCAGTAAACTTCAATAAGTTACTTATCAACTAGTAAGTGCACTTTTCAAGTGTGTTTACATGTGTAGCTATTCAGAGAGCTCCGATAACATGTCAAACTCACTTGAAAACAGCTCCTTACTGATCGATAGGACTCTCGCTCAGACAAACCGAGCAGTAACCCCAAAAATTTCGAACACATTTTTTGCCAGTAACTGCTATCCAGCTTCGATATGCAATTCAATATGGAATTGTGATGTGCATACGTGGGATACAAGTAAGCAAAAATCGAAACAAGGCAGAGCACTGCCAAAAATGTGTAAGAAGGAGGCTCACAATAATAAAATTAAATGAGTTTTATTGGATCACATAGGATCCTCAATACAAAAACCATGCAGCTACGCATTTCGGGTTAGCACGCCTTTTATCACCTTGATAAAGGGCGTGCTAGCCGAAACGTGCAGGTGTGTTATTTTTGTATCGAGGGTCCTATGTGATCCAATAAAACTCATTTAATTTTATTATTGTGTGCTTCCTCCTTATACATTTTTGGCTGTGCTCTGCCTTGTTTCGATTTTTGCTTACCTTCATCCCTGTGACAGAATCAACACGCCGCCTGATCAACGCTATGCACTTGATTTGGACATGACATATGGACATCCACTAAGTGAGTTACCTCAGTGCTGTTTTCTCTTTTATGATTCATGTGTGGGGACATATATTGTACCTTTATATGTGTGTGGGCCATTGGCAACACTAGGTACTAGTCACCTCCTTCCCAGGCTATGGGATGCTGTTATTACTCACAGTATATGTGGAGTCCAGCTGTGGATTGTTCATTAAGTCATATGGATATAATTAACCCTTGAAGCACCAGTTTTCTCCCCCTTTACCATATGAGGGATTCAAATTTATTCTTACTATATCAGATTGAAGCCGGTGGTCTCCGGACATGACCCACATTAATATCAGCTCCAGAGACCCCCTACTTCAATCCTATGTAATAAAAATAAATTTACAGCCCAGCTTCATTACCTTAATGGCTAACGTCTAAGGCAGGTGATTGCAAATGTTTTCCCTGCGTCCCCCTGCCGGCAGTTCTCCTCTCTCCGTGCCCCCCCCTCTTACATTGGCTCCGGCATCATGATGTCACGTTGCCATGGCAATGTGACATCACATGACCTCACAGCGTCATTTGACGCCGCATTGCCATAGCGATGCATCTAAGAAGCCACCGGAGCCAAGGTAAGTGAGGTTTATAGAGGCCTTCTCCACTTCCCCGGCACTTAATTTAAGTGCCTTCAGGAAGCGCGCGGGGCCTCTGTAAATCCTGTGCCCCCCGCATTCAGTCTCGTGTCCCCCCCGGAGAGTGCACCCCCCAGTTTGTGCACCACTGCTCAAAGGTAATGAAGTTGTTAAATAGCAGTGTCTGGTTTGTTGGTGGTAGAGGGGGTGGGTGAAGCTTTAGTTGCCCCAGGGTGGGTGTTTTGGCCTCCCAGGAGGGATTAAGCCATCTATTACCTTAGCAGTTACAACAGCTAAGGTAATGATGGGGTTAACCACTCTCGCAATGCCTAAACACTCACCCGGGGCAACTACCTCCATCACCCAGTCCCTCTACCACCAACACCACACATGAATGTGCAAAAGGGTTATTAGCCAAAGATGGCTAATAGCACTTTTGAATGATACAAACAATATAGTGAAAAGATATAGGTGCTCCCTCTACAACCGACATGATAGATGTAGTGATTCAAGTGACATACTTTAAAATGATATGTGACTTTATATAATACACAGTTCAATCCGTGAACAGTGCAGTAAGTGAACACAAAATCTGTGATAGAATTAGAATATGAAGTTGTGACTCCCTGCTCAGACCCTCTGGTAAGGACTGTCACCAATTATTTATTTTATTTATTTATTTATAAAATATTTTACCAGGAAGTAATACATTGAGAGTTACCTCTCGTTTTCAAGTATGTCCTGGGCACAGAGTAAAACAAATAATACATGGTTACAAGTACAGTTACATAAATGAACAGGGTATACACCTCTTTGGCCTTGGGTATACATTATATACAAGACATTGCGTGCACAGTTAAAGAAAATATATATTATGAGCGTATGAAACAGTTACAGACCAGGTTAAAATGTGAGACAGCCTTAGATTTGAAAGAACTTAAACTGGTGGTGGATGTGAGAGTCTCTAGTAGGTTGTTCCAGTTTTGGGGTGCACGGTCTCCAATGGTCTCAAAGTAATGCAAGTATTCTTCCAAATCCAGGGGGAGCATAGGAGATGTTCAACCAAAAAATATAAACAGAGAAAAACAAATCTAAATGTTTATGTAATCAAATATGTGAGTTATAGGAAAATCTTGTTGTGTTGTTTATGTATGTCCTAATTTAAAACCCAGTTACTGTAACATCTCGCAGTAACGCACAAGTATGAGGGAGTTTCCCCAAGACATTTATTTTATTTTATTTGGATCATACAAATTATTAACCTATGTGAACACTAAGTTAGCACTCTTTGAGTGTTATATCTGTGTGTGAATCAATGCATTGTCCATTTAACTGGCTGCCACTTCTACAAGTCTTGTAGCATTGAGTGACTGTCTGAATGAGTTTAGTAATTAATAATTAACACAACCGGTGGTCACAGAGGCTGACTGAGTCTGAAATGAACTCAACGTAGCTAAACATTGCAGCAGCATAATTTGTCAGTGTCTCACAGAGTGTGACATTTTCACAGCTTCAGGTTCCTCTGCAGTACAGGAAGCTCCTTAAACTGTGCTCTGCATTCAGGACAGGTATAAACTCCATATCCCTCCTGGGAATTCATCCAACACAATCCCAATAAAGTCCTGGCAGAAGTTACAGTACATGACCACATCTCTGCCTTACAGGATGTGTATAAATATTTATGCAGCTAGAGCAGTTTGTCTCCTCTCTCAGATCAGCAGACGACATCCCACTGAGCCCCAAAGTTCTGTACACACTTGGCCTGTTCTCCTATTGCTCTCCTTCATTCTTGATTCCCGAACAATCCCCTGTTGTAACCCATTTCTAATTTTCAAGTCCTTTTCCGGTCTCACAAATATCTGCAGGACACTTACTGAGCTGGTGTTTGCTGAATCGGTGCTACTAAAATATATTAAGTAATAATATAATAGATTTTAAGTAATAATAAATAAGCAAATAATATATTTTACCCAACTTTCCTACCCTTTTCTATCTCAAAATCTGAAGCCTAGAATTGGAATATAATGTGAGAGCTGTGCATGCTGCTGATGTCCATTGAGGAAGCCACCATTTTGGTGAGCAGAGATGTAGCTGGCATAAGGCAAATCATTCCTCTAATATTTCTCCTCCACAAAACATTAATCGATATGCAGCATAATAATGGCAACAATGATGATGAAAATGATGATGTGTGCAATGGTTATTAAATTGCTTTAATGCCTTGTGAATGACCCCCGTGTTGTCAGTAGGAAACGGAGTGAGGAATACCTTCAGGCTATACTTTTAGACCTAGATTTAAAGACAGCATGAAGGACATTTTTGCCCATGGAGAAGAGATTGTGACTCATTGCAAGGAAAATCTAATTGATTGTGTCCAGGCACAGTTGGAAATGGAGGAAAGGCAGATAGAGGAGGCCAATGAAGGTTCTCAGAGGGCAGCCTCAGTGGGCAAACATTCCACACCAAAACTGAAAACAATACGCTTGTCATCCTCATCATTCGCTTTCTTCCTCTCAGGCTTCAAGTTATGTGGCTTTTGGTATTGGTCATGGTAGTAGGTATAGTGGTAATGGTGGTAGTGGCAGTGGCAGTGACAGTGCCAAAGTCATGGCCCAAACTTAGGGCAAATGCTCCATCACAATGGCATGGTTACCACTAGCGCAGAAGCAGAAGACACCATAGTACTAGTGCTATGGTCATGGCTCTTCCCTGTGCCCCATCCCTTTTCCTACTTTAAATAACCACTCTGCCTTTCCTGACACCATCCATTCCTAAGACTCCTCCTGGGTGACCTGAGTGACTCCTGTTTTCCTCTCATGCAGTCTTATATAAAGTTTTGGCCCAAAACTGTGGGGCGGTCACCAGTCAGTCAAAGAAAGGACCATCAATAGTTAAGTCTGGAACAATCCACAATTGGACATCATTTCAACTTTTCAAGGCCCTTTCCAGCCTCACTAATATCTGCAGGGCGCTCACTGAGTCATTGTTGGCTGAATCAGTATTACTAAACTAAATTAAGTAATAATAAATAAGCAAATAACATCTTTTCACAATGTTCATATCCTTTTCTATCAAAAATTATAATATTATTTAACTTGATATAAAGCATCCAGGAAGGTAGGGGGTGTAATAATTTTCAGGAAACACCTTTCGTAATTCTTCCATAAATCAAGATATTCCTCAGGCCGGGACCAGGTCCAAGAGGAGAGGGAGATGGGGAATGGAGTGTTATGGTTGCATACATCGCTGTGTACTGTCCAGGAGACAGACGGGCTCGGCAGAAGTGGAGAGTAGAAACCGACCCGTACCTGAGATCCGCATCCTGAAGAGTAGAATAGTGAGATCCAGGTCCGAAGTCAGGGAAGGAGAAGGTAGGATATTCAAGGTCACTGTTCTGGGGTCAGGGCTTGAGGAGGCAGAGTAGTAGGGGTCACAGTTCCGAGGTCAGGGCTGGAGAAAGCAGTTTGGTCATGGTGATAGGTTAGGATCGGCAACAGGGAGGAACAAGGCAGGCAGGATATGGCAATAGCAGGTGTCCAGGCAAACATAACATTGTACAGGCAAGGAAGAGAGGGTACTCCTTATAGAGGGAGCAGACAGGTGTAGGTAATTTTTTCAGAAGGAGGCTGACTTCCTGCCTCCGTGGCCATGTTGGTAGAGCCAGATGTCCTGCGTCAGCAGCCATATTGGGAGGAGAGAGAGAGAGAGAGAGAGAGAGAATGTAATTTTTTTTATTGTGAATCCAATAAAGAAATCTGAATGTTGGACTCCCTTTCATAGGCGGATTGGATGGAAAATGGGGCCCGGGAATTTCACCTATTTTCCAGTCCTTCCAGTAGCTCAGCATCACAAGTTCAGTACCTTTTCACCTACAACTATGTTGCAGAACAAATCCTGAGCCTACAGTTTCAAGACATAATTGGACCAGGAACAGGACCAACACCAACCATATATGACATGATCCACCTGTTGAATGGAACCACTATATTTTCCAAGCTAGATGTCAATAATAGATACCACCCATTAAACCTGTATCCAATAGTAACAATCAGATTTTTGTTCTATCCTAAAAGATGGAGCTTTTTATCGAAATCCTTAAGATCTCTTTTGTTTTTGTTGATTTGCAAATTGGTTTATGGTTTATATATGGTGTTTTAATATTATTTGCAAGAATTAGGAATACAATAATGTATTTTCAGTACATTGTTGATTTTATTGTGTGACTTGTAATTTTTGGTCAAATATACACTGTAGTAGATACATCTTGTTTTATTTCCAACACTAACAAGAATTACTTTGTTCAAAAAATTCCTTGAAAACAAAATGGTTAAAATTAATTAATGATAGATAGTACAAAAGAGAGCATTGAATCCTTCTAACTGAAAACCCCTGAGGAAGGAACCAGAGCAAATCTGAGAGACTGCAGTACTCAGGGACTCTAGTCTGAGAACCAGCTGGTTTCCATAATGTCATCAATGATGACATTGTGGGAGGCGAAGCCTAAATGTGACGGGAGATACTAGCATCTAGTGAGTGGAGTACAAGCATGAGAGATGCCAGCAGACCCACATTGGACCTCCAACTGACTCAGCCCTGACTGCTATGGGATCTGCAGTTGCTATATCTCATGCTTTAAAGACCAGAGAATCCGTGAGTTTGATTAATTCTGTCTGTTTAATATGTATTAAATGTAATTTACACTATATATGTTCTTTGTCCTCATCTTTACATACATGGAGAACACTCTATCTGAATGATACAACATCTGAGGATCCCTCCAAGAATTTCTATATCAAATCATTGAAAGCTGTCGTTTAACACAGATAAAGGAATATCAGGAGGAACATACATCATATTAGCTTAGAATTAACACTTAAAGAATGATCGGTCACACATGTAACGTTTGCGCTGCCCACGGGCAAGACAGGACCCCGGTACTGAGGTGGGGAAGTAGCAAACCACGCACCCACAGCAGCGGAAGCGTGCCTGGCAGGCGGATTGTCAAAGGAAGCCGGGTCTGGATTGGAGAGCGTGGGTTAGTCGATACTTGCCGAGGTCTTGGAGTATAGAGTTCAGAACAGTCAAAGTCCATTTGCCGTGGTCTGGGGTTGGAGAAATCAGAATCGTTGAAGTCAGTATAGCCGTGGTCTGGGGTTGGAGAGGTCAGAATAGTAGATGTCCGTATGGCCGTGGTCTGGGTTGGAGAGATCAGCAGAGTCAAGGGTAAGCCGGGGTCAATAGCCAGAGAGATTCCAAAGACAAGCCGGGTCGGTACACGAAGGGTTAACTGCAAGAAAACACAGGACAAGGAGCGAGGCACAACAGACGTAGGAGCTTAAGCTACAAGGAGTTATGCTCAGCAAGGTATGAGAGGAACTGCAGGGTTTAAGTAGCACACAGGAACCAGTAGCAAAGGAGGCGGAGGCGCGGCCTCCGTGGAGGCAAGGATTGGCTGCAGGTGACAAGTGGGCTAAACAAGTACTTGGTTACAAATACATAGTTACATAAGTGAACAGGGTATACATTATATACAAGACATTGCATGCACAGTTAGAGATAATATATAATATAGGTGTATGTTACAGTTACAGATCAGATTAAAATGTGAGACAGCTTTAGTTTTGAAAGAACTTAGACTGGTGGTGGATGTGAGAGTCTCCGGTAGATTGTTCCAGTTTTGGGGTGCACGATAAGAGGAGGAGCAGCCTGATACTTTGCTGAACCTTGGGATCATGAACAGTATTTTGGAGTTAGATCTAAGATGATAAGTGCTGCATGTGGTAGGGGTGAGGAGCTTGTTCAGGTGCACGGGTAGTTTGCCCAGAAAGTATTTGAAGGCAAGAAAGGAGAGATTAACTGTGCGCCTAGACTCAAGGGATTACCAATCTAGTTCTTTGAGCATTTCGCAGTGATGTGTGTTGTAGTTGCATTGGAGAACAAAATGGCATATTAAATTGTAGAGGGTATCAAGTTTGCTAAGGTGGGTTTGGGGGTGCCGAGCCATATACTATGTCCCCATAGTCGATAATTGGCATTAGCATCTGCTGTGTGATATGCTTTCTGACCAGCACACATAAGGAAGATTTGCTCCTGTAAAGTGGCATAGGTTTTGGATGTGAGGGTATCAATGTGCATCCCAAATGTAAAATGGACGTCAAACCATATGCACAAGTATTTAAAACTAGTAACAGGAGTTAGGGTGGTATTAGCGTTGGTTCTGATCTGGAGCTCAGTCATTGGAAGTTTTAAAAATGTAACCTTGGTCCCAAATACCATTGTTAAAGTATTGTCAGTGTTTAAAACAGTTTGTTTGGGAAATCCAATTTTCAAGTCTCAAAAAGTCAGATTGAAGTATGTATTCAAGGTCGGAGAGGCTAGGGCTGTGTGCATATAGGATTGTGTCATATGCATACTGGTACATGTGTATTGAAGCTCCCTTACAAGCTATAGGAAGATCATTGATGAACACTGAGAAGAGTAGGAGCCCCACAACAGAGCCTTGCGGGACACCACAGGTGATATCCAAGGGGTTGGAGTTAGAGCCTGAGATAGGTACATGTTGAGATCTACCTGATAGGTAGGAATGGAACCAGTTTAAAGCATGCTTCCCTATTCCAGAGCACCAGAGTTTGTTAAGCAAGATAACATGATCAACAGTATCAAAAGCCTCATTGGTCTCTCCAACGACTTTATAGATCATTGGGGAGACCCTCACCTTGAGTTCTGTGTTCACAGAGCTTTCATAGGGTTCATTAGAAGTGATGACACCATAATGCACCAGTGAGTGCAATAACCTTTGCTGCATACATATTTAGTAGTAAGCATTGCAAATGGCATTTTTGGCATAAAATTGATGCAAGTAAATTTCAAATTAAATTGTGCTGTTTGAGCTTATGTTCTAACCTATTATTCTCAATGTGCGACTTAAGCATCAATAATGTTTTTAGTCAATTATTTTGGAACACAGAGACGGAATGTGCTTGGTGCACAGATATGAATGGTCTGCACTAAAGAAAATTATATATTTGCATCAAAGAAAAAAAAATAGAACCTGCGTAAAAATGATCTGCCAAGTTGAACCAAGCTTCAGCCCAAAAAGGTTTGTTTATATTGTTAGTGCAGAATTATGTTGATATGTTTTTAAAAAAAAATGTTTTAGCTATGTTTTATTATATATTTTAGCAATATGTATTATTTTCAGAGTATAGCTATTATAAAGAATATTACATTAATAATTTATATTTACTAAAAATAATTCTAAGTCTGTTTTAATTTAAATGATGTCAATATAGAATCCAACGTAATGCGTCAAAAATCAGTTTAAAAACCTGACTATGCCTCGTATGTAAGAAGTAAATGGGCCACAAGGTGTTCTCCAGTACCATATGGCAGAGCACAGTTGGTGCCTTACAGTTGGTTTTGTATTACAGACTCTAAGCTGCAAAATTGGATGCTATTTTCTATGCTTGTTTTGTACTTGGTCATTTTTCTAAATGACCACCTTACTTCCACAGGTAAGTTATCCTTTGTCTCCCAGCTGCAAAAAACCCCACCAAATATATGATTTTCCAGTAAAACATTTTCTTTGGTACAGTAAATCTGGTGCTGTTTTTTGCCTTGAAATTTGCACGGAGGAGGCGATAACAAATTGCCTCCAAATCATTAAAAATTATATCCTGCTTGCATAATGTGATGGAGCTGAGCACTAACAGTTTTGCAAAGAGAAGGAAGGCAACTAAAATAATATATATATATATATATATATATATTTTTTTTTTTTAAATCCTGGGCTGTTTCTTTTCCCCAGAGCTTCCACAATTTGCAGCTAGAGACTATTAAAGTAAACCATCATGTGATTTTTTTTTTTAAGCGATGAACGTTACATTTCTACAGTATCATTCCTCAAAAAGCAATACAAAAGTTGCTTAAGGTGGATAGTATATTATTATACTTGCTAGTGTATATTGTATAATTGTTTGTACATTACGGTATGTTTGTATGCATGAGCTTACAGTGTAATTGGGGACCTGGTAATTAGATCGCAAAATGTACCAGAAGCTCGGCTTTCAATCTGTGGTCTGAATTGCAAAGCATCATATTTTTTAAGTCATGCTGACATTCCTCAGCCAGCATAATCTGCCAAAAACAACTTGAGCAAAGCTTGTCTTGGCACGAAATCAAAATCAAGGCCTCAACAGTGTAACTGAAAACATTTACACAGCTGGAACCAAATCACCCTATATTGTCAAGAGTCTTCTAGGATTAGAACCTATAAGTATACCTTTCCCTTACTTACTCTGAACGGTGCTGGTTCTTTCCATGCAAAATAACCATACACTAATTATGTGGACTAGTATAAAAAAAAATGTGTGGTCTATATGGATAACAGAAGCACCTGTATTAATTGATTACATTGTTAACATCTATTAATTACATTGTTAATATGTTAAATAAATGCACATATGTGTTGTACAAATACAGAACAAATACATATTATTGCTATGAATTTACAGTATAATCATGCATGGGTAAAAATGGTAAATGATCTTAAATGCTGTTTTATCCTAGAGATGTAAACTAAACTTCTGTGCATGCAAAATACACATTTGTATTATTCAAATATATAGCACATTCTTCAGATCTTTAATTATCCAGCTAAATTAACCGATATTACAAATTTAGATTAAAGACAAATCAGTTTTTTGGGATTTTTAGAATGATCTTCCTAGCAGTAAATTGTTCCCATGTATTTCATTGGTTTACATCACATGCTTTTTACTGACATAACTTACACTGCGATCCCACGTTAACTGCCATTCAAGTCAGTGGCAGTCAAAGCGGGATCACAGTGTGTTAACCAGTACTGTATGTTGGTGAATCTCCACCTTAGTTTCATCCACATGACTCGTACAGTAGTTGCTTGCTAGTTTAGATATATATTATCTGAGGAGCTGTGAAGTACCTCATCATACAAAATATGGTCATGAATTAAACCGTGTAAACTTAATTATTTATTTATAGTGGTATATTCTGTATGACATCAGCATTTAAGAGAATAGCGCAACCATGGAAAAAGAAAGACAAGAAAAGATGTTCATGGTGTAGTACTGTACATCACTGGTGTATTACAATTCTTTATAAAGGGGCTTCACGAGGCACAAGACAACCAACAAGATGGCCACCGTCATTCAGTAAAGAGAGGAGGAAGTGGGGTGGGGGCGATTGACCTGCCTTTGATCCCGCTGGGGCGAGCGGTCCTGCCTTCTCAAAGGCAGAGTGATCGCAGGAGAGAAGCGCCGGCTGACAGACCCTGCTCAAGGAAGGAAGTGAGACTGCTGGTGCCTGTACAGCAGCAGTTAAAGGTACAGGCTCCCCTGGCTCTTGGGCTGAGGCGGGGGGGGGATCTGGTAGGGGATCTGTGGCCCATTGACCAATTTCGATCAGCTCTGTACTTTAGAAACAGACACCAGAGGACTTACATCTCGGATGTACAGAGAAGTAAACTGGTCTGGCCCAGGGTATACAAGGAAAGTACAATATGTGTCCCAGTGGGATGCCGACTTGGGAGAGACATTAGAAGAAGAGGAATGGGAGAAGATGTTCACAGCGGCAGCTAAGAGCTCGATTTGCACGACATTAAGGAAGACCGCATATAAAGGTTTAATGAGATGGTATCTGACCCCACTAAAATTATTCAAATTTGTACCAGGCTACTCCCCATTGTGCCAGAAACAATGTGGAGATCAGGCAGATTTGTTGCACATGCATTGGTCTTGCCCCTGGCTGGTGCCCTTAAGGGAACAAATCCGAGATTGGCTTCAGAAGATGTTGGGCCTCACAATCCTTCTAGATCCACGGATATTTTTGTTAAATAAGCCAACACAAGGAAACCAGGGACAAGTGCAAATTAGTTGCTCATTTTGCAACGACAAGGAGGTGCGAGAACACAGCATTATGGAAACAGCTAGAAGTTGGGTGCTCTTGAACTGTGGGTGTTGCAGGAACTGGCGTGCAGGAGAAGGAGAAGCAAGTGGGGCCTTTGGTGGTTTTTTTTTCTCAGACCATCCTCTGTGCTCATTTGTAAGACAGACGGCTGTGTCGCAGTGATGTCATGACATAGTGACGTGGTGACATGATGGTGCACGCTCACGTGTTGCAGAAGCACCAGGCAAACAGAGAGATGCTACCAGACGGAGCAGTCTGGCGGAACCACCAACACTATTGAGTGAATTCCTGCCTCAACTGTTCCTGGACTACAGAGACCCCAAAAGCTTTTCTGTTCATTGCTCTTGATGCACAGATACAGCTCAACCCCGGTATAACGCGATCTGCTACAACGCGAATCCACTTATAACGTGATGCAAGCGTGGCTCCCAATTTTTGTATTTATGAATACTTAACAACACGATTATTGGTATCTTAAATACTTTATCGTACAATGCATACAATAGTACATTATTTCGCAATCCGCTTATAATGCGATGTGATTCTTTGGACCCAAAGCATAGCGTTATAAGGGGGTTGAGCTGTATCTTGTAAGTGCATTTTTATTCTTTGTGCCTAGTAAAGAAGATAATACTACATTATGAGGTGTGCGCTTCTCTCTTTTCTTATCTTTATATGCTGCTATTGTGGAACGCCTGGGTTGCCTCCTGTTTTTAGGATAGCAGCACCCTCAGGACTGGACTTTATACTCTATGGTTTTTATATATCTTTTTTTTTTAAATAACCTGTGTATGCATGTAATATGTGGAATTCATTATTATTGTACATTTGCACTTTAGACTGTACTAACCACATAGAGTATTGAGCGTCCTTAGCTGAGGCTTGGCATTATACCAGTATTGGTGGATTTTAATTAATTATTTATCCGCATTATTATTTATCTATAATTTTTAATCATTTATTTATTAATCAGCTATTTCCTACTATTTTTATAGCTAAATTAGTAACCCATGCATATCTGAAATGGTCTCTAGTATACATGTGTATATCAGTCTCTAAATGGTCGTGATGTTGCAAGGTGCTTGCTAGACCATACAGATATATTAGGCTGTAGTGGTGATTTTATCTAAATATACATCAATCACCACGGTGGACCAACTGGAAGATAGAAACCACTGATATACAAGCCATGGGTAGAGTCAGTGTTCCAGAGGTGATGCCATATCACTGACGTCACCAGAGTGACGCCTCTTTGCCGACATACGTTTAACACGTAAACCGTGCTTCATCAGGGAGGAGGAGTCTAAAATGCTGATTGCATGAGTATAATATATACAGAAAATGAAAGGGGCGTTGCATCCCGGTAGCCAATTATTGCGGGACGTCAGCACGTAGACCAATCAAAAAAAGATTGGTCATGTCCCTTGAGTAATATCACAGGCTGTTCTATCAGGGAAGTTTGTTATTTGATATACCTCTAAAAGCCTATCATCTTCTCCAGAGATATTAGAGATAATATATGAGGACTGAATGGCTGCCTATATGATGGTGAATGTTTAAAGTTCCTCAATTTCAACTCTCTGAAGACTCATCTTGAAATAATATACAAGGCATATATAAGATGTATAAAAATAGCAGTAGCCATAGGTTCCTAATGATGACATGGTATATATGAATTTAGGACTGAAGAGCCCCTAAATTAATATGCCCAAAAGGTCAATACAAATCATAGCTGGATTAAGGCTATATGCCTGGATCCCCAAAGTCCCTAAATACATGAATCTCTTACAATACTAAAGTGTATGTGCAAATAATATAATATTATGATTAATAAATAATGTAATATATATATCCTAATATATCCTAAGTGATAAGGTAGAAATTAGCCCACTAACGCGTTTCGCCCACAAAGGCTTCCTCACGAGACCACTCGTGAGGAAGTCTTTGTGGGCGAAACGCGTTAGTGGGCTAATTTTAATTTTTGCTGCTGTTGACCCTGCCTGCCTTTGCCTTATTTTGGACTTTCATCTATGTCCTACATGCTTGGACTTTTTCAGTGGACTGTGCTGTGCTGATTTGCAGTATCTTTACATCAAGGAGCTGAGTATCTTGGGTTATTTTATCCCTCCCTTTTTTTGTTTCCCATCTGCTTTAATCTATGTATTTGGGTCACTAAATGTACTCACCTATAGGTCTCCCTTGCTCTAGCATCACCTGAGTTGCAATAGGTTTACATTTTGCTAGTGACACTTTTACTGCTATCAGCACTACACTCATGTTACTTTTTGTGCATTTTTCTATGCTTATATATGTAGACCTATGATGTTTTTCAGTCTCTTATATATGTGGTGACCGGCCGGTCTATATTGCTCTATTGTGGGAATTTCTGTTCCCACAGTGAGCTAGTTTCTTGAGGGCATCATATTTTTTGGGTCTATTATATTGTGTTGTAACTTATTATTTTATTATTTTTTTGTTTTTTTCTGTCCATCTGGTTTTTTGTATTCTTTAGTCAGGCAGGCTCTCCAGTTAGTTGTTTGTATGTCTGTTATTTTTTGAATTTAATTAAAGTACCTTTTCTATTTTTTGCAAACATTTGTCTGAGTGCTACTTTAGAGGTTTTCTTTTTTTGTGTTTCTATATATATATATATATATATATATATATATATGAACAACAAGAAAAGAAAGCGCCCGATCCTAGTGCAGCATGAAAAATTACAATTTAATAAAAATGAATAGAACCAACAAATGCAAACTCACAAACAAATAAAAAATTAAAGCATGTAATGAGTATACTCATTCGCCAACCGCCCACAATGTGCCTCTGTTTCCGCGTCAACCTCTCCGTCTGTGTAGTCCCAGCTCTTCCGACCCGACAACCAACAGGGGATACAGGAATGTGACCACCACAGTGTGACCCGGAAGTCCTCCACACTCTTGGTGTATTCCGGATATGAGGTCTGTTGTTCGTGACCCCGCAAAGCAAGTGCTGACCAGGAAAGTCTCTCAAATGTCCCACAAATGGTCCGTGGTTACTGGGCAGTAGTAAATGAGTATAAAAATAAACCAGCAATGTAGCAGCAGCTAAAAAACGCTCTTCCCTATGCGTTTCTTCACTCTCACGGTGATTTCATCAGGGGATCCCTGATGATCCCAGGGGATCACTGAGTGTGCTGTCTCCTTCTTGCCTTGTGATCTTGGGATCCTGGATTTATTCGGTAAGGAACCTATCCATGGGCGTCTGCAGGGGGGGGGCAAGGGGGGGCGCTTGCCCCCCCCTGGATCCTGGGCCGCCAACAGCGGGGAACAGAGGGCACTGGCGTGACAGGATTTAGCGCGCTCTTCTGCAAAAAAAAAAAAACCTCCCTTGTCTCCTGATTGGCTGGCGCGTGTTGGCACGCTGCCAGGATTTTTTTTTGTCCCTCCCAAGCCCTATCTCAGCAGTGCGCAAAACTGGGGGGCGCCAAATTATTTAGGGGGGGGCGCAGCCTGTGCGGCGAAACCTGGGGGCAGAGCAGAGCAGAGCAGGGGCAGAGCAGAGCAGAGCAATGCCAGGCAGAAGATCCGTGCTGTGTTTCCCTGTGCTTGCAGAGGGGGCGGGGCATCCGCTCTGCACACAGACACAAGCCCTCCTCTTCCTGTCAGCATGGGGAACCGAGCATGCAGTACAGGTGTGTGTGTGTGTGTGTGTGTGTGTATATTGGTGTGTATAGTGATGTGTGTGTGTGTATAGTGATGTGTGTGTGTATAGTGGTGTGTATAGTGATGTGTGTGTGTGTATATATGTATAGTGATGTGTGTGTGTGTGTGTGTATATATATATATATATATGTATAGTGATGTGTGTGTGTGTGTATATATGTATAGTGATGTGTGTGTGTGTGTGTGTGTGTGTGGTGGTGATGTGTGTGTGTATACTGATGTGTGTGTGTGTGTGTATAGTGGTGTGTATAGTGATGTGTGTGTGTATAGTGGTGTGTGTGTGTGTGTGTGTGTGTATATATATGTATAGTGATGTGTGTGTGTGTGTGTGTGTGTGTATATATGTATAGTGGTGTGTGTGTGTGTGTGTGTGTGTGTGTGTGTGTGTGTGTGTGTGTGTGTGTGTGTGTGTGTGTGTGTGTGTGTGTGTGTGTGTATATATATATATATATATGTATAGTGATGTGTGTGTGTATATATATGTATAATGATGTGTGTGTGTGTGTGTGTATATATATGTATAATGATGTGTGTGTGTGTGTGTGTGTATATATATATGTATAATGATGTGTGTGTGTGTGTGTGTGTGTGTGTATATATATGTATAATGATGTGTGTGTGTGTGTATATATATATATATATATATATATATATATATATGTATAGTGGTGTGTGTGTGTGTGTGTATATATATGTATAGTGATGTGTGTGTGTGTGTGTGTGTGTGTGTGTGTGTGTGTGTGTGTGTATGTATATATATATATATATATATATATATATATATGTGTATAGTGGTGTGTGTGTGTGTGTGTGTGTGTGTGTGTGTGTGTATATATATATATGTATAGTGATGTGTGTGTGTGTGTGTGTGTGTGTATATATATATATGTATAGTGATGTGTGTGTTGTTTGTGATTGAATGTGTGCTGTGATTGTGTGTGGTGTGGGGGGTGTTGTTTGTGTTGTGATTGATTGTGTGTGTTGTGTGGTGTGGTATTAGTGTGTGTGGAGGGGTATTGTGTGTGTGGTGTGTCTGTGTTGTGATTGTGTGTGTGTATGGGTGTTGTGATTGAATGCAGCGTTGCACAAACTGGAGGGTGTACGCTCTCCCAAGCTTGGCGCTTGGGGAGACAAACAAAATTGACATTGAAGCATGCTCAGCAGCAGTCAATGCGCACAACACCACACCCACACACAGCCACACACAAACACAGAAATAGCCCTGATCCATACCCCCCACTCGTGCTTGCAAAATTATGCAGGACACCCTGTGCTCATGCTTGGAGAGTTGGTGATGTCACCACTCTCGGCGGCAGCGTGGACGCAGCCCAATTTTGCAAGCGCGAGCTGTTGAAACATATTTGTATTTACATTGTATATCGTTTAATAAACGGGGGGGTTCATGTGATTTTGATTACGTCAGGCAGGGGGGGCCCGAGAAATTAAATGGATGAAAAGGGGGGCTCGGCATAAAAAGTTTGCTCACCCCTGTGGAGTCTATCTGACCTTGCATAGCGAGGCCCGCCCTGTCCTGCATGGAGCAAGTCAGGTGAGTACTGCTCCATGCCACTCTCGCTTCCCCCTTGTCCTCCTGCTCTGATTTCCCCCCCCCCTGCTCCGATCCCCCCCGTTCCAAAATCTTCCCCCTGCTCTGGTCCCCCCTGTTCTGATTCCCCCCCCCCTGCTCCGGTCCCCCCTTCCCGTTCAGATTCCCCCCCTGCTCCGGGTCCCCCCTTCCCATTCCGATTCTCCCCCCTGCTCCGGTTCCCCCCCCCCCCTGCTCCGATTCCCCCTTGTTGCGAGTGTCTGAGTTTGTGTCTGAGTGTGTGTCTGTGTGTGTGTGAGAGATCAGGGGGGGAGGGAATGAATGTGAGGAGGACGGATTCAGGGAGTGGGTTTGAGTCAGAGGGGGATAATTGATGGAGGGGGAGAGTGAGGAGACAGGGGGTGTAATAGAGGAAGTGAGGAAGAGAGGGGTGAGGGGAGAGAGTGAATGAAGAAGAGAGGGGGTAAGAAAGAGATGGGGCTACACCTTGGGACTATCTGCATTAGAGTGGCACCAGACAAGGTGTGTGTGGTGTGGTGTGTGTGGTGTGTGTGTCTGAGTGAGTGAGAGAGAGAGAGTCTGAGTGAGAGAGAGAGAGAGAGTCTGAGTGAGAGAGAGAGAGAGTCTGAGTGAGAGAGAGAGTCTGAGTGAGAGAGAGAGAGTCTGAGTGAGAGAGAGAGAGTCTGAGTGAGAGAGAGAGTCTGAGTGAGAGAGAGTCTGAGTGAGAGAGAGTCTGAGTGAGAGAGAGAGAGTCTGAGTGAGAGAGAGAGAGTCTGAGTGAGAGCGAGAGAGTCTGAGTGAGAGAGAGAGAGTCTGAGTGAGAGAGAGAGTCTGTGAGAGAGAGAGTCTGTGAGAGAGAGAGTCTGAGTGAGAGGGAGAGAGAGTCTGAGAGGGAGAGTCTGAGAGGGAGAGGGAGAGTCGGAGAGGGAGAGGGAGAGTCTGAGAGTGAGAGTCTGAGAGTGAGAGTCTGAGAGAGGGAGAGTCTGAGAGAGGGAGAGTCTGAGAGAGGGAGAGTCTGAGAGAGGGAGAGTCTGAGAGAGGGAGAGTCTGAGAGAGGGAGAGTCTGAGGGGGAGAGGGAGAGTCTGAGGGGGAGAGGGAGAGTCTGAGGGGGAGAGGGAGAGTCTGAGGGGGAGAGGGAGAGTCTGAGGGGGAGAGGGAGAGTCTGAGGGGGAGAGTGAGAGTCTGAGGGGGAGAGTGAGAGTCTGAGGGGGAGAGGGAGAGTCTGAGAGGGAGAGGGAGCGTCTGAGAGGGAGAGGGAGAGTCTGAGAGGGAGAGGGAGAGTCTGAGAGAGGGAGGGTGTGTGTTTGTGTCTGTGTCTGTGAATGAATACAGACACCAACCCACAGTCAGTCAGTCACCCACCCAAGTGTCAGTCACACACACGAGTCAGTCAGTCAAAGTGTCAGTCACCCACCCCGTCACCCACACACCCCCACAACCACTCTCTCTCTCTGTCTAGTTAACATTATGCCCCCCCCTGAAAACATTTCTGCGGACGCCCATGAACCTATATATATATATATATATATATATATATATATATATATATATATATATATATATATATATATAAATATATATATATATATATAAAGAAAAAAGAGGAAAAGCGCCCGATCCATGTGTAAAATCCAATGATTAAGGTTTAATATCATGAACAAAGACAAATGTGCACTCACCGCACTCACACTTTGCCAATGAATTAAACGCGTTGTATGGGGCAAGCCCATGCGCCAGCATGTACCAGACTGCAATCAGTTCGCTCCGTCTCGCTGTGTGTACAATGGGGCTCCACTGCTGCTGGTGTCACTGTCTCAGTGTCTCTCCGGCCACCCGAATGAGCAGTCTGTAGTTCCCATTCAGCACGGATAATCTCGAGAGAATCTTAGGACACTTCCTCTCTGCTGTCTGGCTCCTGGCGTCTGAACTGCTGCACCACCGTAGTGCAATAACCACATGACCCTACACGTTTCTTCCGGTTCGGCGGATTTCATCAGGGGATGGCCTGGATGGATGGATTCACTGACCTTATTAGGTATCTTCCTAAAAAAGACGAATAAATAAATCCTTGATTTAATCCTAAAGGGCTATGAGTTTGCAATTGTAATATCCAACAACATTCTCATTGGCGAAGATGTTTATCTCAGTTTCCTCTATGTGGACTTAAGGGAACATGTTCAATGCCCGCAAAGCTCAATACACTACTATCACCATTATGGTCCTCCATCACATGTCTCGCTACCTGGGTGTCCAAACCATTCTTGATTACTCCGATGTGTTCAAGCACTCTTACATACACATACAACTGCCCACAATTGCAAGTTATCAGGTAGATAACCCTGGATTTTAGACAGTTCATAAAGGTTTTCATTTTATAGGAGGTTGTATTAGTAGAGTTTGAAAATTCCATAGTGACATTCATGAATTTACAGGCCTTGCATCTGGCGCAATGGTATGAGCGTTGGGGGTTCCCTCCCAGCCATGTCCGTATTGGTGTAGTTTGGAAGTGGCTGCATACCACTCTCTTTCATGTTCTTAGTTCTTCTACAACCCATGCTTGGGGTGTTGCGAAGAACTTGTTTTAAATCTGAATCTTCTAATAGGATATAACAATACTTGTGAAAGATGTTTTTTACATCTTGCTATTGGCTATTATAGGTGCCTATGAATCGAATTGTGTCATCGGTAGGTTTTTAGTATTTTCCACTAGCAATCCAGGTCTTGGAGTTGTAAGAGCTCTATGATTCACTTTTTTCATTGACCTTTTGCTGTGACCATGTTCATAAAACCGTGCGCTCATATTAATTTCCTGTTCTTTGTATTCCTTAGTAGTCGAACAGTTGCGTCGTAACCTAAGAAATTGTCCATTTGGAATGTTAGTGATGGTATGTCTGGGATAATGGCTGTCTGCCCTGAGTAAGTTGTTTGTAGAGGTGGGTTTCCTGCAATACTAGTTTCCAGTCTATCACTTTCGGTTTAAATTATGGTAATATCCAGGAAATCAAGTTGACTTTCTTGATATGTCAATTTTAAATTGTTCTCATTATTATTGAGGACTTTGATAAATTTGTTCAGAAGTTCTTCCATACCTCTCCAAAGTAATCGAACATTGTCAATGTACCTGACCCAGAGTTCGACATGTTCCGTGAATCTTTCCCTGGCTTCACTGAAGACCACTGTTTCCTCCCACCAGCCTAGATATAAATTGGCATAGGTAAAAGCACAGGTGGTCCCCATTGCTGTGCCTTTAATTGATGGAACAGCTGATTGTCGAATAAGAAAAAGTTCCAGGTCAGGGTAAAGTCCAATAATTTAATGACAAAAGCATTATGGAGTTTAGAGTGTTCACTCCTAACCTTCAGGAAATGTGAGACAGCCGTCTTTCCAGCAGTATATGGAATACTTGAGTAGAGACCTTCAACGTTTAGGCCAACAAGGTATGTATGTTGGTCCAGCGTGATGTCATCTAACTTTAGACGTGTAGCTTTGGTATCGCGCAGGTATGATGGCAGAGCGCTTACAAAAGGACACAGAAGGCGATCAAGGTAGACACTAGTGTTGGAAGTGGGATTGTCAATTCTCATATTTGTTCCCTTATGCACCTTATATTTTAGTTCTGTAATACTATATATTAGGAACATAATAGGTGAGTGGTCCATTCTATCTTGTTATATTGTGTAAATGATGGCAAAATGGCCATTTTCAAAGGCAGCAAAGCAGCCCCAAACCATCAGACTCCTACCACCATGCTTGACGTTTGGGATGAGGTTCTTCTGTTCGAACGCAGTGTTTGGTTTTTGCTAAACATAACGTTTCTCATTGAAGCCAAAAAGTTCTACTTTTGACTCATCTGTCCCGAGAACATTGTTCCAGATGTTTTTGTGATTCATTGATGTGCTCTTTTGGTGAAATTTAGACGTGCAGCAATGTTCTTTTTAGAGAGCAGAGGTTTCTTCCTGGCTATCCTTCCATAAATACCATTATTGTTCATTCTTTTTCTGATAGTTGAGTAATGAACACTCACATTAGCCCAGATGAGAGTGGCCTGCAGATCCTTGGATGTTACTCTGGGGTTCTTTGTTAATTCCTGGTTGATTTGCCGGTTTGTTCTTGGAGACATTTTAGTAGGATAACCGCTCCTGGGTAGCGTGACTGTGGTCTTGAACTTTCTCCATTTGTAGACTCTCTAACAGTGGATTGCTGGAGACCCAAATACTTAGAAATAATTTTATAACCCTTTTTAAACTAATGAGCATCAATAATTTCTTTCCACACACCTGTATGGTGAAGAACAACCTCACAACATTTTTTAAGGAAATGCTCATTTAAAGGAAGCCAATGTATGAAGCATTATTCTGCCCCAAAAATGACATAAACAGTTTATAAATTTCGGAAAATGTATGATTCATATAAAATCTGAGGTTGCTGTTACAACATCATATGATCTTACACCCACAACTGTTTGCTACTATTCCTACTCAATCAAAACTGCGTATGGTAGTGCTGAAACAAAGAAACATGTCATGAAGTGTTATTCAACACAAAACTTCCATGAATTTAGATTAAGAGATCCTTATAGGTAGGTTTCTGGGATACTCAAAGCATTAATAGCCATAGTGGGAAATATTCTTAAACATTTCATACGCCTACTACAGATTCAAATCACCAAACTCAACAAAACCATAGTAATGCAATCAAATATCACATGAAGAATCAGGGGAGAGCTGATAAAAAAATTGAGGAATTGATATTGGAACAAAAATGGAGCAGATGGAAAAACTTTAATTATGTTCCTTCTTGCATAATATTTTTTTGTTCTTGTATAGCGCTGATAGTTTTTACGTAGTGCTTTACAGAGACATTTTAGCAGACACATAGTCCCTGCCCCGTAGAGCTTACAAACTATGTTTTTTGGAGCCTGAGGCACAGGGAGGTAAGGTAACTTACCCAAGGTCACAAGGAGCCGACACTGAGAATTGAACCAGGTTCCCCTACTTCAAACTCTGTGCCAGAATCAGTGTTGTTACTCACTGAGCTGCTCCTTCTCCCATCAATATTTTAAGGCACTTTGCTCCAATTTTGTACCAAGAGCACCATTTTTCAATTTGGTTAGGTGGAGTTACCTAACGCACAGAATATAATAAGGTTATAGCATGCAGATGTAGCAAGACTTACTGTATTCAGCACTTTAAGCTTTTTCAGTTGTGGCTCTGGAGACAGTAATTCTTGTTACTTCTGTATGACACATTCGTATGACAGAATACACACTTAATGGGCAATGTATCAATGTAACAAAAGGTGTACATTGAAGTTTGTTTTGACGCATTGCTTTATTTTCTGCTATGTTTGTGTCAAATATAAGAAAGTGTTTCGAACACAAGATGCAAATTGTTAGACAGAAAAATGTAAGACACTTCAGACTTGGTGGATTTTTAAAAATGCAAATACAAGATAAGGAAGTGACAAACAGAGACTCAGGGGGATATTCTCGTAGCTGTGAGAAATGCATATCCATGCTAAAAGATCCCTTTTTTATCAGATACAGTGTACACAGGTTTCTGTTTTCAGCAAGTCTTTTACGCATGTCCTAACTAGAGATGGGCAAATTTTCCTCCTTGATCCAAATTTGACACAGATTGTCCAGAACCTTTGAGCTGCCGATTTTTGTAGTTCAGTCTCAAAAAAGGGTGATTTTTTTTTTTTTTTTTCTATTACAGAAAATCCGACCTTTGTATTTGGAACCTAAACCTGACGCTGACAAACGGAATCCAATTCGATGTTGTACAGTACATTCAATCCGATGTCAGATTCTTTCAAAATTCGAGCCCCATGGTTGGATTTTGAAGAATTTGAGCTGCATTAAAGTGAATGAAATCTGACTTTGGATTTCAGCATGCGGATCGGATTTGGCCTGCAAAACTCGGACATCGGATTTAAACAGGTTAGCCCATCTCTCTAACCATGCCAGAAATACTTTTTATGATGCATTTTTATTCCAGTTCAGACAATTTGGCTGATATGACCAAAATGGCTCACACTTGCCAATTTTGAAAACTCGCTGGAATTCTAGTAGCTCCGTTAACTACAAAAAGCAAAACTGCATCAAAGAACATGCAGATTTTTTCACACTACCTCGATGCTGCTGAGATATCCTCAATAAATGAAGAATTGCATCAGTACAAGTAAAACAGCCTAATTCTGCTCTGCTGTACAATACATTGACTTACAGTACTATACTTGCTTAATTAACTATTCTATTCTAATGTATTCCACTGTACACTACTCTCTAACTCATGATGTACATTGTTGAAAACATGTTGACCTGTACAGTATATAAATATCAATATACACAAAAAAAAACTACCTTGCAATAATGATATGCTACATTATCTCCTTAAATCACAGGTGGACTCATTTAAAGGCACATGGCATAATTAGCTACCTATTTAACCCGCCAAGCAAACACTCACTTCTCCATTGCCAACATAGATTATTTTACCCTGTGTTGATGTATAGTGCAAGTCATGCAACAGAGACACAGGGAGAGAAGAAGAAGAAATAGGGAGGAGAACGACAGATAGGGAGATGACAGAAGGAATAGGAGAGTGCCCAGGCCATGGTACTATTGGCCCAGAACCACTTTACTGGGGCTAACAGAGCAGGAAGGGGTGAGCAGGTAGTGGTTGAACATAATAGACTCTAAAGATTAAGCTATATATGTTGTTCAACGTGGTTACTTTTGACAAAAACCTTATTTGGAAAAAAAATAATATAATATGCAATTATTTTCTGAAAATGCTGCAGTTGGTGGCACTCTTGGTGTTTGCCTGCCTCCTTCACGTGTACCTGGGCCACGTCCGAAAGTCGATGGATGTGTTAGGCCATGAATACTTAAATCCAGGGAATCTGAGTGTGACGGTAGGGGTAAATGTGACTGCTTTCAATGAAGGTTAAGCCTGCCCACCCCTACCTGTCAGTAATATATTTGTATTATGTTATATGAGTATATGTATTCTGTAGCCTGGTTCCAGCACTTCAGGGACAGGGGTTAATGTTGTTTTGGCTCGAATACTTCAAAGTGGTCTGTGGTGCTTTGCATGTGGCTGTGTTTGTGTTGCCCTTCCCCCACCAATCATGGGCTAGGTCATATTCCAAACACCTAGCTAGATGAGTGTCAGGATCGGGGTCAGGTCCCGCCTCCGTGAGGCATCCCGAGAAATCACGGGTGACGCGCGTCAGCTACAAACTACGCACAGGCGCCGCACCACTTGGAAAGAAAATACACCAACGACCAGTCCCAGGCTCCGCCCCCGTGATGCGTCCCGTGATGACATGTCATATGCTACCTACACGCAGGCGCCGCGTGGACACAGTCAAACAAGAGGTTAACACTCTCATCAGCTGCTCCACACCTGTAGTGTGTTCTGCCCTGGCCTATCAGCGGACAGCATACGTCTGTTACCCTGCAGCTGTGTCAAAAATGATTCAACGAACAAAACCGGAGCACAGCTGAAGAATGTGTAACATAGGACAGTGGACCATTTAAAAAATGTATTGGCTTAAAAAACCAAGAGGATCTGTCAGGACTTTGTTCACATGATTTTTTAAGCCAATACATTTTTTAAATGGTCCACTATCCTATGTTACACATTCTTCAGCTGTGCTCCGGTTTTCTTCTTGAATCATTTTTGATGTGACTATTTCGCCTGGATGCATGCTGCGCTGGATACATTCTGACGAGTCCCCAGTGAGTACACTACTACGCTTACCTTCCCGTATCCTTGGGTGAAACGGCAGACTTAACGGGGAGCTGTGTCTGTCTGGAGCCGTCGGATTCCCCTTCGGTGATCAAGCTTCAATATTACATTTTGATACTTACCTTCTGATCCTCCGGAGTGAAGCATTGGACTCTACGGGAAGCTGCGCTGTGCTGGAGCCGTCGGATTCCCTTTTGGTAACCGTAAGTAATGGTAGCAACATCATTGTGCTTTTAATGTTTAACCATGCTGACCTTCCACCAATAGTGGTTTAAATTGGCAGTGTTTAGTACACATAAATACAACTATCACGTCTATTTCTTATGATTGTCACTGAATTGGGACACTCTCACGGACTACCAGGAGGAGGGGAAAACACTAAGGACTTTCAGTACTATATATAGGTTTTTTCCAGTATGAAAGCTTCTGCTGTTTTGTTGAGCACCGGACTTGGGGACTGGTAACAGTCCTACTACTTTTACACCCTGCAGTTATGGGCAGTTCTGTATTCGTTACCTTGAACCTGTGGGCTGTCTTTCCATTGGCTGCCTGTCCTTTAAATGCTCAGCCAGTCCTCCTATAAACTGGCTGAGCATAAACTTAGGTTTGTGTTTCATTGGCTTGCCTCAAGCAATGTACTGCTTTGCCTTGTCTTGTTTTGCTTCCCGTATTGAACACAGCTCGTACCTGGACCTCTGCCTTCTCTGACCCCTTGACCTCAGCTTGCTTCTGGACTTCCACCTTCTCTCCTCCTTGACCACGGCTATGGATAATGACGATTCTACGCCCTCCAATCCCTGACCGCGGCGACTATGTACTACCTTCCAGACCTCTCCTTCCCTGACCCGGCCAACCGACCATTACTCTGCACTCCGGACACGGTTATGCGGTTGTAGGTTGGTGGCTACTAACATCCCCACCTCAGCCTCGTGGTCCCGTCCTGTTTGTGCTGAGCACTTGTTACAATGAGATAAGATGAGCTCTTTGTTAGTTGTGAGCTCAGAGTTCTTCAGTTAAAGCAGAAACTGGGAGAATCTGCAGTGTCCAATCCAGTGCTGGTGCCCAGCCTCAAGTCCTGTTACAGAGGATTGCAGGTAGAAAGAAGCACAGGGTAAATCTCTTCGAGGAGTTGCCTGCACCTACATTTATAGGGTTTCCCAGTTGTAAGTGTGTGTGTTGACATACTTTAAATTGTTGTGAATATTCATTATTCCAATAAATTCATTTTTATAAACTCTGTGTTTCTGTCTGGCGAATTGATCCCTGGTGTAATAGTCCTGGTCTCCCGTGACACTGAGCTCTTAGCTGCATCTTGGCAGCATGGAGCTGCTCCACTAATGACAGCAATTCCATGTTTAAAAATGTGCACGTCAAAGTGACAGCGATTTTCTCCTTGCTGAGGTCAGTCTCTCCCATGCTTCCAGCAGTTTGTTTTGATTTGCAATTATCACATTAAGGACAGCATTGGTGTTCTTTAGGTGACATTGAAGGGATTTAAAATCCTGTGCAACACCTCTTTTAAGTTCCATCCACTCTTGGTGGTATGCAGTTTGTTGCTGTAATAAGATTTCCTCTTGTTCCTGCACATGCTTTCTTGAGAACTTTGCCAACTGACAGTTAAGATGGTTGCTCAGGGACAGATTATGCATCTAGGGTTTGCCATATGCCATGTTGTTCCAGAAAGCAGCAGTGGCAGATGAAGCAGAGGGGGCTTGATTGACCTGCTTGCGGGTTAAAATGGAGAAAGGAGGAGCAACATGGCTTCGCGGGAAGATCATGGAGTGTGATGCAGCAGCTGTGGATGCAGGCTGAGTGGAGGTTAGATCCAGCTCAAGCAGTTCTGTGGGGATCAGGGTTAATGGCTGATGGGTGCCGGTGCAGTGTGCAGGGAGGGCAGAAAGATGTTGTTCTGTGCGTTCAGGTTGTTAATTTCTAAGTGCAATGGAAGATGCGTTGCAACCTCCCAGGCGTTCAGAACAAGCGAGTAGCTGGTCTGGATGTGCTCTCAGGTCAGGTTACAACATGTCACAGGTGGGGATTGGGGGACGGCTTGTACCAGGCTGGGAAGCATGTGGTCAGAGGTTTGGTCAGGTGGAGGGGTAGTAGGAAGCCTGAGGCAGGAAATTGCAATTACTCCAGTGGATCAAGGTTACGGGACATCTGTGGAAGCTGGCGGGAGGCATTGGCAAAGGATGTAGGTGGCAGTGTTGCAGGGGAGAAGGGCAAGGAGGGCGAGGTAAAAGGGATAAATAGTAGTTATCAGAACGCCTAATCTTTTTTCCAGTATGTCCATTAAGTTTGCATTCCTCTCAAGCAGTAAATGAACAGGTGAGGAAAGGGGAGTATGCTGATATTTTGCTGATATTTCCCAACTATAAGGAGAGAGGAAGGAGAGAGAGAGGAAGGAGAGAAGAGAGAGAGGAAAGAGAGAAGAGAGAGGAAAGAGAGAAGAGAGAGGAAGGAGAGGAGAGAGAGAGAGAGAGAAAGAGGAGATAGAGAGAGGAGAGAGGAGGCTTCCAAGTCATTTGGGGACTGGTTACAGGTGTTTGTTAATTGGGGCACCACATGGTGAAAATATGAGGGGGTTCTCTATCGGAAGATGGCGGTCCATAAACAATGTCATTTGGATGTGAAGGATATGGATCTGTGAACAGGACCGTCTTAACAGCATTATAGGCCCTCGGGCAAAGCAATGCCCTGGGCCCTGCAAAATTTATCTCGCGAATGCAGACATGCCAACTCTCCGCTACAAGTCGTAATTTTTCTCCTTCTGCCGAGTTAGCGGGAGATTTAAATGTTGAGGCGGGTGATCGGAAAATTAGTGTTAAATTCTGGTCTGTGAATAGATTAGCATAGGGCCCCCTATGCTCGTGGGGCCCCCAGGCAACTGCCCAGCGTGCCCATGCGTTAAGACGGCACTGTCTGTGAATGTATTTCATGATTTTGCAGAGGCAATATCCCTTTCAGGGAGGAGCCAACAACCTTCAGTGTCAGTTGAGCTTCAGCTATCATTTATTTATGGCACAAGTGTAATGGGTGTGGGGGAGGCCACCCAGCAAGTAACTGTTTTCATAAAGGGAAACAAGGCTTTAGAAAGTGAGCAGGTAGCCAGGTTGGGACGAGGGCAAGGATGCCGCTGCACATTTCAAGAATGGCACGTGGCTTGCTTGCTACATTAATAAAGTGGAAGAGGGGAATTATTGAGGAGAGTTTTAGGATTTGTAAAGACCTACAGTATGCTTACCGATGGATTGTTCGTGAACTTGCTTTAATTTTGAAACTTTTAGTTTGTTTATGGAGTACCCTTTGCGTGATGTGTCCATGTTGCATAGTGTCATGTTCAATCGATTATTTTCATTTTGTCAGGAAGGTGAGGTCCGAGGTGTAAGTGACACTGTTGCAACAGTTCCATGCAATTACTGCACCGACACACTTTATTCGAGCAAATACCCAGTATGTACCTGGCAGATACCTGGAATGCGCCGCTCCTCACCTCAGACAAGCCCCGTTGTGTTTGCCTTCCCAGCCTGGGTTCATGCCTGGCTGATGGGCGGTTGATCTGTTAAATGATAATGATTAGGATTTAATAGGCTGCAATGCTTCGCGTGTCTACCAGATGGCATAAATTCATGAATTGTAATGCAGTATATATATATATATATATATATACTGTGCAGTATTGCAGCCAGCGGGAATAAAATGCTTCAATCCCTGCCTGGAAAATACCTCAATGCACTCGGGCAGAAAACAGTCACAAACCTCAATACACCCGGGTATACCCGAATTCGTGGGACTAGCCGAGCTCGAATAAAGTGTGTCGCCAGTGTATGGAGAACTTTGGAATTCCCATGGCCAGAGGAACGACAGAGGGCATGTGAACTCGCCTTTCATAGCTTGGTACCAAGGTGGATATGTGGGTGATGGTTTTTAGGCTGCTTGGAAAGAAGTTGGAGAGCTGGTGCGTGATTTTTTATAAGGCTGAAAAAGGCCACTGCTAGGCAATTCAAGTCATTGTTGGGTCATTTGAACTTTGCGATGCAGGTGTTGCTCAATGTGGAGGGTCTTTTTCCGGGGACCGCATGTGCAATGGCAGGAGTTAAGGTTTTGCATCATTTTATTAGAGTGATGAAAGGTACAGTATTAGGAATACTTCTTGATAAAGTGCAATTTGTCTGCACGAAACGCGTAGAAGGTTGCAGCCTTCTGTTTTTATGTCCCTACAATAAAGAAATATTTTTGCCAGACCTGCCATCACCTTTTTTGCTGTGCGTTGCACCAACCTACATTGCATTGGATTTCTCCCCATTGGCAACAGCACGCAGACTGAGAGGGACCACTGGTGACACATTTGTGAGTACTTACCTGGGGCCAGCCCAATGAGGTTAGGGGGGGTGTTTTTGTGCATCTACCCCTGCCTTCAGGGCAACTGGAGCCCTTTTCTAGGTTTGAATAGTATTATGTCCCAGAAGTGTTCCTCTCACATTATAACCTGATGGGATTTCATGCTTGAGCACCACATTACCTTTACAGTATTAGGAATAACCTGTGAAAAAATACTAACAAGCACTCAAATGGATATTCCCAAAATTGCAAAAACAAGCATGAAGGCACAGCGAGTGAAAAAAAATGAAAATGAATATAAAAATAGAAACAGAAATACAAATAAAGATAAAACAATAAAAAAATTGGAAAATTAAAAAAAAAGTATATAAAATATAAAGATACGCTGCTGTGAAACCCAAAATAGAACGTCCTTGTAGTTCTTGCATGGTGAATCTTCTTAACAGCGGGGAGTGCAGAATATCTAAAAAGGTAAAAAACAGCATGAGGGAGGAAAGGGCTTCTGCCCCAAATGATGCTACTCCTCTTGGGATCAGATGTCAGCTGTGCGGTGCCGGATAGCAAGCTGTCTCTCACTCAGCCACACTGACGTACTTGCATCCACCAGGTAACGCATCCAGCATCTGATTCCTCTTAACCTCGTCAAAGAACTAAGTGAATCATGGCTCCATATGTTTCGTCTTCTGCTTCGTCAGGAGCAGTGACAGGGTTCTGAAGTTGTGTTTGTTTAAGCTGGGAATGGGTGAGTTAAGCGTATGTTTCCATTCGGTTAGGATTGGATAGGTGGAGACTCAAATTTTGAGCCTCGTGCTGTGTGCTACATACTGCCTGTGCCACCTTCTAGTCTCATCCCAGATCATTCTAGCTGCCCATGTTCCTGCCAGCTCCTGCTGGACTACCTTTAACCTTGCCTGAACCCCTTTGGGCCTCCTCACCTGCTCCCCATCTCCTCTAGTACCCTCACTCACACTCCTCCTCTCTTCTCCACTCCTGATGACTCCACTGCTCTTTCCTCCACTCCTCACTCCCACACCCTTGACCACTCCCATGGCCACTTCACTCACTCCAACTCCTGTCATGCCTTCACTCACTCCAACTCCTGTCATGCCCTCTGACACTCCTCTCATGCCTACTCCCATACCAACTACTTTCACTGCCACTCCCCTCATGCACACTCCCAGCCCCCTCCATGTCACTCACGCCCCAAACTCACACACAGGTAACAGTTAGAAAAAACAAACCATGAAAGACATTATCAAGCACACTACAAAAAAACTCCCACTGACAAGACAATAAACGTGTAACTGAAAAAATAAGTACTCAAGACAACCCACTCAGATACTGCAACCAGTTCACACCAATATATCTTATCTTCAAACTCCTAGCTCATTCTGTCTCTCCCCAACTCTTCTCCACACTGACAAATGCTGTAAAAAATGTCCGCTTACGCGACGTTGTGGTAATTCAGCTTCAAGACAAAACAACGTACAATCATTGCAGATTCGCCATTTACCCACTTGTATTCTCTAATGTAATAGATGCTATGTAAACAATGTGATTTATCATACAGAATATGGCTAGTTGTCAAATTTTATTCCACAACTTTTGACCATGTCAAACCATACCGTTTGACAAGGACAAACTCGCAGGTACGAGAATATCCCCCTCAGAATTTGCTCTCACTATACACTGTTTCTCTCAATATCTTATCTGTGTGACATGTAAGGTCGCGTTCACACAGCGGTCTTCACGACACTGCGAGCGCGCATCCACGTGTGCGCGCCTCTGTCTGCTGGGCGTTGTGTGATCATCTCCAGCAGACGGAATGAGCCGTCATGCGGGGGGCAGGGCAGCGCAGTGTCACGGGTGCAGAGTGGCTGTGTGTGTGTGTGTGTACTGTACGTGTGTACACTGAGAGAGGGGGGGGCGCACTGAGAGAGGGGAGGGCGCACAGAAGGAGGGGGGGTCCCCCGTCCCCACTGTCGAGTTTCTGGTCAATTTCAGCAGCCAATCAATGTTTGGCTGCTGAAATTGACATCACGCTGCTGCATCCAGAGATCACAGTTTCAAAAGACACCCGCGACTGCAGCAGCTTCAACGCCGTACTTTGCAGCCAATGGTAGTTTCAATACTAAACACTAACATTGGCCGCCAGGAGTCTGTCATGAACGTGCGCGCGCACATAAGCGCGCCGCACGTCTTGTAGCGCGCTATGTGAGCAGGGCCTAACTCCTCTCTATCTCCCTAAATGCAAGCTACAGTAACACACAAAACTTGTAGCAAAGACCTTGATACATTAAGGCAAAAAGACGCAAGATGAATATGACACAATTTGTGTAAATTTTGCTCTAATTTTGAATTGATATAACTCCCCCTTAATGCCGTTTCATTGAGGATTACTAGCATTATCAACGTTGAGTATATACATATTTATGCACTAGTCAATTCTTGTATTTTTGCGTCCATATGTTTATTGTAAGATATATATTTTTGTATTCTGTAACTAACTCTATATACAGTAATTGTTTTTTTTAAACTGAGTGCTAACAAAGAGGGAGCTTTTCTACCATTATTAAATTAAAGTTTGACCATTTTAGCACCTTTAAATTTGTGAATGGTAAAGACATTCTAATGACTACACACCTTGTAATCTGGTGCAAATGCATGTTTTGATTTTTAAATAATTGCTGCAAAGTTAGGGGATAAACAAAAAAAAATCTTTGTGTGCATTTAGAAGATTATCTCGACATTGCTGAAATATTTTGGCTACAGTGGATAATGCAAGCCAGACCTTCCTAGCAATAAACTTCTTGAAAATGAAGCTTTAAATTATATGAAGTCATAAAAATCCATGGGGGCCAATGTACTAATGCAAGGGAGTGCAAAGTTTTGCTGCGGCACCCCCCTGACTTGCTTGCCCCGGTTCACGCCCCCCTACCTTGCATCGGCGTCAAATGACGCTGCGGGTCATGTGTCGTCACGTCACGTGCCCCGTGGCGTCATTTGACGTGTGTGATGCCATGTCACATGGCCCTGCGGCGTCATATGATGCTACGTTGCCATGGCGATGTGTCACAACCGGCTGAGTCAAGGTAAGTGGAGTGTTGCAGGGGCCTCACGCGATCCCCCGGTATTTAGTTTAAATGCCTTGGGGAAGAACGCGGGGCCTCTGCAACCATCCGCGCCACTCCCGGGAAAAATCTCCCGCTCCCCTTTGGGGGCACCCCCCCCCCCAGTTTGCGCACCGCTGTACTAATGTCATGTTAGAATTTTTATTCTGCATCAACATTTGGTGCAAAAAAGTAGTACAAACCTTCATAAAATGTGCGTTGTATGTACTGTATGTGACTTCATACATACTGTATCTTGCATAGTTTGCTGTTTGAATTTAATGTTGACGCATCGCGTCTTGTTGAATACCTGACTGACACCATTTAATTTAATATATATTTTTTTATACCTACTGTAGTTAGTCAATAACAATTATTAGTTTAGTATTATTTATAATAGCACCTTCTCCCACTTACCTTTAAGACAAACCTTAAAACTCACCTCTAAAATGAAGCATTCCAATAGCCTAGACTTATGGTTACTGTCACACACCCACAGATAGAGATTATTTTTGCGGATTTGGATCTGCCTCGGATCAGCCAGTTCCTTTAATCCGCAGATTTTTCTGAATCAGTCTCAAAAAGCACGTTTTGTCCTTTCCGGATTTTTTTATTTATTATCACCGACAATCCAATCCGTGGATTCCGCTGGTGGATTTTAAGAATACAATTCCATTAGCGGATTGTATCCAGATGGCGTATTTTTTATTTATCCACACGGATTGAAACTGGAACAATCCATAAACGGATTTTACACCTCGAAACTTACTTTGAATGGAAAGCTCTGGAAATTCCGGGAAATAGATTTTAAAAGTTTTGGTCATCTTTAGCCACAGTCACTCCTACCAGTGACTGCCATCTACTGCAATTATTCCCTCACCTGCTGTATCTGTAAGTTCCCCATCATACCACTTAGATTGTAAGCTCTCCGGGGCAGGGATTTCCTTCCCTAATGTCTGATCTTATTTGTTGCCCTTATTGTACTATAACTCCCTGTCATGTATTCCCTCTCATAAAGCGACAAGTACAGCTGTAGGCGCTATCTAAATAAAGATATACATACATACTGTGAAATTAATACATGATTTTAACCTACAGAAACATCTGGGGTGCATCAAATAAGTTTGTGGTTGATACTGTACATAGCAACTTAGTTCTGTGCTAACAATATAAACAGACAATTTAGGGTTTACACCGGGTTCAACTTGGCCGCCAATTTTGACTCATGTTCTACTTTTTTTGGAGCACAGATCAAAAAAAGAGTATATACTAGTAACATCTGTACATTAAGCACATTTCATTTTAATTTCACTAAAACCAGGAGCACGCAATTGCAATTAAATTAGACTTTGTGTGCATCCTTTTTATGGCAAAAAGTTAATTTGCAACACTTAGTGCATACAGATGTAGCAAACATTACTGCACCAGTAACCGCAATGGGTTGCGTTAACGCTGACGCATTATTTAACAGCAGTGCTATTGAAAATAATGGTTAGGGAGATAACTCACATTATTAATCGTATTATATTGTGCGTTAACGGGGCTAATAATGTCTCTTAGGCCCATTCACACACGTGCGTGCAAACACACACATATTACAATATAATGTCTTTGGAATTTTCGTTTATCAAGTCTTGCCAAGGTTTCTAAACATTGGACAATTTATATTATGATTAAAAAAAGAAGAAGTATAGTTAAGTTTGATGTTCAAGCAGCTAAAGACATAATTGGTGCAATTTATTTATGATCACCTTGTTTGTTTGAATGCTCATGTTTGTTTGCCAAAAGACTGTATTTCTTTAAACGTGGTATACAAAGAAAAGGGGAGCGCTGGAAGAACATTTTACTGTCTTCTTTAAACATATAATGGCTTTCACTATCGTTGAATTTCTACACATAATGCTAACTGTGTGGTACTGTTTGCCAATCCCTACTATAGTGATTGGTTTAAATGAATAACAATTATTCTCTCTGAGGTGTGGAAATTAAAAATTCAATAATTCTGAGTGAGGTAATTTTGGGCAGTATATTCTTTGCTTGGGTTCATTTAGAGGCCTTACTAAACATCATTTTTTTCATGACTCTGCTTTTTATAAACAGGAAATTCCTTAAGCGGAACTACATTTTTAAATAAGTGACTTTAGCTTTTTCCATGAAAATACACATACACTACAGTTGCAGACATTGGAAAATGAAAATCATATTTTAAAAGTTCCCATTTGATATATTTTGTCCTAAAGTTATTGTGATCAATAAACATTTAACATTTTCATTGCATCAAATAATTTGAATATCAAGGGCCATATCTACTAAATGCTACTAAACGGACAGACATCTAATGGCCCATGCACTTGCATGGACTGCAAAGTGTCCTACACTGAGCACTGCTTATGTAATTCTCCTTACCCAGCTTTAAAGGAGATCACAGATTGACTAGCAGTTCTCAGTCTCTTGGCCTTTGCAAGGTGTTGGGTACATGCAGGCTGAGCAAGGATGCTTTAATACGGTGTGGAGAAAAGGTGCTTTATTTGACAGGCATAACAAAATGCCTCAAAAACAATGACATATTGGTTACTTGACAGAAACTTGTGATAAAAACTAAAATTCTGAACTTCATCCCCTGGTAGCTCTCACTCCTTCGCTGGGGAGGTACTTATCTCGTTACCCATATTAAAGGATAAATTGGCATTCAATTGCATGAGATTAGTAATGCTCCACCACTTGTTGAGAGGTCCTTATGGCATTCACTTTAAGCTCCTGATTAGGGTTGGCTGGTGTCCGGTATTGAACCGGACAGCCCGGTATTTAGTTACACATGTATGTCATGTATTACTTCTCTGGACTTAGTAAACAATTGTGTGACTTCCCCTGAAAAGGGATAGAGCAGGGCTGCTGTTGCTAGGGGGCTGGGCAGCTTCCTCCATCCTGATTGGCTGCTGCATAATGTAGCCAATCTGGATTTAGGTGGCAGGAGCCTGGGGAGTGGGGCCAAAGATCAGAGGAAAAGCATGTAGCAGAGAGAGGTGAGACTGTGTCCTGTGTGTCCTGCATGTATTTGTTCAGTTTTGTCCTTGTGTGTGTGTGTGTGTGTGTGTGTGTGTGTGTGTGTGTGTGTGCGTGTGTGTGTGTGTGTGTGTGTGTGTATTTGTACGTGTGTGCGTGTGTGCGTGTGTGCGTGTGTGCGTGTGTGCGTGTGTGCGTGTGTGCGTGTGTGTGTGTGTGTGTGTGTGTGTGTGTGTGTACTTGTACTGTTTTGTGTGTGTGTGTGTTTTCTCTGGCTGTCCTGTGGGGGTGATAATGCCAGGGAGGGGGGTGAAAGGATGAAGGGAGGCTGGGTGAGAGAGGATAAAGGGATGGAGGGTGAGAGGATGAAAGGAGGGGGGAGTGAGAGAGGATGAAGGGAGGGGGTGAGAGAGGATGAATGGAGGGGGGTGAGAGTGGATAAAGTGAGGGGGGTTAGAGAGGATGAAGGGAGGGGAGGATTAGAGGACGAAGGGAGGGGGGGATGAGAGAGGATGAAGGGAGGGGGGTGAGAGTGGAGGAGGGGATGGGGTGAGAGGATGAGGGGTGGGAGGGGGAGTGGATGAGGGGAGAGAGAGAGAGGAGGAGGAGGGGTCCAACAATTTTGGAATTTGTGGAGGAGCATTAAGATAAGTATTGCTCGCCATGTACAGTATGACTGCAGGTAAGTTATTTATAAATTATCTGACCATTACGTTTTGTTATACATTTCTATCCAAGCATGCACCAATTTGCATTAATTTGCACTATTTCATATTCTATTTTCTAAAAAAATCCTCGGAAGGGTGCTCCCTCCCAAGACTTCTCCCCGGATTTTTTACGAAAAATATAAATTGGTGCAAATTGGTGAATACTTGGAGTGAAATTTAGAACAAATGATGTAATTGTCAGGTCATTTATAAATAAAATTCTTCCTCCCCAACGATTCTCGCGCACGTCGCACCTTTCCCCATTTTGTCCAGTATTTTTGCACAAGCCACCTGCCAACCCTACTCCTGATTTAGCAACCCGCTACTGTGTACTGCATACTTTCTCCATACAGTACTTATATTATCAGGAATGCACAAGGAACCTTCTGGTTGGTCCGGTCCAAACATACTCCGGAGTTACTGTGCTGAGATTCCTTGCCAAAAGCATGCTACCTCCTTTTAAATATCAAGAACAATTGAGGGCCTTTACTACTGGCACTTACATAAAGAGCATGTTCCAACAAACGGTGACAGGACACATCTTAATACACAGCAATACACACAAACCTATTTACACAGTCAGAACTCTGAAGAACCTTCTTCTACAACATAGGGTAGAGCTACTGTATATATGAACTCTAAACTCCCTATAGTGACTTCACGGGTCACAAGACATACTGTACAGTATAGTGGCGTTAACTATGTATGTCTCAGTTAACCCATTAAGGCCATTACCCCCTTATCTGAATGAGTAAACGTGGCCCTTTACAATTTCTTCCTGCATGCAACTTTTAGCTGAAGGAAAATTCATTAGTTTTTGATGACTTCAATTAACCAACCTTAAATCTAGTGAAATTGACCTAATCACATTATGGGTTATTATTTAATGCAATTGGAGAGTTTTATCACGCGTGGATTTGCAACCTCTTTTAAAATCTCTATATAGTAGAGTCTCCGTTATCCGACTTTCGGTTAATGGACGCTCCGTTTAATCAGACTTCTATGCCCCCCTTTCTTCTCATTTAACAAGGCTTACTGGCAGCGGAGGGAGAAGAGGAGGACTGAAGACCACGGGAGCAGAGCGGCACAGGAGAAGACAGCAGGCGAAGGGAGAAGAGGACCATGTCAGCTGAGGAAAGGAGTTAAGACAGCAGGCGGCGGCAGGAGGAGACCATGTGAGTGTAGCAGGAGCAGAGCGGCTCAGGAGAATTACCAGGGAGGAGCGCGCTGTAACAGCAGCAGACACCGGAAGTCAGGTGTCTGCCACAGTTACAGTGTGTTCTCACTCCCCCACCCCCCACACCACTGTTCTACTGTGCCGCTCTTCACCTGCTCCACTCACACGGTCTCCTCGTGCCATCGCCCACTGTCAACTCCTTTCCTCCGCTGATATCGGAACGTGATGTATGGCATGATCGGAGCGATGCAATATTTGACTTATTTTCATTAGATCCGATATTTTTAATGGATACGATAAAAAGTGCATATTTTTTGGCGTTAAAAATAATGCACATTTGTTGGTGATAATCCCACATTTTTAAGGTTACTGCTGTTTGATGTATCTGGACACAAGTGTCAATGTATGAAGGTTGTTTTGCTGTATTCACTGTGTGTGCACTTGTGTTATGCAAAACGTTCACCTGAGTTTCCTAACTATGCAAAATGTGCTATTTTCAATTGTCAATGACAATCGTGAGTCAGACTTTGCAAGCAATTCGCCAAGCATTTCAACTTCATTTATTATGCTATTTCCCATTTAAACCCTGAGATACGTGTTTGAAGAGAGTGAGAGACAACTTTAGTTAAACCTCTTTGACATATACACCTCCAATACACCCCCCCCACCCCCCTCTCTCTCTCTCTCTCTCTCTCTAAAACCCTATTTCAGGATCTGGATGGGACATGGGAGTTACATGATAGACGAAATTGAAATGCTTTGCAAGTCATTGCAAACTGTGACTGAGCAGCGATTAGTGGTTGAAACATTTAATTGGAGAAAATGTGCATTTTCAGCAACTTTTTAGCTTTAAAGTTCATTGAAATTTTGTCAGGAATTCTATTTGGGGAGGGAGGGGTAGGCGAGGAGGTAGACGGTGAAATGTTGGATAGTTTCACACATCTCCAGTTTGCATCAGATTAACATTTGGGCAGCAGTTGTAGAATGTGTCAGAGATGAGTACCACTGCCCATATTATAATGCCATGTTATCAGATAAATGCATATGAAAGCATTGATTTGTTTTCTGTTTCCTAGTGTCCAAAAACCCTAGTAAACCTGTTTAGGAATAAACTCCACTGGCTAAGTAAGGAGCTGCTCCAAAGGAGATAAACAAAATTGTTGTAATTCACGCAGACACAAAGGTATTTTAGTTTTCTGGGGTGTTTTTTGGTGCACACCTACTGTAGACACCATTTTGAGAGTTCTATAAATAGTCCCCAATCTGTTTGCTGTATAAACTACTATTTTTTTTATAGTAGAGGTAATATAATAAAGGAATGCGGGAAAGTAACCACCATGAATAAAAAGTCAGCGAAAGGAAGATAAATAGTTAAATGTAATTGGGAAAATGCAAGTCTGTTCGACATTAGATTCATTTGGAGTTTGTATTTGTTCCTATGACAGCAGTGTCACACTTTTTACAAAGAGAATAATTTGAAGGGGGAAAAAAAAGAGTATAATGGTTTTCTTATGTAGTAGAAAATGAAAGCTCTCTTTGCTGCTTCACCTATTTTCTTGTCAAAAGTCTTTGGGCAAAACTTAATAATGAATAAAATGCTTTACAGTTTTTTCAAAAGAGTCCTTTTTATTTGAAGTCCAATTTTAAAATAGAATACAGAATCTTGAGATAATGCATAGCAGGAAAAAAAAAAGGAGCAGAATGTTCTAGTTATTTAACTGTGGGGCCCGTCCTAACTTACAACAATTCGATTCCCCAGAGGAAGAATCAAACTGTTTTCAACTGCTTCACAATTCCCATGTTACATTTTTTTTTATATACTCGCTGTTTCTTTCAGCCAATTAAAATACTCCATCTTACTTTGAATAGCTGTGGATTTACTTCCTATTTTTCATGAGAGTAGTTGCCATCGAAAAGGCCAGGCATGATTGCCTTTCCCAGAAGAGTACTAACCATCTTTAGCAGACAACTGATCTTTTGCTTTAAAGCAGGTCTGTACTCTGCAATGGCCACTTTCAATCTTGAGCCTCTGGGTTTAATCTCCATTACGGGAGTGTAAATAGTGTGCCCTTAGTAATGGAAACAATATTTATACTTTAATGCCCGTACATTCTTTCTACTAGACATTTCATTGCGTTTTCTGATTTAGAGATAGCCAGCAGGTAGTGTACAGACCAGAACTGCACATTTACATGTGTTGTAAAAGTATTTCTTTTTGCAGTAAATAACATATTTGGTGAAAGGATATTTACAAACTAAACATGCAGTTTTCCGTGATGCAGGTGCACGAAGAGGTACAACATATTATATACAATATTTTACTAGGTTGAATTTGCACCTTATCTAAGTGAAGCTTATAGTTGTAGAAATAAGTAATCTTGCATATACTTTTCTGACCTATAGTTGGCATGGTTCAGTTCATGTGCCCAATCTATTGGCAAGTTATTTAGTAATAATGTTGTGTATATATATATATATATATATATATATATATACGCACCAGGCTTTTTTTTCAGAGGGAACACAGTTCTTGCACCTTTTGTTATAGGCCACATGGCAAATTTTGTTGCATTATTGTGATAATCTTGAAAAACACATTTTTATGTTTTATAAAACAATTAGAATGCAATAAATGTTAGCTTACTGGAGCAGCAGTGGAGTACTGAGTACTGGACAAAGGAGCGGCATCTCCTCCGGGTGGTTCTCTTTCACGTACAGGTAGGACATTCCCAGAAGGTCGCGGGAAGCATTGCTGGAAAAAGGGCACGTTGCACATAGCACACTGAGCTGATGCCTGTAATTGTTCTCTCATGACTCCATATACAGCACATACCCCCAGCATCTGGTACGTTCCTTCCTCATAAGTGACCACCGCTACTCTGCCAGGCAAGCGGTAAACATTGTCCGTATCCTCAAGAATAATTAGCATCGTGGAGCAATTAAGGCAGCTTGCAGACACAACTGGTGTGGTGGAGGTACAAGCGTATCTGCTCCTCACATCCTGTGTACTCTGTCAGGCCACACCCAGCTCCTCCCCCTGGTGAATAGTATACTCCAATCAGGAGCAATGAAGGGGGAGGGGTTTCGGCAGTTTGCGCGGTTTCTTGCAAACTGGAACCCAGCAAAAGCTTGCAACTGGATGCAACTTTTGCAAAACAGCACGCGGCTGCCCTGGTGTCGGCAGGAATCCCCATTTTGAGGTAGTTTAGCAGACAATGTGGCTCCCAGTTCTCTGGAACCACCATTTTGTGAGCTAAAGTCCAGAAATCATGCGGTTCTCCTTTCAGGGAAAACCCCCATCTTGTGAGCTAGAAAGTATACGTGTAACTCCTTTTTCTTTGTCAAGTAGCCACACAAAACAGAACACTTCTTGAGTACCACACACCCTGGTAAAGCCTCAGGAGACGCCTCACTGATTATTGCAATAGTCCATTATTGCGTGGGTACACATGGGTCCCTGGTGATGCCTCAGAGGCCCTGTCCCCTTGTTGCTTATATTTCTTCTTTGGGTTACAGGAGGGTACCCACTCCTCCCTGGTGAAGCCTCAGGTAGTCGCCCCAACTGCAGTGCCTGGACAATGGTCTGCCAGCTACCTGGTGAAGCCTCAGGAACCGACTCCCTATTTTCTTCTTTGTATTCTGATATGCAGGGTACCCATTCCTCCCTGGTGAAGCCTCAGATAGTCACCCCAAATCATATTTTGGGAATTGAATTGAATGTGGCTATCCACGCTCCTTGGTGCAGCCTCAAGGAATCGCCCCACAGATTAATATTCTGACTGATATGAGGGTGTCCACACTCCCTGGCACGAAGCCCAGGGGGTTGCCCCAACATATTTTCTTTGGCAAGGGCCTGGGTAACCCCCCCCCCCCAGGTGTTGCCTCAAGGAGAGGTCCCCCCCTTTCCTTTATTTCTCAGTGAGGGAAGCATGAAACAGTCTCTGTTGAACACACAATAAGTCCCAAAATCCTGCAGCTGCAAAACCTGTCCTGTGAGCAGTTCACTATCTCAGTAGCGCCTCCAAATGTAGCCCTTGTACCCCCCACCCCTAAGTGAGATCAGGGTTGGTATGCTTCTTCAGCTACTTCACTAGGGGTTGGGCTGTACCTGATGGTATACCGGAGGGCTGAGTGCTCCAGGATGTTGTGGGGAAAAACAGGAAAGGACCTTTGTTCTTGCTTGGTGCAGTGCATCCAGTCAGCATGGATTCTCTGTGATGGCTGGGGATGACCCATACTGACACCTCTTCTTCTTTTAGCAGACAGTGAATCACACTCCTTTATATTTTCTTTGGTCTTTATTGCATGCAGATCATATAACAGAGCCATTACATTCTTCCCTTATAGCTGTGCCCTGAATCAGGCTTTAGGCCCAGGTCAGGCCTGGTGGACCCCTCCTAACATCTCCTTATGATATGGAGGGCAGATGTTGCTCAATCCATAGAGGGAGGAGAAAGAAAGACACAGGGACCATGAATTTAGGAAAAATGCCAATATTTATATCCTTTGGGGAGTGGCTGTAACTCTGACTCATAACAAGCCAGATCTGGATACTGATAGGCCCTCACATCCAGTGTGTGGTCCAATCAGTTCCCACCTCTCAGGTTGGCACTCTCTGGCTGTTGATAAGGCCCACCCTTGGATACATATCCAAGTCTGCAAAAGCACACAAGGCCTTAGGAAGGAATTATCCCATCCAATGCCTGCACCTAACAGGCTTACATTGGTAGGGCCGAGGAAAAGACATAGCGGCCGGGAGGCTATGCTATACGCAGTTGAATATAAGTACAGCATCATGTATATGCAAATGCAACCGCACCAGTAGACGAACTCGGGCTATGGGAGACAACCCCGCATAACACAACCTAGCCCTGAGAGTGATGTAGCTAGTCAGGAAGAGGTGGGTGGCAGAGGTTGAAGCATACCTACAGGTTACATCAAATTACTCTTTAAATCTGTAGGCTATGTTGAACTCCCACTGGACACATCCCCGTACCAGAAAAAAAGCATACCTAGTACCATATTATACTGGAAATAACCTAATATCTTCCACTAGGAATACCAACAATCAATAAATTGCAACCAAAAAAATGAATAATATTAAAAACCTTGTAAACACCCTTACATAACTCAACTACAGACACTTACTCATAAAAGTGGTATAACTAATTGAATAAAAACTGAATATTGCACAATACTCTGCATGGGGGGAGAATGTTAAAAGGTTGGAGGAGATTTTACACTAGGATTGAAGGGGGAGGAGAATGAAACAGGTAACGAACTAAAGAAAAGATGAGGAAACAAGGAGTTATGGAGGTAGAATGGAGGCAAGTGTGAGTTTGACAAGCAGCGAGACACCAGTAAATACAGATAATACTAGAAAACTGCTAAAGACTAAACCAAGTTGGCGCAGAAAGGAAGGAGCAGATAAGATAATAGTACAGGCTGAAATATTTTTTTGCGAAAATATTGAATAAATGTTCATTCAATATAACCATTTTAACAATAGAACATATCCAGAAAGAGCTTACTGTTGTCCAGGATAAGGTGCAGACCACAGAGAATAAGATTAAAGATAAATTGTCTGCTGAAGAAATTGAAAACCGTAAAGTAAAAATGGACAAAATGATTAAGGATTTCAGGAATGAGTTAAAAATAAGGAAGAGACGAAAGTTTAAATGGGACATTCAGGACTATGAGAGTAACAGAATGTATCTCAGGGCATACCAACGTTCAGAGTCCAAACGAGGGGGGCGGCCAATCCGTAGATACAATAAGTCAAGAAAGGAGTTTCAACGGTTATCCGATTCTGAGCCCTCTAATGACACTTCTTTTTTAAATCAAGGCCCCTTGTCACACCAACTACCAGGGGGCAAATGCGACCTACCAGACGCGGAGGGAAGCACAACCGGATGAGGGCGTGGAAACAGCCAGCAACCGCAGAACAAGATGACCACGAGGTTGGACCAGCAGAGACACCATCATTAATTGTCAACATCTCGGTGTACACCTTAACAGAGATGGAGAGTGAGGTCCTACAATTAGGCTTGTCTTTCGCCCCTAAAAACAGAATGGACTTGTTTGAATTGGACTTGGACATCCCATTTCTTCAGGAACCTAAGGTGGAAAGCCTTTTTCGTGCATGCTGAGGTCACACAACAGGTGGAGGTGGTATGTACCCAGACCACGACTCATGACAATGACGCTACACAAGTACCTACTGTAGGACTGACACCACTCTCATTGGTCTAGCAAGAGATCGCAAAAGAAAAAGCACACGTATCCCCCCATGTACAAATCATCAAGTAGAAGCGTATATCCAACTAACTACAAAAGAATTAGGTGGATTACAGGTGGGAAATAGGTTACACTAGGTGGTACCAGACGCCCAAATTTCACTAGGAATCAACGTCTAGCTTTAGAGAGTCTTAAGCAAAATAAAGCTGTAGTAATAAGTCTGTGGACAAGGGAGGAGCAATTATATTCCAAGACACAAAGATGTACAGAGCAGAGATCCTTGAACAGCTAGCCAACAAGGACATCTATAGGCTACTGAAGGGTAATCCTACATCTTGGATCAATAATAAAATTCAGAACATTTTGGGATTTGCTGAAACACAGGGAATAATATCTAAACAATTACAATTGTATCTCTCGGTTGAAGATCCACTAACCCCTGTGTTTTATACACTCCCTAAAATACACTAGAGATTAGAGAATCCCCCAGGGAGGTCAATAGTAGCAGGGACAATCTCTATTTTTTAATCCATATCTGTATTCTTGGACAAGATTTTTAGACCGTTGGTGGAGGTTGGTCCTTCATATCTTAAAGAAACTAATCAGTTCATCCTGAAGCTTAGACAGATTATTACAATCACACAGGATATGTTGCTGGTGACACTGGATGTCAGCAGCCTCTACACTTCCATAACACATGTGGAGGGTGTGGGGGCTATTGTGTTCTATCTGATCAGCAAGGTATTTTGACACATTCAGAAAACGATTTGCTACAGGCACTACTCAAAGTGGTTCTCTATGAGAATTACTTTCTGTTTGAAGATGATTTTTACAACCAGACTAGAGGAACAGCCATGGGATCAAATGTGGCCCCGACCTATGCAAACATTTTAATGAACAATTTCGAAGAGAAGTTTGTGTATAGTCATTCTCTCTTTAAAGCTTTTGTGATAACCTGGTAGAGGTATTTAGATAATATATTAATGGTCTGATCAGGTACCCCTAGTGATTTATTGCTGTTCCTTGATGGTGTTAATAAGTCCTTGCCGACAATTACCTTAACTCTGCATCATGATAAGCCGGAGGTTTGCTTTTTGGACACTAAAGTATATAAGCTAGAAGACAATGTTCAAACTGACCTCTTCACTAAGGGCACAGATCATAACGCATTACTACACTATAATAGTTTCCATCCCATGAGTACTATTCGCTCTCTTCCAAGGAGCCAACTGTACAGGATTAAAAGAATTATTAGCGAACCACACAGGCTTGAAGAAAGCCTAGTACAGATGACAAATAAGTTCAAATTCCCACACAAGCCAGCACCAGCGCCCGCGTTCCTCGTGGAGACCTGATCCCAAAGAGATAAATTACAGCGCCAACTCAGAAAGTTAGAAACCATTTAAATGACTGATGGTATAAGGCTAAAAGAAATATATAAATGAAAAATGTCTCAAAATATATAGGACCAGGCAAATAGAATTGTAATTACAGTGATATGAATGAACCCTAGAAGGACTAACTAAAACAAAAAACACACATGAGCACAAACACAGGGATGAACACACAAAACAAACAATAGGAATTGGGATAGTGTAACGTAGTGCTCAACACAAACAGAACGCGACCGAGATGCCGAGATGGGATTGAATAAAAATTGACCTCCAGCCACGTGAGCGTGTCCGGAGTGCAGGGTCGTAGTCGTTAAGCTGGGTCTGGGTTAGAGTGGTGTGGAACATCGTAGGTACTTGACGTGGTCGGGGTTGAAAAGATGCGGATAGTCGTGGGTACTTGCCGTGGTCAGAGGTTGGAGAGTTGTGGATCGTTGTAGTACTTGCTGTGGTTAGGAGCAGAGAGAGTCGGAGTCCGGGAACAATGCCAAAGGTCAGAGAGAAGCTAGAGGAAATCACAGGACAAGGTAACAAGGCAGAGAGGCAGGAATGCAGTGAACACTTTGCACTGAATGAAGTATTATGCTCAGCCATCTTGCCAAGGGGCAGTGTAACAGGGGACTTATCCCTGTTCAGTAATGTGCCTTTAATCCAGCAGTGTGGTGGTTAACCTCTGGTAGTTAATTACTAAACACCACCTGCCTGATTTAGATTGTTTACAAAAACCTGTCTGTTCAGACAGGAAGTGACTCCCTAGCTCTGACTGAGAGCTGACCCTTGGAGCTGACCAGTCTTGAGCTCTGCACAGCAGAGCTGATTTCAAGACACAGGGAAAACTACTGCACCTGAAGCTGAACCAGGAAGTGAGATTTTCCCTCCAAGAAACAGATAAGACTTTTATTCTTAAGAGACTGCTTATATCTGCTTATTTCATGTTATATGTTTTGGGGCTGCGAGAACTGCTTGACTAAGGGAGATGTGAATTATTGCATAGTGTTTCACTAGAAATACTCCCAAGTGAATAGAAGCTTTGTTCCCCCCCCTGTGTTTGGATGAATTTCCTGATGAAAAGGAAAAGGCACAATAAAGCCTTATTATAATTTCACATTATAAACGACTCCAAGTGTGTACCTCTGTGAACGTCCGTCTACATTTGGTGTCCTAGGTGGGACAAGAGGTGTCCTTGTAATTAAAAAGGACCGGAGATTTTTATGTGAAATTGTTTTTTATGCTTTTTGCCTACAAACAATCTGGGAAAAAAAAAAAAACCTCATGCAGCAGAGTTAAAGGGACACACCATTGAAACTTTCAAAACCACAGATGGACTCTTTACCCCAATCCCAAGAGGAGAGAGACTGCTGAAGCAGCTAAAACTTTATTTGCCTATCACAAAGCGTAATATGGGCATTGAAATAGGGGTTTTGCCTTCCAGCCATAGTCAGGGTTCAAGAAGTGAGTCAGCCCTTAAAAGGGATAGGTGTTTGTTGTTTTCAAAAGTTTCGCTGAAGCAGTGAATACAGATGGTGACCCACGAGTGGTACTGATTTTGCAAATAAAGGTTGCCACACCGCATAGGGCTACCAGCTGTGAATGGAATATATGCAGAAAAGTGTGAAAATTGATACAAGACTGTGCTGAAGCAGGGGAATTTTTAGAAAACAAATGCTGAGTGTAAAATTGCCCTATAATGGAAAAGGTTTTTCAAAGCCAATTGCTGAGTGTTGAGTCCACTGCAAAGAATGTTTTTTTTTCTGCAAGTAAAAAAAAGTATGCCTATTATCTTGGGAGCAAAACAGACACCCAAAGTGTGAAGTGTGAATGCCATAATACCCAAAGATGAGACTGAAAATTACTGAACTCAGGCAGAAAACCAAATTCTGTTGCTGAAGCGAAGGGATTGCACCTAGCAAATAAATGGTGTATAGCAAATAGACTTTTTAACCTAGCAACTGCACATATTGTATACCTGATAAAAGAAAATGCATGCACAGTACTGCTCATAAACAACAAAACAGGTAGCGCTAACCGCAATGTGTGTGGTGTAGTAACTATTACCTTATATATTAATTAAAACTATACATAAGGGGCTGCCTAGGACACAAAGCCTGACCCCCTGGTCAGGAAAACAGTATGGACAGGGAATAGTTCCGTGGGCGCCTATAAAATTTTACCACTATAAAGGATATACGAAAACCAAGCCTGTTGGTTGTGAAGATTGTTGATCCTCACGGTGGGCTTGAAAACAAAGAGAAAGCACAACACATAGCGTAATACTGTTGAAACATTAAACAAACAACATATAAGACAACATATAACAGCTGAATACTGAAATGGTATTTTTAGGACAATAAAATCATTTAATAACAATTAATATTTACTATAATGCACAATTTGCATGGACACATAGATTTAAGCAATTAAAAATCTGAATAGGTGGTTCAACTGCTCCGTAGCACCAATGTTGATGATAGCAATGCCTACTCACCAGATGGAATAGGTTTGCAGGCAGTGGATATTTTAGAGAGTATCCCCTCTCATCTGTGTGCTGCTCTCTGCTTAGCTGGCTTCTCTGTCGGCTCGTGGGTGCAGCTCATCAGCAGGGACTCTTGCAGCTCCAGGAAGCACGTCTGAGCAGATGGAACTCAGCTGCAGCTGATTCAGCACAATGTCAGCCACGGACCACCGTGAGCTAGTCTATCTGCTGCTCACTGCTAGTATACCCCTGAGGAAGAGAGCAGATCGCTCTTGAAACGCGTAGGGTGGAGGTTCAAGCCCCGCACACATTGGTGTAGTACCCCCGTACATCGGTGAATCAACGTGAGCTGCCAGCTAACCATCTCTTATAGCCGCCGACGAGTTGAACCAGCTGTTGCGGTTTTCCATTATTCAAGCGCCCTGCTTGGCGCCCTGCAGGAGTACCTGCTGACAAGTTGCGTCCACGAGCGGATAGAGACGCCAGCTAGCAGTGAGCAGCAGATAGACTAGCTCACGGTGGTCCGTGGCTGACATTGTGCTGAATCAGCTGCAGCTGAGTTCCATCTGCTCAGACGTGCTTCCTGGAGCTGCAAGAGTCCCTGCTGATGAGCTGCACCCACGAGCCGACAGAGAAGCCAGCTAAGCAGAGAGCAGCACACAGATGAGAGGGGATACTCTCTAAAATATCCACTGCCTGCAAACCTATTCCATCTGGTGAGTAGGCATTGCTATCATCAACATTGGTGCTACGGAGCAGTTGAACCACCTATTCAGATTTTTAATTGCTTAAATCTATGTGTCCATGCAAATTGTGCATTATAGTAAATATTAATTGTTATTAAATGATTTTATTGTCCTAAAAATACCATTTCAGTATTCAGCTGTTATATGTTGTCTTATATGTTGTTTGTTTAATGTTTCAACAGTATTACGCTATGTGTTGTGCTTTCTCTTTGTTTTCAAGCCCACCGTGAGGATCAACAATCTTCACAACCAACAGGCTTGGTTTTCGTATATCCTTTATAGTGGTAAAATTTTATAGGCGCCCACGGAACTATTCCCTGTCCATGCACAGTACTGCTGATATTGAAAAAAAAAAATTACCGAAGAACGAAAAGTCTACAGAGATGCCTGTGAGAGCTACGACCTCTACAAGCAAAATATGCCCATCTGTAGGACTACCACAATTGGGGATTCTAGCAAAAACAGCGGCAACAGCTGCAATAGCGCCTCCTGAGGTCAGGAAGAAAATTACACCTGATAGCCTAAAAATGGAGGACAAGATGCAGCGTTCCTATAATGAACCCTACCACACGGAAGAGTGGCCCTTCCAGTCCAATAAAGAGGAAGACATCTCTTACGGGGAACCCGAACCGAGTCACACCCACAAAACACCCCAAGAATGGTGGGGGTGTCTGAACTCGACACGAACCGAAAAGACGCTCCCTTTGACGAATACGATCAGCAGGAGAAATAGCGGGAGCAGTGGATCACCGAATATTTCTGTCAGCTAAAGCAGCTGCAAGAAAAGCCTGGCGTATATAATGAAGCTGCTAAAACTTCAAATGAAGATGGAGACCCGAGTATCCCTGAAGGGAGGTGTCATCCAAATCAAAAAGGAAGAAAAAGAAAAGCAGTTCTTCACTTACCGTAGAAGTAACAGACACGTCCGCAGATCCTGTGGAGAAAAAGGGGGACCGAGTTGCCCTGCAGCCTAGAAAAAATGGAGAATTCGTCCCACGGTTAACCGAATATCCAGAGGGCCCAAGGCAGAAGTCGTGTACCCCAAAGAAGTGTCTGTCCGGTGCCAACAGTGAGGAACCCTCAACCAACCATCCCAGGGACGTGGAGCCGGAACCAGTGAGTGACGATCCCTTGACCAGCCCTGAAGACGCCCTGAAAATTGCCAGGCATGACTGTGATCTGCTCTGTGAAGAATTGGAAAGGGAAAAAAATAATAATGCTGAGCTACAGAAGACTGTGCTCGCAATTTACTCTGCGGCCAAGACCGAATTGGAGGATCTCAAGACTGAGCTAGATACTGCAAAGGCTACTATTTCCGCCATGAATGTAAAGCAGAGCCAATCTGACAAAATGGTGGCTACGCTAAAGCGGAAGTATGAGGAGGCACTGAAGCAGATGACAGTCTTCCAGCAAGAGGTTCACACTCTGCGCATAGAGTTGAATGCCTCACAACAGGAGGCCAACAGTGTCCGGATAGAAGTGGACTTATCTCAGAAAGAGGTTCAGACACTCCGCAGAGCACTGGATGCCTCACATCATGAGACCAACAGCTGCCGCACAAACCTGGAAGTTTCCAGAAAGGAACTACACAGGCTCACTGAGGAGCTGGACATTGCTAAAGAAACTATTGGTAATCTTGATATAGATCTCAAAGTCGCTCAGAAGGAACTTCAGACCCTCAACCGAGAGAAGGAAGACTCACGCCAGGAGATTGTCATTCTCAAAGCAGAAGTGCGAAAATGGAAGTAGGACTGCAAAGAAGCCCTGAAGAATACAGAGACTGAAAAAAGAGAAAATTCAAGATTAAAAACTGAAAACTTAAAACTGAAAGAAGAAAATTTTCAGTTGACAGAAGAAGTCAAGGAAAAGTTTGAAGCAGAGCACCGACTGCAGAACCAACTGCAAGGTCTGCGTACACACATCCAGTATGCTGAGGAGAAGCAGCAAATGCTGCAGGATGAAAAGCTGCAGGCTGCTAAAGAAATTCAAGTGCTGCAGGAACGTCTGATGACCCAGTATGTCCCCGCAAAGCAGCATGAGAAACTAAAGGCTACCCTGAGCATCAGCAAAGCAACGCTAAAAGCCAAGTTAGAACCCAGGTGACGAGGCACAAAAGGGAGCACAAGAAGGTCCAGAAACTGAAACAAGTAACTATGGCCCAAGCAAAGAATTTCATAGTGCTTCACAATGCAATAAAAATGTGGAGGCAAGCTCAGAGAAAGCAAAACATGCAGATAAATTCCCGGAGAAGAGACTTGCAAGACACACTCAAAAAACAGGGATCTCTCGCGGATGAGATTACAGTCCTACAAGGACAAGTATTGACCCTAATTAAGCGTCAGTATCCCACAGCCTCAAAAACCCACGAAGACAAGGGTACAGTGAGAGCTGGGAATACCGCTCATCTAAAAGACAAGGTTGCAAAATTTGAACCACCTAAACAAGCACGAGCAAAACATTCAGCCACCCAGCAGGCAACAAAAGAAGGTACACATGCTGAATTAAAACCAGAAGTATCCATAGCTGATGAAGCTGAAAAGATGGGACATTCTCTGGAAGTGGGTGTGGAATTGCAACTTAATCTAAATGGGGCTGTTTTTAAACGCTCTGCAACTGCTGCCATGCAGTATGCCTACAATGGGATGAGCACCCGATGCAAGGGAAATCTCATGATCGCGCACGCAGAAAAGAGACTATACTTGGAGAAAGTCCTCCTCGAGCGACTGAGGGGTGCTGATCTCAAACACCTTCAGGAGGAGACACAAATAAACTGGAGAAAGGGCTCCAATCCCAACGGGACTGAGGGTTCTCTTCCTCCATCCACTCTCATTCAAGTCACAGAGATATCTACAATGAGAGTGGAAGGATGGGCTTTGGCCGTGGTAAGCCCGAGCTTCCCACAAACAGGGGAGGTATGTAACAGGGGACTTATCCCTGTTCAGTAATGTGCCTTTAATCCAGCAGTGTGGTGGTTAACCTCTGGTAGTTAATTACTAAACACCACCTGCCTGATTTAGATTGTTTACAAAAACCTGTCTGTTCAGACAGGAAGTGACTCCCTAGCTCTGACTGAGAGCTGACCCTTGGAGCTGACCAGTCTTGATCTCTGCACAGCAGAGCTGATTTCAAGACACAGGGAAAACTACTGCACCTGAAGCTGAACCAGGAAGTGAGATTTTCCCTCCAAGAAACAGATAAGACTTTTATTCTTAAGAGACTGCTTATATCTGCTTATTTCATGTTATATGTTTTGGGGCTGCGAGAACTGCTTGACTAAGGGAGATGTGAATTATTGCATAGTGTTTCACTAGAAATACTCCCAAGTGAATAGAAGCTTTGTTCCCCCCCCTGTGTTTGGATGAATTTCCTGATGAAAAGTAAAAGGCACAATAAAGCCTTAATATAATTTCACATTATAAACGACTCCAAGTGTGTACCTCTGTGAACGTGAGTCTAAAGGCAGGCTGAGAATACATAGTAGCAGGGACCAATGAAATGCCTGTAGGTAAGAGGAGTCAGCAATAGGTGATCCTATGATAGGCTGAGGGGGAATCAGCAGCAACTGGAGTCTGATGCAGAGAAGCCAGTCTCTGCTTAGCTGGGTGTGCGTACCACCCACGCACAGTCCCAGCGCTCTGCGCATCACCGGCGCTCTGATGGGGGTGGAGAGAGGAGGCGGGTCCAGCAGCGCTGGTCTCTTCAGCCGCGCGGTGTGCACGCACAGGACGAGTCGGGTGGAGAACATCCATGGCACCGCAGGGGATATCGGGAGAGCACAGCTCGGTAAGGGTACCAGTGCTGCAGGGTGTGCGGCCAGGTCTATGATGGTTCCTCACAGTACCCCCCCTTCATGAGAGACCTCTGGGCGTCTCAGGGATGGCTTCAGAGGGTGCCTGGCGTGAAAGGCCCGGATGAGTCTGGGGCATGCAGCTGGCTTTGAGGAATCCAGAAACGTTCCTGTGGTCCAAAGCTCCTCTAATGTACCAGGTACTGGAGAGCTCCCCTGGTGAGCCTGGACTCCAACACGGATTGAACCTCGAATGCTTGCTTGCTTGCTTGCTTGCTTGCAGGGGACCAGGAGGTGAGGACGAGGCAGGAGAACGAGGATCCTGAATGTGAGGTTTCAACAGGGAGGCATGGAATACCAACAATATTTTCATGGACGATGGTAGACGTAGGCGGTAGGCTACAGGATTGACCCTCTAATAATGGAGAATGGGCCGATGAACCTAGGTGCCAACTTTGGTGCAGGGACTTTAAGGTGGATATTTTTAGTCGAAAGACACACCTTGTCTCCAGGGCTGTACACCAGAGTTTCCTGACGATGACGGTCCGTTTGCGTCTTTTGCCTGGATGTAGCCTTCCTGAGATTTGCTTGAATCCTCTCCCAAGATTTCTGCAAGTGTAGTACCCTGTTGTCTGCTGCCGGTATGACAGATCTGGGTGCTGAAATGGGAAGGGTGGATGGATGAAAGCCGTAGTTGGCGAAGAAGGGTCATTACATAGTCGAATCACTGCAAAGATTATTATGTGCAAACTCGGCCCAGGGCAAAATGTCAGTCCAATCGTTCTGGGCATCCGAGACAAAGCATCGGATGAACTGGTACAAAGTTTGGTTGGTTCGTTCCGTCAAACCACTGGTCTGGGTATTAGCCCGAAAAGAAATGCAGTGAGATCCCAAATTGCTTACAAAATGAACGCCAACATTTTGAAGTTAATTGCGAGCCTTGGATCGACACAATGGCCTGTCGTACCCCATGGAGGCGAAAAATCTCTTTAATGAACACCTCTGACAGTTTAAAAGCGTTGGGAAGACCCTTCAGTGGAATAAAGTGTGTCTGCTTCGAGAAGTGATCTTTTATTTTTGCCGTAATATTTCCCTGTTAAATTTTTTTAGCTCTTTTTCTATATGAAGCTATTGAGATAAATTGACCTCTAATGGAGGCTTTATGGGCCTCCCAGAGGATGGACAGGCTGAACTGAGCCTTTATTTAACTTTAAATAGTTAGATTAATAGTAATCTTCCAAAATATTTCCTATCTGTTACTAGATCCCTCTCTGATTCAAATGCGACTCGTTTTGGAGACACTGGAACACCTTGGGCCTAACAAAAGGGGGTTTCAGGACCATTTCCACTGGAGCATGGTCAGACCATGTTATAGGACCTATATTTGTCTGGGCGACCAAATCCAAAAGTTTTGCACAGACAAATATATAATCAATTCTTGTATGGATATCATGAGGGGGAGAATAAAATGTATAATCTCTTTGTGTTTTGTTCTTCATGCGCCAAACGTCTTCGGGTGTAAAATATTTTATAAGTTTCTTTAAATGTTTTACTTTGTTGATTACATCGTTCGCTATCTTTTGTCGTGGTGATGAGGATCTGTGCAGATCGGGGTTCAAGGTCATATTAAAATCTCCTCAAAATATTATATCTCCCGAGGGGGACTCCCCAATTTCTTCTCAAATTAATTTCAGGTTGATTTGTTGATCATTTGGAGCATGTATAATGACTAAGGTTAGTCTAACCCCTGACAGAAGACACCTCACCATTATAAATCTGCCCTCCTTATCCCTTTTAATTTCTTCCATTTGAAATGGGACGTCATGTTTTAAAAAAAATAGCTACTCCTCTTTTCTTTCTGGAGAAAAAAGAAAAATAAGCTAACGGGTAAGTACTCCGAAAAGTGTTAGGTGGGTCCTGGTTATTAAAATGAGTTTCCTGAAGAAATAAAATATCTGCCTTCATCTTCTTAAATTCTCTCAGAGCTAGTCTTCTTTTTATTATTCAAGTTTAGTCCCTTTACATTTAAAGAGACTACGTATATGGGTAGTGGAGTAGACATATGTTATAAATTGAAGCTCACTCTCTACTTATCATAAAGTGTGGAATGGAGTGTGGTGTGAAAGCGTCGTTACCTGAACTTGAAGACGTACTACAATAGATAATCTGCAATGAATATGCAAAGAATGTTTACTGTATATAATATAAAGGTACACGGAATGAAAGATGCGGGAGTAATTTGAACTCAGAGTGCTAAATGGCACCTAAGGGAAAAGGGTATATAATGGAGGATGTGGATGGGGGAGGGAAAGGTAAGGGAATGTATACCTTAGTGGTGTCTGTGAATAGTGTGTATAGTGGGTGATGGTGTGTATACAGTATGAGCATGTTAGTGAGTTATTTGTCACTGTTGTGAGAATGATTGTGTTAGTGCAGTGTTTTTCAAGAGGGGTTCCTAGAAACCCTTATGTTCCGCGAGCATCTCTAAATGGTATCCTGGAATCTTCAGGTTATTTTAAAATGATACCAAATACAGAAGAATTTGCAATGCATCAGATCTCATACGTGTATAAGAAAGGGTAGGGGTTCCTTACAATGCATCTGATGTCAGACACTTTTAGAGAGGGTTGGGGTTTCTTCGAATTTCACAATATAGTCATGTGCTTCTGCTGCAGGGACAACGCAACTACACATGGGTTATCTGAATAGTCTTGTTTATTCAGCCAGAAAAAACATAGAACACAAAAAGAGCTTCATTCAGCATAGGTGTAAAGTAACAAAAAAAACGTTGTGTGTGCTGAGCACTCGCATTTTAAATGAAACTTCTTTGCCTTTGGTCACTGTTTTGTCACAGATATTGTATTTGGGATGGTGATATTTTTAATTAAAATTCAAAACACAAAGTCAGTGGCAAAACGCAAAGAAGTTAAACTTAGAACGCGCGTGCTCAGCATACACACCTGTTTTAGCAATTTGCATTTATATAGTTATACTAACTGTCTCTATGTGCATGTGCGCGTCTGTGTGTGTGTGTGTGTGTCTGCCTCTGTGTATGTGTGTCTGCCTCTGTGTGTGTGTGTGTGTGTGTTTCTGCTTCTGTGTGTGTGTGTGTGTCTGCCTGTGTGTGTGTCTGCCTATGTGTGGGTGTGTCTGGGTGCCTCTGTCTCCCAAGCGCTGAGTCAGGTCGCCACTGCGCATGTGCGCCAGACTCCAGCGCCACTGCGCCTGTGCGCTGGGCACCGGCCGCCACTGCGCATATGCGCCGGGCTCCGGCCGCCAATGCGCATGTGCGACGGATTTCGGCTGCTACTGCGCATGTGCGCTGAGTCCGGTCACAACTGCCATGTGCAGCGAAACCCAACAGTGGTGTATTGCACATGCGGGAGCGCAATGGCAAAACACGACGGGCGCGAGCGCGATGGCAATGTGCGAATGGCGCAAGCGACGGCACACGCCTATTAGTATTGTGACGTCACTTGTGTTACGGTTTTTCCCCATGAAAACCCTGTATGCGCCAGCAAAGAAGTTTCACTTAAAAATCCAGTTTAGAACAGTCCAGCTAAATAATCCATAGCTGGGTTTTGCCCTTTTCCCAGAAAGGGTGGTTCAATTCCAAGAAAAGCACAAAGAACAAGGGAAAGTTTCCCACTGTAAGAGACCTTGTTGCAGGCTGGTCTCCGTCCAGTGTTTCAGAATGTGCTTCTCCGGTTCAGGCAGGAACCAGGAAAAAGTGGGAGCTCTGGGTTCTTAAAACCCCTTAACGAAGCAGCTGGGACCTAGCTAATTAACCCAGCCTTTTCTCAAGATGGTATTAACAAGGTCACTGCTGGATTGCAGACCTACTGTATACATAAGTCTCCCAGGCATAGTGTTGAGATAGTGAATTCACCATGTCACAGCTTCCTTAACCAAATAAAGGTTAAAAAACACTGTATTAGTGAGTGTTATATTCAGTGTTAGTGTATGTAACGGGTTTCCCCCCCCCCCCCCAATCGCAGATTGTACTGTGGGAGCGGAGAAACGTGCAACGTTACCATATGCGTGTGGTGCGGTACCTGTTGGTTCACAGGAGGGGTGAGTTTCCGCTAAGGGAACCTGGGGCAATTACAATGCTATGGACAACAACTTACTCGGTACAGCGCCTCCACCTGCGATGGCTCCCACTATAGGGGGAGTGGTTCCTCGCAGGACAATACACAATAACCACGTACTACAGATTGGATAATAACTAATGCCTTTACTAACATGCACAGAAACGGGTAACATCAACACATAGCAACAAGTATCCCTCGCTAAGGGTAACCTGACTACGGCGTCTCGCAGGACGCTAACGCTAACGTTAACTTGCACCACGGTGGGTGCCCACACTTTATGCATCACGGCGGACACTAACACCTTAAGCGCCACGGCGGACGCTAACACCATATGCGTCACGGCGGACGCTAACACCATATGCGTCGCGGCGGACGCTCACCTTCCAAAGAGTGATCCCACCCTGTGTCCAGTAACCCCAACCCACTGTCTCGCACTCCCAAGTCATATACCAATGTGTGTGTGTGACTGCGCAGCCACTATGTCTGGTGATAGGCCTTGTTGGTGCACGTGAGTTTGTGGGTTACCTGCCCGGGCTCCAGCCACGGGTGCTGCTATACCACTGGGGTTGAGTCACCGGGATATCCTCCTACGCGTGGGGTGAATTCCGGCGTGGATAATATCACCGCAGCTCCGCACAGTCTTTACTTTGGCTAGGGTCTGTCTGCTGCCAGCAGGCCGCAGTCACTGCTAGCTTGGTCTCCGTGGAGATAGTCCAGCTCCCTCTTAGCAGGGCCTGTCCCTACAATACTCAGCTAGGATGACTCAGGGCTATCTGGGGCCTAGGGGATTGCTGGCCTAGTGCAGAGAGTCACTGACCCCTGCACCCTACCTCCTTCCCCTAGCTGCTCCAGTCACCAACTGCTGTGTGCAAAAACCCCGCGAAATGTATCCATTCCCTGCAAGCAGGGAGCTCCTGCAGCCCTATTGGCTCCCTGGCGTCACATGGGGTTCCCTAGGGCTCATGGGATCTGTAGTCCCTGGCCAATACCTTCCCTGGTAGGCTAGGGCTTCGCGGGCTTACCTCTGCGCATGCGCGAGCTATCTTCCAATGGCGGCGCCCTACTCCGCGGACCGCCGAGACCCCAGCAACGCGATCGCGGCCTCGGCAACCGGCCCGATCGCGTCCCCGGCAACCGGCCCGACCGCGTCCCCGGCAACCGGCCCGCTCGCGTCCCCGGCAACCGGCCGCATAACAGAAGGAGGGGGTGAGTGCGCAAGGGGGGACCTGGCTACATCTACAATAAGTGTTAGTAAGTGAGAGAAAATGAAAAAATAAAAATATATGTTTGTATTATCTTAGTTTAGTTTTCCATTGTTTATTTTAATTTTATTTTCCAATGGAGCAGAGTAGGGCATGAGAGGAGAAGAGGAGGAATGTGAGAGGAGAAGGAGAGGACTGGGTCACAGGAGGGCCATGGGAGCTTGGGCTCTCTTGCATCCCAGTATAAAAGTAAGTGGTCCTGAGAGGCCCAAATCAACACTGCATTAGTACCAATGTCACCATGTCAGCAACTACAGGGAAAAGAGAGGAAGAAAGTGGTGAGGATTGCCTCCCCATACTTTCCACTAACCCGGGTTACACCTTCAGTTTTTTGAGCTTGTTAGCTGATGAAGAGCAGGCACTGAAAACACTGGAGGAAGTTTACCTTTCCAAAATGAGTGTTCAAGCCAGTATCTGAGTGGCAGCTACCATAGTCAAGGCTAGGAAAATTGGTTTCCTATCGTTATCACTTTACTGTATTTACTTCTATAAGAATCATGTATTCTTTTGCACTTGTTAATATAAGAGCCTATCTAAGTTTGCACCTTTCCATTATTGTTTTGTGTTTAAATATATATATATATATATATATATATATATATATATACACAAACACACAAAACATACACATATGATCTCATAGCTCATATTATACAATGCACAATGTAATCCTTGCACAATTCTAATTTCTTATTTGTTTGAAGAAGTAGAGACATACGGTGGAATTGTTTGCAGATGTTAGGATTTAGGGGCTTACTTAAAGTATGGTCGGTCAACATAACTTTCCTTTGATTTACCAAAATGTAAGCTATTTTTCTCATGGTTCTTTGATCCAGGTATCATTATTCCACCTATATTACTGGATAGTTATATGATTAAGACACATGCAAGCTGAGTTTTTAAATAATGTAATACGGTGTACCTACAAAACCTAAAATACAGATGTAGCCAGTCGTATTCCTTTGCTGCCGGGAAAACCGACTGCAAACTGAGAAGGTGTACATCTGAACAAACCAGCCCCAAATATATTTGTAACTTTTTTTTTATCTACAGGGGAATTAAAAATGGTCGCAAAATAAAAATATGTGATACTACTATAGATAACAGAAATCAGAGAATCAAGTCATTCTGCTAATATATGTTGAGGTTTAGTGTGTGTTTGTGTGATTTCATTTCTATATGCTGATGTGCTTGATGTGATGTTGCGTGAAATAAGTGTGTCTCACTGTACAGCATGTAGAGTACATACAATTTAATAACGTTTATCTTTATGTCATACTGTAGGTAAGAAATATAATAAAAGCAATAGTTTAGTTACAATAAAAAAAGTTAAATAACAATAGTTTTAGTAGCATTTCATTTAAATTAACATTAACACATGGATACATAGTATACAAATAATCACAGACAATACTGTATATAAAGTACTAGGGTAACATTCCAATTCCTTTATAGTACTTCTAATGTGTAAGTGAAACTTTCTAGCAATGTAGTTCCTCCAAAGTTACGTTTAAGAGCAGCAATCCCCAATTCTCCAAAAAATTATATATACCGGTATATCTCTTCACAGTCTAACCCTCTATCCCCTTACAGTTCTTAGCAGAATGACCATAAGATACAAACTATTACAACAACTACATTATATACATGCAGCAGCATGGCAGTGATTGGTAACCCCATATATTCTTTGGTCCTCACGTGGGGGAACTCAATGTGATTCTTTGGTCCCTCAAGTAAAATTAGCATAGTTTACTAAATCTTTTAATAATTGACTATTCACCCCCTGTATTAAAATTTTATTTTACATCTTTTCAGCTTATTTTATTTAAAAAAAAAAAAAAAAATTATTCCAACAAAATTAAGTGATGAGAAGGTTTAGAGCCAAAACACCAATGAAAGTGCCCACCCTTAATAAATTCCCCTAGGTAAGTATCCTCAGATACAGGTTCATAGCCAAGTGCCAGAGTCCCCAACCCACAAAACAAACCCCCAACCCCCCCCCCCCCCAAAAAAAAGACAACAAATTTGGGGCTCCCAAAAACCTATGACCAAACTTCTGGAAAGTTTGACACATGCTATCACATATACATATAAGTACTTTTCTATAATACATTCTGCCATGTTTAAGTATGATATGTATACAATAGATAATAGAAACTAAGGCCCAGGTACATCTATCTCTAGTAACACAAAATACATGATTATCGCCAAAAAGCATTATTTTTATAGTACCTCAACAGTGCTCTGCTAAAAAAGAATGCATTTTTTGTGGTGCAGAGTCCAGATTTTCTTGTAATGTTCACCTCCAATTTCAACTCCAAAATTAACTCCACAGACACGTTATATGTGACATTTTAAGATGTTACACACAGCCAAATGGCCCAGCCCAAATAGACTGTCTTACATACATTCACTTGACTAACAATCAAGGGAGGGGTGTGCCTAATCAGCTCACAAAAACATACCAAATATTTGTTAATTAGATTTAAGTTCTCTTGCAATTAATATATTTATACGTAAAGATATTATATATATCAAGCAGACTGAGGAGACATTGAGAGGAGCTCCTTCATCTAAAGCCAATCGATCATGGAATAAAATGGGAGGAGTCAAATATTAACAGGTAAAGATGAGCGCATTTTTTTTTAAATTTGAATCTGCCATGGATTGGCAGGTTCCTTTTAGCCGTGGATTTTTGTGGATCAGTTTAAAAAAGGCAAATCTACCGGATTTTTTTTCTATTACTGAAAATCTGAATCTGAGTCCGAGTCCAAATCCGAATCAGACAAACGGAATCCAATCAGATTTATGTTAAATCCAACGTTGGAATCAATGTAAACACGTTCGTGGATTGGATGTCATTTTCCACGTGGGCTATAGTTGCTGAAATCCTTACTCAAATTTCAATGCGCTGATCGGATTTTGTCTGAAAATCCCGGAAAAATCCCGGAAGGGAATTTGGACCAGTCCACCCATTTCTATTAACAGGTTTCTTATTGCATGCAAGTAAACCCCCAAAAAAACATTTTTCCCCATGATTGATGCAGAGCCCCCAAAATGTGTGTTCCTGGTCTGTGTTGTTTATCACCTTCCTACATTATGAATGGGCTTAAAAAACATTACATCATAAGCAATTGGTGATAAGAAACAGAGTTCTCTGTGTCAGTGCTCAAGCTTCAAATGTCGGCATCTTTGACAATAATAAGAAAGTTTTTTAATCTTATATGTTCTTTTTCTTTCTACCTTGTTCGTCTTTGAACAAATGTGGTATTTTAAATAATGTGTTGCATATGTTTGTTACCCACCTCCACCCGCTAGATGGCAGTATATACACTCTATGATCTAAGGGGATATTCCTCTATGGCAGGCCTGCACAACATACGGCCCGCGGGCCGCATGCGGCCAACCTGGCCTCTCTGTGCGGCCCGCGATGACTCCGGCCGGCGCCTGTTAATTAATGAAAAATAAAAAAAAGTTTTCAAAAAATGGCGGGGATTCCGCTCTCTCAACCCCCTCCGCTCCCCTCTCTCTCCACCCCCCCCCCCCGCGAGTCCACGGTGGTGCGCAAGAACAGCAGCATGAGGAGCATGCGGCAGCTATATTTTTTTATTTTTCAATAGCAGGATGCCGGGCTTTAGAGTAAAAGCAGGGGATTGGAGGTCAGAGCATGCTGGGGGCGGGGCTTAGTACCGGGGAGGATGTGCTGAGCTAAGGTGTGTATGTGCAAAAATGGGCTGTGTGGGGGGGGGGGTGAAAAACGGGCTGGGGGGTGTTGGGAGTGAAACACGGGCTGGGGGTGGGTGGGAGTGAAAAACGGGCTGGGGGTGGGTGGGAGTGAAAAACGGGCTGGGGGTGGGTGGGAGTGAAAAACGGGCTGGGAGTGGGTGGGAGTGAAAAACGGGCTGGGGGTGGGTGGGAGTGAAAAAAATGGTAGTGAAAAACGGGCTGTGGGGGGGAGTGAAAAACGGGCTGTGGGAGGGGGGGGTGAAAAACAGGCTGTGGGGGGGGGAGTTAAAAACGGGCTGTGGGGGGGGAGTGAAAAACGAGCTGCTGCAGGAGGTGGGGGTGTAAATCGGGCTGCTGGTGGGGGGGGCAAACGGGCTAGTGTGGGGTGGGGAAAACAGAGTGGTGTGGTGGGGGGAGAAGGGGGAGAGAGAGGGGGGAGAAGGGAGAGAGAGGAGGGGAGAAGGGTGGGGGGAGAAGGGGGAGAGGGAGGAGGCAGAAGGGGGAGAAGGGAGAGAGAGAGGGGGAGAAGGGAGAGAGGGGGGCAGAAGGGGGAGAGCGGGGGGGGGAGGGAGAGAGAGGGGGGGAAGGGAGAGAGAGGGGGGAGAAGGGAGAGAGAGGGGGGAGAAGGGAGAGAGGGGGGGGAGAAGGGAGAGAGAGGGGGGGGAGAAGGGAGAGATAGGGGGGAGAGGGGGGAGATGCGGGGAGTGGGAGAGATGAGGAGGGGGAGATGCGGGGAGTGGAAGAGATGAGGGGGAGATGCAGGGAGTGGACGAGATGAGGGGGAGATGCAGGGAGTGGAAGAGGAAGGGGAGATGCGTGGAGTGGAAGAGATGAGGGGGAGATGCAGGGAGTGAAGAGATGAGGGGGAGATGCAGGGTGTGGATGAGGAGGGGGAGATGCTTGGAGTGGAAGAGATGAGGGGGAGATGCAGTGTGTGGAAGAGATGAGGAGGGGGAGATGCGGGGAGTGGAAGAGATGAGGGGGAGATGCAGGGAGTGGATGAGGAGGGGGAGATGCAGGGTGTGGAAGGGATGAGGAGGGGGAGATGCGGGGAGTGGAAGAGATGAGTCACTGTCATTCACCCACCCACTGCCATTCAACCACCCACCCACCAACCGCCATTCACCCACCCACCATCATTCACCCAACTGTCATTCACCCACCCAGTCACTCATCCACCCACTCACCCACCCAGGCAGGCAGTCACATGTCTTTTGTTGAAAATATAAAAAATAAACAGGTTGCATTGTAATGTTTTTTTCTGTATCACAATAAGAAAACAGTTAAGTAAAAGTTGCGCGCTAAAAGATATTTTTTTGTGGTAGGTGCGCTATGGGTTCGGGGGGGGGGGGCTGCTCCTCTAATTTGTCCCGGACCCCATGATTTCTGTTGGCGGCCCTGTGGGTGATGTGAGGTGCAGGGGGGAGGGAGATGGGTGATGGGAGGTGCAGGGGGGGGAGTGGGTGATATGAGGTGCAGGGGAGGAGGGTGATGGGTGATGGGAGGTGCAGGGGGGGGTCATTGGAGGTACCAGGGCAGGTGATTTGAGGTGCATGGGGGTGATTTGAGGTACAAGGGGGTGATTTGAGGTGCAAGGCAGGTGATTTGAGGTGCAAGGTGGGTGATTTGAGGTACAAGGGTGGGTGATTTGAGGTGCATGGGGGGTGATTTGAGGTACAAGGGTGGGGGATTTGAGGTGCATGGGGGGTGATTTGAGGTTCAAGGGTGGGTGATTTGAGGTGCATGGGGGTGATTTGAGGTTCAAGGGTGGGTGATTTGAGGTGCATGGGGGGTGATTTGAGGTACAAGGGTGGGTGATTTGAGGTGCAAGGGGAGTGATTTGAGGTGCATGGGGGGTGATTTGAGGTACATGGGTGGGTGAATTGGGGTGCATCGGGGGGTGATTTGAGGTGCATGGGGGTGATTTGAGGTGCAAGGGGGTGATTTCAGGTGCAAGGGGGTGATTTCAGGTGCAAGGGGGGAAAGTGATGTGAGGTGCAAGGGGGGAGTGATGTGAGGTGCAGTGGGGAGAGTGATGTGAGGTGCGGTGCAGGGGGGAGAGATGTGAGGTCTAAGGGGGGAGAGCGATGTGAGGTGCAAGGGGGGAGAGGGATGTGAGGTGAAGGGGGTGTGATGTGTGTGCTGTGCAGGGGGGTATTCTGTGTTTGATGTGGAGGGTGAGTATTATGTGTGGGTGAGGGGGAGAGATGGGGGTATGAGAGATAGATGGGGAGTATCGCAAAGGTTGATAGTGAGGGGTTCTTGGGGAGATATGAGGATGATGATGATGAGGTGCTGGAGGAGAGATGGTGGTGGTGATGATGATGATGATGATGATGATGATGATGATGATGATGATGATGATGATGATGATGATGATGATGATGATGATGATGATGATGATGATTTTACCCATGCGGCCCAATTTTTTTTTCCTTGGAGCAGTTCGGCCCTTCTCACTTTACGAGTTGAGCAGGCCTGCTCTATGGTATTCTAACGGAGATTTTTGGTACCAAAATTAGAGTGATGTCAATTCCGGGTGGACTAGGGAGATATACTATATTAATGTACATGTTTGAGGTAGGAGGAACTCGTTAACAAAGCGCTGTTGCGCGAAACGCGTCTTAGCAGCACATGTATTTTTCTCTGATGTCGCTGGATCAATAAAGTATATTTTTATTTACATCAGGTTCGTAGCTCCCTCTCACTTGTTTTCTTAGTGCTCCGCTTTTTCCTTGTCTGGATTCTGCTGCTTACACCATAAGCAACCCTAGATTCTTTGAATGCCCAATGTATTTTTATACAGGCAGTACTCGGTTATCCATCCGAATCCGTTCTGGATGTAGCGTTGGATAGTGAAATCTAAGGCTGTCTCACATTTTAACCTGGTCTGTAACTGTTTCATACGCTCATAATATATATTTTCTTTAACTGTGCACGCAATGTCTTGTAGATAATGTATACCCTGTTCATTTATGTAACTGTACTTGTAACCATGTATTATTTGTTTTACTCTGTGCCCAGGACATACTTGAAAACGAGAGGTAACTCTCACCGTATTACTTCCTGGTAAAATATTTTATTATAAAATAAGTGAAATCATTGTAAAGTGAGTCCCATGTTAATCAGTGGCAGTGAGCATTGGATAACGCATTCAGGCGTCGAAAAACAGCCCCTAGGGTTGCATTGTATAGTGTTGGATATGCCATTCATTGTAAAGTGAAATGTTGGATAGCAAGGATTACCTGTATAGGTGAATTCATTTTATTGGAACATGATAGGATATTGCTTGACTAATAAACTTAGTGTTACTCAAGGTAATGACCGAAGGTGTAATAACCAATATTTTAGACAACTCAATGTGCTTTATTTTAGTATTAAGTCAGCTGACACATATTTGTTGAAAGACATGTACAGCATCCAGGTTATTTGTATTGTTAATCCTTTGATATGAGCCACACGTTTCCTTACTTTAACTCCTAACCAATAGATAGTTTTTCATAAGGTAAAAAAAAAATATCACTGTGTTGGAAACCAAATATGAGCTCAAGGAGATCAAGCTATGATATACAATGGTGGTTATGATTGTTTGCATAACAGAGCCTTGTCGGGTTCAAATGGATTCTATGTAGCATAGTAAGTCTTCCACTGCTGATAACGTGTGAGGGGAGGATCAGTGGAGAACACATGAGGGAAAAATAGAATGAAAAGAGCCCAGACCCCATGTGAAGCATATACACAATCCTCACCGACTGACTGCGGCTCCGATTCCAGCCCCGTGTCTCCGGCGAGCCTGGTGTGGAGTAATCACTACTCACTTTGGATCACCGTCTGCTTCCTATGGCTGATCAGCAATTGCAGTAATCGGATGCTGTGGAACCCTCCGTGACCTCCGATGTAGTTTCTTCAATCGCAAAATATCAGGAACAAAGGTAGGTGGATCGATGAAACAGCGGAGCCGCTGATTCATCGGTCCACCTACCTTTGTTCAAGAAAAATATCAGTGATCTGTCTTTTGGAAACCCCTCCAAGTATACATTAGATGTATCTAGCTGGAAGTGTTAATAACATTATACAGTTACTTTGAACTTGTTGTTTCTTTGTATCCCTGTTTTGCAAATCTCTTTAATTGTTGGTGTGAACGCATTGAATACGCATGTATTCTACTCCAAATAAGTGGTATTATGTGGACGCTAGGTAATGCATGTAAGTGTATGCTGACAGCCAGTGGAATTTTAATTGTGCTAGATCCCTAATAGGTGTAATAGCCTTTCACATTATACATGCAGTAATTAAGTAATACTGCATTTAGCTCCAAATCATGCGTAAGGAGCCTGCTGTGTTTGCCTAGACATAAATAACTTCTCAGTTAGAGTGTTGGGCTAATAGCTATATCGCAGAAGCAAGACTGTTCTTACTGGAAATCTAACTTTTGTTGTTAAACAAGTATTATTTGGCTGTATACTTTCAGTGGAAGATACATAATTATTCACTGCATATGGAATTCAGCTATAAAGGACATGTTAGATCTGGGATTTAGTTGGTGTTATTTGCCCACCTTATTACAGGAACTACAGCAATTTGTTTTTAACTGATTATCCCATTGAACAAACAAGATCTTTTAAAAACTGCCTTGGGGCTTGTTTATGCAACACTGAAATTTGAAATCCTGCTGTTTCATTGCAAGTGCAATCACTGCAAAACTTTTTTTTTTTAAGCAGTAAATATATTATTGCCAGGATTAAAGAAGAGAGTAAATGTGTTTGAAATGAAAAACATTTGCTTAAAATTAGCCTCAGTGCTAGTGTATCTTGGCTGATTGAAATTAATGTAAAGATGGAAAAAATTACATAGTATAAACAGCCTCTCCTCTGTTGTACAGTGCATACAAAGACTATGTATGAAGTGTTCAGAGTAAGGGCTATATTTACTAAGCTAGCTAAGCCCTAAGGCACCAAACAGCCCATTTGTTTCAATAGGCTATAAAGAACCTTAAGGGTTACAACCATGAAGTAAATCTGGGATTCAGTGTTTTGGCTGGAAAATGACGTAAACAGAAAAATCAAAACATATGTCAATATATAGAGGTACTTCACTGATTTTGTACCAGCAGCACTATGGGTGTGGTTATTTCACCCTATTAGAGACTTGAAGGGAGTGGTGTGTGACTTTTTTATCTTTCAAACGGTTTATTTATTTCAGTTTTTAGCATGGGGTACAGAATAGAGAAGATGAGGTAACATTCCAGTATTATAATGCAGTAGTAAGAAGGGGAGCATATAATGAGTTCGATTTGGGGAGGATGGAAGGGAGGAAGAAGCAGGACAGTAGAGGACTTCAGGCTTTGCTGGGTTAATTTGCAGGAGGTGGGAGAACATCAGGTGGAAATGGCAAAAAGACAGGAAGAGGTACGGGTGGAAAGTTCGGATGAGAATAGTGGAAAGGAAAAGTAGATTTGGTTGTCGTCTGCAAAAAATGGACATTGAGTCCATGGGAGCAGATGAGGTCAAAGAAGGGGGCAGTGTAGAGGGAAAAGAAGAGTGGACCAGGGTCGTGGTCTTGGGTCACGCCCACTTGGAGGCTGGTGGGAGAAGATGAATTGTTGAAGGTGACAGAGTAGGAGTGGTGGGAGAGATAGGATGAGACCAATGTTAGGGGTGTGTTTATGATGCCAAGATTGGTGAGAGTGAAGATGAGAGTGAGGTGATTGAAGGTGTCAAAGGCTGAAGAGAGGTTGAGGGGGATGAGAATGGAGGAGAGTTTGGAGTGGTGAGCTTGAGAGAGAAAGTTGTGGATGGTGAGGAAGGCAGTTTTAGTAGAGTGTGAGGGATGGAAGCCAGACTGGACAATGGGAAGGAGGTTATGGGTGTGGATGAAGGTGGAAAATTGGATGTAAACAATGCACTCAAGGAAGTTTGGAAGGACTGAGATAGGGTGGAAGTTGAAGGGGAGGTGCAGGGTCACGAGAATTTTTTTTGAGGAGAGTTGACCACGGCAGTTTTGAAGGAGTCTTGGTATTTTCCACTGGATAGGGAGAGGTTGAAGGAGGAGAGATAGGGTAAGAGAAGTGGGAGGAGGGGAGGGAGGGTGGAATGGGGTAATGTTACGCTTGTGCTCCTACACACAAGCGCAGAGAAAGGAAATGATATGATATGAAACCCGATAGCGAGGTGGGGAATCCATGAGAGACGAAAAGGAGTGAGTTGCCGCACAGCTGGGGATCGGCGCACATAGTCAGGTGACCGCGCCGCACGCAGGAGAATGCGTGACGCGTCCGGAGCCAAGCTCAGAGACACGACTGGTCCAGCTGCATGTGTGTGCATGCTCTGACAGCAGAGCGGGAGTGCGCGCGTTCTCAGGCACCAACGCGGGGGGTGTGGGTAAGCCACAAGTGAGGAGCAGGGGAGGATAGAGTCCAGAGCACAAGGTCACATCCACAAGGGAAAAGCTTCTTGGAGGACGTCCAGCCTCCTTAAAGGTATAGTGCCAGTAACAGAAGAGTGCAGCAAATACTAAGTTCAAAGTAAGGGTTCTTTAGTTGAATACTTTGGCCAAGGTATTGTAAGCCTGCTACCACTTCAAGGTAAACCCTAATCAGCAGGTCCTACACTACCCGATGGTAAACTAACATCAGTAGTAAATGAGTGACTGTCCCAGTCTTCCGGAATCCAAAGGAGATGTGTAAAGGTCCCAAGGAGGTCCAGGCAGAAACAGCATGTGATGGTAGTACTAGCAAGAACCAGGGCAGGCAGCAAATGACTAATATCAATGAGAAAGTCAGAGAGAGGCTTACTTTCTGTCTGTAGGAAGAGGGCAGGAATTGCCAGAAAGCAAGATGGCGTAGGAAGCTTCAGAATACTTAAAGACACAGGATCTTGACTCGCAGCTAGAGGGCGGCGATCAGAAATTAAACAGTTAAGGAAGGAACACGCCGCAGGGTGCGTGTTCCACGCATCGTAACAGTATCCCCCTCTTCAGGATCGAACTCCGAGTGATCCAACAGACTAAGGGGCAGAGATGCATAGGAAGATTGACTCGCAGCTAGAGGGCAGTGCCCGCCACACAGAGAATCAACAGGGAATCTTGACTCGCAGCTAGAGGGCGGCGCACGCCATTTAGAGAGACAGGGAATCTTAACTCGCAGCTGGAGGGCGGCACACGCCATACAGAGAGACTTCAGGGAAACTAGGCACAAAGATAAAGATTACCCACAATGGGGCATGAAACGTGACTCGCAGCTGGAGGGCGGCGCACGCCGTCACGTGTACGCGCCATGCGTGAGAGAATGCGCGACGCGACCGGGGGGTGGCCGAGCTCCATGGTACGAGTAGGGAACCGCGGGTGCATGCTTGCTCTATAAGGAGAGCGGGAACTGAGATGCGGCAGGTAAGGAGGGAGCACGCCGCAGGGGGCGTGTTCCCCGATTCCTTACAGGTAAAAGGACAAGTTGTGGGATAATAGTATTTGATGATTGAGAGAAGATCATTATTAAAGGTTGGGTAGAAGGAGGGGAAGGAGTGGGTAGAGGTGGTGGATGGAGGGGGAGTGGGGGCAGCAGTGGGGAAGGAAGCACAAATGTTGTTAATTTTTTGTGAGAAGTAAGAGGCAAGGTCATGGTCATGGTTGAGAGGGGGAGTAGGGCTTAGGCGAGAGATATGGGAGGGTCGTAGGGGATTGTTTAGGTTGGAGAATAGTTATTGTGGAAAAGGTTATAGTGAAGTTATAATGGTGAAAGTATATTTGTTCTTGCGATTTGAGAGTGGAGAAGTATTGGTACAGGAGGGATTGGAAGGTGACAAGTGAGGATTGGAAATTAAAGATTTCCATGATCTCTTAGCTGTGCGAAAGGAGAGGCAGAGTGTTTTGAGTTGGCAGGTAAGCCAGGGTTGAAGTGGCTTTGTTGTGGGATACACAAGGTGGAGTGGTGCAATTGAATCAAGGAGGATAATGCTGAGTTGAGGGTGTATACTATATGGCAGAGTTCAGTGGGAGAGAGAAAAATGATGTGAATGGGGGGAGGAGTGATGAGCTGAAGAAGGTAAGGGAAGAAGGATAAATGGATTTGAGGTTTTTGCAAAGGATGGGATTGAGTGGGGGTGAGAAGGAGGGAGGAGGAGGAGCTTTGAAATTTTTGAAATGGCTGAGATATTTGATTGTAATATTCGTCACAATGATTCCAAATGTTCAAACTTTATTATATATGGGGTTAGCTTTAAATGTTGGTTGAGTCTCAAGGAGGTAGCAGAGACCCTTGACTGTTAGTACTACACTGTTTGTGCTACAGTATATATTTCCACTGTATATTGGTGGGTTTGGTGAGTCATAAGGTAATGCAGGAGGGAAAGACTTCTTGATGGTCGTAGATTTTGACAAAGTCCACATTGGGCCACCTCCTCAGTGCATGAAGTGCCTGTTCCGGGATATGAATAAACTTATAGATATTATTATTTACATAAAGCAAAATAAGGTGCCTAGCTGACTTTCTCAGCTCCAGAAGATGAAGAAGAAAGGCAGCGCATAGCAAAAAACAAGGGGAGTAGGGTCCAAATGATGCAAAAAAGATTTAATGGCAAGACATATGCACAGAGGTAAACATCCTACGCGTTTCGTACCGAAGAACTTTATCAAGGAGTAAACATTTGTGTGTCAGGCAGTCCTTTTGAATTCCAGCTGAGATCTCCGCTTCACCCCAAAATGCGATGGCATCCTGAACGAATAGCGCATGCCCAGTGGTTCAGAGATTCCCATATGACATCACGCGTCGCCAGGGAGAGGAAAACGGAGCACAAGAGGAAACAGAATATCTTAAATGCCGGCGTCTCTCAATCCACCCCTGTGATAAACCCCAGAATGAGAACAGATGACATTGCCTGCTATTCGTAGCAACGCAAGAGCAGCAAAAACAATGTCTAAATATCCCATCACCGGGGAGACAGTGGAAATATGGACACGACAGTAAAAAATCATAGTTACAGTAAAACAATAAAAAGACTACATTGCAAGGTAACAATAAACACAACAATAAGCAAAAGAAAATGCAACAAATGCACATAAAAACAAACAATGAATAAAATGAGGATTAACAAAAAAGAGAATCCCTCATGTACATTCCCAGTAAATCAGATAGAATTATAAATAATAATTACATTACATTACATTAATATCATACATAAAGAAGAATTAATAATACATATTTCATAAATAACTGTAGAAGAAAATGTGGATCAAACATTAAAGATGGGGGACGGGGAGAAGGGAGGGTGAGAAGGAAAGGGAAAATGGGGGTGGTAGGGGGTTGTAGGGAGAAGGGAAAAGGGGAGGAAGAGGAAGGGGAGGGGGTGGGTAAAAGTAGGTAGAATTGTACTCACTCACTGACTGCTATTTAAAGCCCTGGAACAGGTGCAGCCAATTACCAAGTCCTGGAAGAGTTTTGTCAGGATCAAAGATGGCTGTAACAACCACGTATGGGCAAATTCCAGCAGAAACCTTACAGGCAATCATCCAGTTTTTATTACAATTTAAATAACATAGTATTGAAGCAGTGGGTCTCTGGACCTGAACCGCATTAATATCAAGTTCGGGGACCCCCTGCTTCCCAAGGTACAGGCCTCCGCATCGGGTGCCAGTATCTTGTGCACATTTAAATGCCCCATGTCACGGCCCACGTGTCTGGGACATTTAAACTTGCAGGAGATACCAGCACCCATACTGTACCTTAGGAAGCAGGGGGTCCCCGGACCTGAAATGAAGGCGGTTCAGCTCCAGAGTTGCCATGCTTAGATAAATATAACTAATAGCACTTTTGCCCATTAAAAAATACTAAATTGGACATTACAATAAAATAAAATATCAATTACAATACTTTCAAAAATACTTTAGCCATTTAATCAATTGATTGTCACTCTGGTTATCTATGCCCTCGACGGGGCACATATAGTGACATTGACTACCAATGGGCACCCTACTAACCCCCCTCCCCCACCTGCCCTCTCCCTCACACACAGGAATGGGCAAATGACCTATCAGCAAGATCTGGCTAATAGTGCTTTTGCCCTTTTCTTCAGTGGCACCAACATTAAAATGTAAACACTAGCTACTGGCCAGTAACCACTTAATTACCTTAGCAGGCAGTTCCCAGGGTTAACTTCACCCGCTACCCACCCAGGAGGCCTATCCAACATCTCCAGGGAAACTACCACCATCACCCACACCTCTACCCCCATCACCACACATACAAATTGGTAATAGCTCTATTAGCCAAATATGGCAAATACTGATTGTGTCCATTTGTGTTATAAAAAAGAAACTATACACAATAAAAAAATACACATAACAATAAAATTAAAATTAAAAACAAACACTAGGCAATAAATCTATTGATTGTCAAAGTGATCATCAATGCCCTCAATGGGGGCACAGATAACCACATTAGCAATCAATGGGCACCCTATAGTCAATCAAAGTTTACCCTTGCCGGAATGAAGGCTCATCTTCCTCATCCATCTGCAGTACCAATAAACTCGACCCACCCAGCAATAATCCTCAGTTTGAAGTACAGCATGAAGCGCAGAAGTCCACAACCCTCCATTGCTGAAGAGAAGTCACTGGTGAGTAGATTTTCTTATCTTCTTTCTTCTCTTCTTTCTTGAACAGGTCCAGTAGATGTTGAGACGCTTTTCTTCCTCTTGTCAATTAAGACATCACAGGTCTTATATAAGGCCTGTGATGTTACATTTGACAAACACATGGTACATCCACCAAATGGATTGGTGGATGTACTGTACCATGTGTCTAGACATCAAGTTTGGCAGAAAATGACCTCTACCAAACTTGATGGAATCACATGGTGCATCCACCAATCCGATCGGTGGATGTACCATGTGATGCCATTCCCTTTTTGGGTGATGTGACGTCACCTAAAAGGGAGGACCACATATGGTACTGGATTGGTTGGGCTTACCTTCCTTTAAGGTGACTGTAGATGGATGTTCACAGAGGTACACAATTGGAGACTTTATAAGGTGAAATTATAACGAGGCTTTATTGTGCCTTTTTCCTCACATCAGGAAACCATCCAAACAAGGGGAAACACAGCTTCTATTCACTTGAGAGTGGTTCTAGTGAAATAATACGCAATTCACAACTCCCTTAGTTAAGCATGTATTCCAGCCCCAAAACATATAGGATGAAATAAGCAGTTATAAGAAGTCTCTTAAGAATGAAAGTCTTATCTGTTCCTTGGAGGGAAAATCTCCCCTGTTCCTGTTTCAGCTCCCTTCCCTCAGGGTGTGTCAGCTTCAGGTTTAGAAGTTTTCCCTGTGTCTTGAAATCAGCTCTGCTGTTTCTTCTGGCAGAGCTCAAGACATGGTCAGCTCCAGATATCTGTGTTCTCTTGGTCAGTCTCTCCTGGGAGAGTCAAGAACCCCTGCTCTGTCTCCAAAGTTCAGCTCACACGTGAGCTAAGGAGTCACTTCCTGTCTCAACAGACAGGCTTTTGTAAGCAATCTAAATCAGGCAAGTGGTGTTTATTAACTGACTACCAGCAGTTAACCAACACACTGCTAGATTAAAGGCACATTACTTGAACAGGGATTACTCCCCTGTTACAGTGACACTCAGAATAACACAACTGTGGTGGTTGCAGCACTGGAGGATTAACGCTGTGGGGAATCTCATTCGAAAGCATGGTCTCTCCGCTGTTGAATCATGGCAGACTCTCGCACTGCAGAATTTTGCTTCCTCGACCGCTGCACCGGGGACAGTGGGTCTTGCTATGTCCGTATATCTGGATTACGTGATCACTCTGATTGCAATATAACGGACTAGGAAAACGCAAGGGGAATTCTGATTTTCCATTCTTCTTCCAGCTAGACATGTGTTCATCACTGTGGAACTCTGAACATGATCTTCACAAGCAGAACATCCATGACATGCTGTAGCTACTACATCATGAGTGGCCAACTCCAGTCCTCAAGCGCCACCAACAGGTCAGGTTTTAAGGATATCCCTGCTTCCACATTGGTGGCTCAATCAGTGGCTCAGTCTTCAACTGAGCCACTGATTGAGCCCCCTGTGCTGAAGAAGGGATATCTTTACATCCTGACCTGTTGGTGGCCCATGAGGACTGGAGTTGGCCACCCCTGTACTACATCATGAAGTCCCTGGCAATCCAGACCTCATGATATGGTGGCTACATCAAGGGGCAGCCGAGGGGTTAAACATATACTGGATTCTATTGTAACATCGGAATATAAACATCGTGCTTCCCCACTTGCCATGTGAAAAGCATCATATTTCCTTCACCACGTGTTTTTAGATGATATTACATCAAAAGTGAATCACAGCATCTGCATTTGCTTTCCAATAGCACAAGTGTAGACTGTAACCCGAAAACAACAGCAAATGGCTCACTAGCATTTAGAGTCTGTGCCATGAAAAAAAGCAGCAGCAGCAGTGAGTCAGACCAAAGAGACAAGACTGCAGCTCTCGGTTTGATTAGTATTCATGAAGCATTCGACTCCAGAGAGGATTAATAGACTCTGATGCCTAATATCCTGGAGAACAATTAATTTGCCCACAGTTTTGTCATGGTTGAAAGTCAAATGCTGGAACAGATCGATGCACTGAGCTGCACGCTGAAACACTGCAACCTTCTGCTGGAGCTGAATTTTAATTTCCCCCTCATCATTTCCCTGCCACCACTGCCATACACAACTTTCTAATAGATTTAAAAGCCTCTCTATATTCTTATGTTAGTCTTTATAACATAATTCTGTTCGATTTCTCAAATATTCAATTTCAAAATGCTGCTCCATTAAGTGGACTAAAGATATGTTCACTCTATCATATATATTTATACATTTTCACTTTAATCTTCATTTTAAACGTATACAAGTGTTTAAAACTCCGAGTGGTTTTAACAATAATGCCATTAAGTATTTTGCTGGCATTTGTTGTTTCGCTGTTAAGCCATGAGAGATGTACCGAAGGAAAGTGTAGAATAATTTGGTAAAAGCTTGTTAGGAATTTAACAGTATAGAGGGTTTCTTTTTCCCTCATGCACATTTGATTCTATCTATTCTATTGTCTTTGATGTACAGTAGCACATCGTAATGCAGAACATTTTATTCATAAGACCCAATGGTAATACGTACCAGAATATATGAAGAGGGAAAGCATAGTCTACCTCTTTTGATAGAAAAAAACAAGTTTAAAATTTATTAATTCACATGCTCAAAGATAAAACAAATGATCAATGCACAAAAAGTGCAAACACTATTTCAATGCCAAATTTTATCTTGTTACTTCTGCTAGATTTTGCTGTCCATTGATTGCAATTTGTAGTTTTGAGCATGTACTTTAAGCTACAGTAATACACCTAAACATGGCATTAGGAGAAAACATATACTGTATACTCTGTGTAGGAAATGTGTTTCTCCAGCTAATCTACATCTAACTGTTCTGTTTTTTCAAAAGCTATTTTGAAGTCCTCTATTGCCTTTATTCCTTACTTGTACAGTATATCCAGTATTTGATCTACATGTATATATCACATCGTGTCATACTGTAGTGGTGCAGAATTATACCTACGTACAATATTCTAAAGGCAAACAGGTTAGAATCTGATGCACCACCCGACAATGGTGCATACAGGTCTGGAATATACTTGGGACTGAATCAAACCCTTGTGTGTTGTGCCTTAAGGCATTATCTAGATCAGTGTGAGAATATTGATTACATTAGGTTCTTCTTTATCAGTTTCATTTGCAAAGTATTTATTTTTCTAAAAAAAGAAAACCTTGTCAATCTCATTAAATTGTTGTTTTCTTTCTGTCAACATTCCTCAAAATCTTGCATATGTTTGAGTTAATTAATAACAGGCACAAGCATTGTTTTAATTGCACTTTTAAACCAGGACAAAACATTTTTTCTTCCAGAATGTGGAAATGCTTGATTGTTTTCCTCTGTCATTTAAGTCTTGGGCATGAGGTGATAGCTTGTGAATAATTTGCAAAGTGCAAAGCGAATTAAAACTCACATCTCAAACTTGCTTCACATTTTCAACTGACTCTCCAACCATGTTGATACAAATACATACATGAATATGAGTGCACTGATTTTTACATAATTGTAGCCATTGCAAATAACCTTCTGTACAAGCAGGTAAAAGACCATATTTACTAAGTGGTGCTATGCCATAAGGCATATTCCAGTGCCTTAAGAAGACACCACCCTGTCATAATATCTCACTTACTCTCCATATCTTTGGTAGAGTAAGGTGCTCAAAGTGTCTTGTATGTGAAGAAGGGAGGGGAGCACACTCTGGGTTTTAATGCATTCAGTTAGTGTATATACTGAGCCTAAAAGCAGATGGGGCACTAAAATACCCTGAAGGCTGGGGTAGGTTGTCCAAGAACAGCCTCCCCTACCTCATTGGGTTGGCCCTAAGTCAGGTACTCACAGTATTCACTTAGCATCCAAATCTCCCCTCCACCGCGTGCTGCTGATGAGTTATAGGGTCCAACAATAGAGAAAGTGCAGCGCACCACGATCCAAAGAAGAAGCAGGTCTGGCAAAAATCTATCTTTATTTGAAAGTCATAAAAACAAGGGATGCAGCCCTTCTACGCGTTTCGTGCCTAGCACTTTATCAAGAAGTGCTTTCACACGGTACACAATACAGTTAAATAGCAATGGCTGCCAAATCTGGCGATACCTGTGACGTCACAACTCAACTCCGGCCAATGAAAAAATGCATCCACAGCGCATGCGCCCCACGGCAAGGTATAGGGGAGTGAACAGCCGTGTGTCAGTCCTCATGTCATCCCTGTGGGGGCGTCCCCCACATTTTTTCATTGGCCGGAGTTGAGTTGTGACGTCACAGGTATCGCCAGATTTGGCAGCCATTGCTATTTAACTGTATTGTGTACCGTGTGAAAGCACTTCTTGATAAAGTGCTAGGCACGAAACGCGTAGAAGGGCTGCATCCCTTGTTTTTATGACTTTCAAATAAAGATAGATTTTTGCCAGACCTGCTTCTTCTTTGGATCGTGGTGCGCTGCACTTTCTCTATTACTCTCCATATCCACTGTAACCAGATACAATCTCTCTTTACAACACAGTAATTCCTTCTGCTTCTGAACGTCTGTCTAACCTGATGAAAAACACTCTGAGGTTCGAAAACATGTAACTTGTCAACTCTGTTGATCCAATAAAATAAATCACACTACAGTACCTACTCCCTCTCTCTCAGTTGTTAATTTACTACAACACCCACTATTCTTTCTCTACCATGAGCCATTTTATTGCGAGTGGAAACTTGAGTGACACTAAGCATAGAGAACTTCCTTTTTCCTAGTTCTTCAAAGCTTTATAAAGTTCTAACCTGTTTAGACGAAGTCCATTTCTGAAGTAGTGTAGAAGCACTAAATAGCTCAAGAAAACGAGGAACGTATAGGCATAACTTTATTGTTGTAAAAACAATTGAAAATTTTAAAATGTTTTGTTTTTATTTGGACAAAAGTCCAAAACTCAAGTGGTCGTCATCTGCTATGAGACACGTGTGATCCCACTTCACTAAAGCAAAGGTATGAAGAATATTGTAAATTATAGGTCAGATGACCCAACCTTAATGATAAAAATATTATTGGAAACAATACTGAAATCATTATTGAAGAACCCAAATTAAAATGTCACAAGTTTATATGTCTAGGAAGTCATCGGTGTAGCAGGTGCTCTACACCAGTAAATGTACTGTAACTTATAGGAGGTACCTAGATTGCATTGAAACCTTTCCTATTAATAGAATTGTAGGCACGCTTGATGTTAACCCTCAACTGTTGAATTTACACAAATTGTTGTTAAGAGGGCAAAGAGTTGTGGCGGGCAAAGATGACTTGAAAAGTATGGTGCAACCAAACATGTGTTCAGTAATTGGTCTGCACCATTCTGATGTCTTTATCATCAACATAACAAATGGGTTAATAAGAAGGTAGACATTCCTTCATATTACACAAATATCTGAAGCAATTCTGGTACAATTAAGAGGAATTTAAAACATTTTGCTATCAAAAAAGTATACTATAAACATCTGATGAAATCCATGTACATGTGCGTACTCAACATACTCTGAACAGATTTTCATACTTACAGTATACTAATAATGGCATACTTATACTAAAAATGGCATAATGGCATGTGTGGCACTAATAATGGCATGTGTGGCACTAATAATGGCATGGCTCCAGAGATGGGTCACAGTCTGACTTTAGATCAGGGAGACTTTTATTATGTTTGCCACTTTTGTAGCCAAGAACAGTGCATACAATGAAATGTTATCTTTCTTAATACAATAACAGAAAACCTTGGTTGCATGATCTTTTTGAACATTGATATTTCAATAGTGGTGATAAACCTTCTGGCATTCAGCATCGTTTTAGCCTGCAGGAAAATGGTAGCATGTAAAAGCGTCCAAATATACAGTCTCTGCTACTACACTTAGATTTCTGTATACAGCATCGACACACTTTATTCGAGCAAATGCCCAGTTTGTACCTGGCAGATACCTGGAATGCGCCGCTCCTCACCTCTGACAAGCCCCGTTGCGTTTGCCTTCCCAGCCACGGTTCATGCCTGGCTGACGGGGGCCTGATCTGTTAAATGATAATGATCAGGATTTAATAGGCTGCAATGTTTCACGTGTCCACCAGATGGCATAAATTCATGAATTGTAATGCAGTATATATATATACAGTACTGTATATACACAGTATATATATATATATATATATATATATATATATATATATATATATATATAAATATATTGTATAACAACAACCCCTATAAGCCCTAACATACAGTACTGTACACATACAGTACTGTATATGCACATACATAAATGATACTACTGTATGGGCGGCGGGGGCGAGATGTGTTTGCAGCAGAGAGAGATCCGCTGCTCTCTCTCTGCGCAAACATCGGCACATTAAAAATTATTTTAAATACATTTTTATTGATAGTGTAGATGTGCAGGGGGTCTCCGGAGCTGAACCGCGTTGGTTTCAGTTCTGGGGACCCCCTGCTCCCCGAGATACAGCCCCCTTTAGGGGGTGCCGGTATCCCTCTGCTTGGTTTATAGGTCCCGATCACGTGATCGCGGCCTGTAAACCAAGCAGAGCAGAGGGATACCGGCACCCCTAAAGGGGCCTGTATCTCGGGGAGCAGGGGGTCCCCAGACCTGAAACCAGTGCGGTTCTGCTCTGGAGACCCTCTGCACATGTACAGTATCAATAAAACACATACAGTATACAGTATAAATAAACACTCGTTCTTTACCTTAGCGGCTGTGCGCTATGGTAAAGAAGCAGCATTTCTGTATTTTAATAATATTGTACAGTGAGCAGGGGGTTCCCTGAGCCAGAAATTAATGCTCAGGGACCCCCCCTGCTCCTGCTCAATATTATTAAAAATACAGAAATGCTGCTTCATTACCATAGCGGATAGCCGTTAAGGCAATGAAGGGGTTAACCCACCGTGTCCGCTTTATTGTGGGTAGTGGGGATGGGTGAGGGGGGTATTTGGCCCTTGGTGTGAGTTTAGGACTTGCGGGGGGGTTGCGGGTGCACTTAACCCCTTCACGACCGTAGCAGTTAATACTGCTACGGTCATGAAGGGGTTAAGCCCTCCCGCTACCCCCCCGCAAGCCCTAAACAAGCACCGTTGGGGCTAATACCCCATTCACCCACCCCCGCTACCCACAATAAAAAAAATACACACACACAGCAGCCGCCAAAAAATAAATAAATAACTCTAAATAAATAAATAAATAAATAAATGACAATAAATACATTTGAAATACATTTTTATTGATAGTGTACATGTGCAGGGGGTCTCCGGAGCTGAACCGCGTTGGTTTCAGGTCTGGGGACCCCCTGCTCCCCGAGATACAGCCCCCTTTAGGGGGTGCCGGTATCCCTCTGCTTGGTTTAAAGGGCCCGACCACGTGATCGTGGCCTGTAAACCAAGCAGAGCAGAGGGATACAGGCACCCCCTAAAGGGGCCTATATCTCGGGGAGCAGGGGGTCCCCAGACCTGAAACCAGTGCGGTTCTGCTCTGGAGACCCTCTGCACATCTACACTATCAATAAAAATGTATTTTAAATGTATTTATTTATATTCATTTATTTATTTAGATTTATTTATTAATTGTGCTGCTGCTGCAAGTCCTAAACTCACACCAAGGGCCAAACACCCCCCTCAACCCCAATAAAAAAAATTTGGGATGGAGTTCCCACGCTCTGATTGGCTACCATACCATGTGAGGGCGGCCATGTGCCTTTTCATGACGTCATCTTAAAGGCAATTGAAGCAAAGCCATTCTGATTGGCTGTGCTTTCATTCCCTTTAAGTGACGTCATCATTTTTTTTTGTCGGCCAAAACACATGGTTTTCACGGTCCAATCAGGACCGTGGGAACCATGACGCAAAATGTGACGTCATAGGCCTTTAAAAGCCTATGTCGTCTCATTTTGAAGCCAGACGCCGCGGAGGAAGGACCTCCGGGAAAGAAAGAAGACCAGGGCGTGGCCGCAGACGGGGAGAAGACCCCGCCCCGCCCCGCTGGAAGGAGATAGAAGAAAGATGAACACAGATGAAGATGGATTACAGATAGAAGACCCGTGGATTGGTTTGGATTTTTAATTTAATGTTTATTATTTTCTGGTTTATTATTTTATGGGTTCCTGATCGTGGATTGGTTCATGAGTAAGGTGCGCAACGGGAGTCGGTGGGGGCAAGTAATGGTAAGTGAACTACAGTAAAGAAATGTATTTTATTTAACTTGTTAATTTTTTCAAAAGGTTTTTTAACAAACATGTGTATTTATTTTTTTTGTGGTATATCATTTCTTGCCACTGTATGTATGTATGTATATATGTCTAGAGAGATATATACATACAGTACAGTACAGGGTAAGAAATGATGTTGTTTTAAAAGCTGGATTAGATGTGTTTTAAATTATTTTGTGTATGCTGCTACAGTATGCTTTATTGTGAGTTTAAAGTATTTTAAAATTATATAGATGTATTCCTTGGTATTGTATTGTGTGTTTGAGGAAGGTCAGGGATAGGCTTGGTTTGTAAAGGTTGTATTTTTTTCGGTACTTATATTTTTTCAAAGGCTTAATTGTTCTGCTCTAGGCGTGAATTTGTTAATGGTTTTATTGTTCTGGATCTAGTGTGAATTGTTTAGGGATGTAAATAATGATTGCTAATTGAGTTTTGTTTACTTGCAGAATGTATATGGTGCATAGATATTTAGGCATCATTTATATTGGAATGTAAGTTGTTTAATGGTTTTCAGAGGTTTAGTGATGATTTAGATTGAGAGATCAGTTATGAATATTAAAGGAAATTGATTTTAATTTAGTGTGTATGTATGGAGAAGTGTTTGGTTGTAGGACAGTGCTTTTGATAACCCTTCTACATTTATTTGTACTGTATATTGGTTTATCATGGGTGTGTATATAACGTGTGTGTATATATATATATATATATATATATATATATATATATATACTGTATATATCTCTCTCTCTCTCTTTCTCTCTGTCTCTCTGTATATATATATACAGTATATATATATATATATATATATATATATATATATATATATATAATTATATATAGTTGCATGATGAAGCCACAGTACAAATTCATGGGTGAGGGTGGGTATCGGGCCTGTGTGGCTTAATCCCTTAATCACCTTTGCGGTTATTATCTGATAAGGTGTTTAAGGGGTTAATTGATATCTGAGTGTAATTGCAATGTATTGGCTTTTGATTTTTGTTTACTTGGTTGTAGGGCAGTATGCTTTTGATAACCCGTCTACATTTATTTGTACTGTATATTGATTTATCATGGGTGTGTATATAACGTGTGTGTGTGTGTGTATATATATATATATATATATATATATATATATATATATATATATATATATATATATATACTGTATATATCTCTCTCTCTTTCTCTCTGTCTCTCTGTATATATATACAGTATATATATATAGTTGCATGATGAAGCCACAGTACAAATTCATGGGTGAAGGGTGGGTATCGGGCCTGTGTGGCTTAACCCCTTAATCACCTTTGCGGTTATTATCTGATAAGGTGTTTAAGGGGTTAATTGATATCTGAATGTAATTGCAATGTATTGGCTTTGTATTTGCTATGTATGTTGTGGACAAGACAAGGATTTTGCTGGCAACGGACACTTCGTATTGATGAGGTCAGTAGTACTTTATTTATTTGTATATGCTAGTTAATGTTTTTAATAATGGGCAATTAATCTATTATCCATATCTGGATAATAGTTATTTTGCACATTATTGTACTGTAGGTGTTGGGGGGGAGGGTGTATGTATTGAATGTATAGGCCAGGTTTATTTTTTTTACATTCAGGGTTTGATTCCGTGGTTTTGCGTGGGGCCTCTGGAGACCACCTGTAGGTATCCTCGGGTATCCCAAGGGTATCAGGCTGGTGGTTCCACGGGTGACACATGCGGGGATGATGATGTGTGGTCCCACTTCTGTGGGGGCACCGCGGACCCGTAGTCTGCGGGGATGACGATGTGTGGTTCCACTTCTGTGGGGGCACCGCCGACCCGTAGGTGCGGGGATGATGATGTGTGGTCCCACTTCTGTGGGTTCACCGCGGACCCGTAGTGAGCACCCGTGAGTTCCCCAGACCCCGAGGGAACCACCCGAGGCCCTGCAGACACCTGTGGGTTTGACCCGGGGCTCCCAGACATCCTTGGGCCTACCGTGGAGACCCAGTTGTGGCCCACGGTGACCCAAGGAGACCACCTGGGTGCCATGGTGCTGGCAGGATCCACCAGCAGGCCTCCAGAACCTGTGTAAAAAGGGCTGCTGGTAAACTGTAGGTCTGTCCAGGTGCCCTGCCAGCCCACCAGGGATTAGCGTGGGACTGCGTTATGAACCCTGTATGTAAAAGGATAAATCTTGTATTTATGGGGGGGCACAGGGGGTGGGTAATGTATTTAATAAATATAATGCTGTTTATTGTGGGTCATTGTACTGTTTTTATTGTGGGTACTGGGGGTGGGGTGTTTCCCCAACGGTATGTGGGTAGGCCTCCCTTGTGGGTACTGACTGGGTGGTTAGGCCTCATGGGGGGGGGGTTAGTGTGGGAGGGTATGTAGGCACCCCGAGTGGTGGGTGAGGGTGGGTTAACCCCTTCATGACTGTAGCGGTTAATAACCGCTATGGTGATTAAGGGGTTAGGGGACATTACTTTGTATGTTTTAATTTTTGTGTCTGTTTTGCAGAAGCGGAGGGGCCATGGCCAGGATTGGGGGGGGGGTAACGGTATGTGGGTAGGGGGTGAGGGTGGTTAGACCTCACAGTATGCACATTGGGTCCCCCCCCCCTCCCCACATTTACATACACTGCACTGACAGCAGGGAGGGAGATTTACTGGTAACAGAAACATCTCTCTGCCTTCAGTGTAATCTGTTTAAAGCCCCCTCCCCCCTAATGTGTGTTTCTGTAAAATCTCTCTCCCTTCAGTGTAATCTGTTTAACAGAAACATTAGGGGGGAGGGGGCTTTATGCCTTTACATCTCTCTCCCTTCAGTGTAATCTGTTTAACAGAAACATTAGGGGGGAGGGGGCTTTAGGCCTTTACATCTCTCTGCCTTCAGTGTAATCTGTTTAACAGAAACATTAGGGGGGAGGGGGCTTTAAACAGATTACACTGAAGGCAGGGAGATACAGGGAATGTACTGTATTGTTCATCATGTATTTTGTTTATTGCAATGCTGTGTATAAAGTATAAGGTTTTTTACAATTAGATAGATGTAATCCTTGGTATTGTAAGGGTTAGCTTTGGTTTTACATTGTGTTTTCTGGTTGGTACTTACAGTATATATTGATTTTTGTTTACTTGATTGGTTAAAATAGTTGACTTGTTTGGAAGTGTTTGTATTTACTGGTAGAGTAGCTTGCAATTATATTGTTAACATTCATTTGCAGAATGTATATGGTGCATAGATTTTATGCACCATTTATACAATGTAAATGCAATGTACTGTGTGGATTGGAATGTTATGTTTTATATTGTAAAATCAGTTAGGATTATTAAATGGATTATTATTATTGTCTGTATAGAGAAGCGTTATCTGTAGGACAGTATGATTTTGATAACCATTCTACATGTAATTGTATATTGGTTCATCATGTGTGTATACTGTATATACTGTATACTGTATATATCTATATATATCTATATATATCTATATCTATATATATATATATATATATATATATATATATATGTGTGTGTATACAGTGTATATATATACACAGTATATACTGTATATGTATAGGGATTGTTATTATATATATACTGTATATATATCCAGTATATATATACAGTATACTGTATATTTATTTCTCTTCATGTATTTATTTATTTATTTAGATTTATTTATTAATTGTGGGGCTGCTGTGCGTGAATTTTTTTTATTGGGGGTGAGGGGGGTGTTGGGCCCTTGGTGTAAGTTTAGGACTTGCAGCAGCAGCACAATTAATAAATAAATCTAAATAAATAAATGAATATAAATAAATACATTTAAAATACATTTTTATTGATAGTGTAGATGTGCAGAGGGTCTCCAGAGCAGAACCGCACTGGTTTCAGGTCTGGGGACCCCCTGCTCCCCGAGATACAGGCCCCTTTAGGGGGTGCCGGTATCCCTCTGCTCTGCTTGGTTTACAGGCCGCGATCACGTGGTCGGGCCCTTTAAACCAAGCAGAGGGATACCGGCACCCCCTAAAGGGGGCTGTATCTCGGGGAGCAGGGGGTCCCCAGACCTGAAACCAACGCGGTTCAGCTCCGGAGACCCCCTGCACATGTACACTATCAATAAAAATGTATTTCAAATGTATTTATTGTCATTTATTTATTTAGATTTATTTATTTATTTTTTGGCGGCTGCTGTGTGTGTGTATTTTTTTTATTGTGGGTAGCGGGGGTGGGTGAATGGGGTATTAGCCCCAACGGTGCTTGTTTAGGGCTTGCGGGGGGGTAGCGGGAGGGCTTAACCCCTTCATGACCGTAGCGGTATTAACTGCTACGGTCGTGAAGGGGTTAAGTGCACCCGCAACCCCCCCCGCAAGTCCTAAACTCACACCAAGGGCCAAATACCCCCCTCACCCATCCCCACTACACACAATAAAGCGGGCACGGTGGGTTAACCCCTTCATTGCCTTAGCGGCTATCCGCTATGGTAATGAAGCAGCATTTCTGTATTTTTAATAATATTGAGCAGGAGCAGGGGGGGTCCCTGAGCATTAATTTCTGGCTCAGGGAACCCCCTGCTCACTGTACAATATTATTAAAATACAGAAATGCTGCTTCTTTACCATAGCGCACAGCCGCTAAGGTAAAGAACGAGTGTTTATTTATACTGTATACTGTATGTGTTTTATTGATACTGTACATGTGCAGAGGGTCTCCAGAGCAGAACCGCACTGGTTTCAGGTCTGGGGACCCCCTGCTCCCCGAGATACAGGCCCCTTTAGGGGTGCCGGTATCCCTCTGCTCTGCTTGGTTTACAGGCCGCGATCACGTGATCGGGACCTATAAACCAAGCAGAGGGATACCGGCACCCCCTAAAGGGGGCTGTATCTCGGGGAGCAGGGGGTCCCCAGAACTGAAACCAACGCGGTTCAGCTCCGGAGACCCCCTGCACATCTACACTATCAATACAAATGTATTTAAAATAATTTTTAATGTGCGGATGTTTGCGCAGAGAGAGTGCAGTGGATCTCTCTCTGCTGCAAACACATCTCGCCCCCGCCGCCCATACAGTAGTATCATTTATGTATGTGCATATACAGTACTGTATGTGTACAGTACTGTATGTTAGGGCTTATAGGGGTTGTTGTTATACAGTATATATATATACAGTATATATACTGCATTACAATTCATTATAGGGGACGGCTTCAAAGAGAACAGCTCGCAAGTGCCCCCATGTGTATTTACATGGCATTGCAGTATTTCAGCCAGCCGGAATAAAATGCTTAAATCCCTGCCGGGAAAATAACGCAATGCACTCCGGCAGAAAACGATCAGAAACCTGAATACACCCGGGTATACCCGAATTCGCGGGACTAGCCGAGCGAGAATAAAGTGTGTCAGTACTGTATGTCTCTGGATTAATATTGAGAATGGAGGAAAGGCTACATCTGGACATGAAAGTTTAAATATAGAAAGAGTAGGCGTCTTGTTATTGTACAGGCGGTCCTCGGTTATCCGACGCAATGCATTACTCAAAATGGCGTAGAATAGCGAAGCATCGTAAAGCGAATCACATTTTCCCATAGGAACACTGTTTAAAACAAACGTTCCATTCCTGAAGGCATTTTTAATGCTAAAATACACCAAATATTTTACGCTAGCAATAAAATTTGCAGCACATAGATTATGATGTAAACATAATATTTATTGATTCTACAACTGTATAATGAATAATTAAATTATATTCTGTACAGTAATGTACATTATGAGCAAAAAAAAAAAACATAAATTATTGGAGAAAGATGATTGGGGGGGATCTTCAACGGATAACGGACTTCTTGGAGGTGATGTAGGTGGACTTGAAGGGTTGGGCCTCTTGAAGAAGCTCTTCAATGCAGTCTGGACAGATCCTTTCCTTTTCTGCCTGTAGATCTCTCTATAGCAGTTGATTTGGTTGGACACCCCGTGACTGACTGTTGAACTCCGTTCAATGTTGGGGTCATTTTCCTCAAATATGGCCAGTGCGCTATCAATATGCTTGAATGCCGCAGTCAACATTTTGGTTGATAGAGATTTATGTGGCTATGCCACTTCAGCTGTTTGGTGGGCCTCCTCTTCAGCAATTTTTTGCTCTTCTAATTGCATCAGGTCTTCATTGCTCAACTCGTTTGAATGTGAGGTGAGCAACTCCTCAATATCCTCGGTTTCCACCTGCAAGTTGAGCTCTACGGCCATTTGCACAACAGTTTCTGTAACCTCTGCAACAGTCTCTGTAATGCCTTGGACATCTGACACAAAATCAGGGCACAAATTACGCCAAACTCCATTTAAATTGGATTGTTTGACCTCATTCCATGCCTCTCCGATGTTTCTTACTGCATGGAGAATGTTGTAACCCTTCCAAAATTCTTTCAAGGTTGGACCTCCTTCCATATCAGTTGCTCTGATGGCCTGGGAAAATGTTTGCCTTAGATAGTAGGCCTTGAATGAAGCGATAACCCCCTGGTCCATCGTTTATATCAATGAGGTGGTGTTGGGGGGCATGAACTCCACCATGACGTTTGGATGGTGGTCATCCAGGTACACGGGATGGCCAGTAGCATTGTTCAAGAGCAGCAATGCTTTAAAATCAAGGTTTTGCCTTGTGCAATATAATTGCACCGCTGGAATAAAATGATGCTGGAACCAGTCCTCAAAAAGGCTCCCTACCCATGTGAAAAAAAGAGAAAGTGAATCCCTGCGCTTCTCCCATTGGGATAGCAATAAAATGAGAAATAAATATACATAGCGCAAACTAAATCTATAAGACAAAGGAGACTTTTGGTTACATCCTTTAATCAAATAATGCCAAGCCAGCTAACCAACGACAAGGTAAGTCTCAATAGCAGGTCCCTATGCTCAATGCATACAAATGTTCTGTGAAATATACCCCGAAGGGGTTAATATACTAAGCGTAAGCTTATGTCACTTAGTGCAGTTAAAAACTGGTACATACATTCATGTACATACATACAATTTTTACATTCCCTGTTACACATGCTTTACGGTTGGACTTCTAAATCACTGGAAGTGTGCTCTTTGCATAACCCATGAATGCCCTAGGATTTTCTGCATGATAAACAAGCAAAGGTTTTAGCTTGAAATCCCCTACAGCATTTGATCCAAGCAGAAGAGTCATCCTGTCCTTTGCAACTTTAAAACCAGGCATAGATTTTTCCTCTTTTGCAATGTAACTTCTATTGGGCCTTTTCTTCCAGTAGAGCCCAGTCTCGTCTGCATTGAATACATGACGAGCACAATAGCCACCACCCTCTATAATTTTGGCTAATGTAACAGGGAAGGTTTTAGCTGCCTCCTCATCAGCACTGGCAGCTTCACTGGTCACTTTAATGTTATGTAAGTTTGCCCTCTCTTTAAACCGCATAAACCAGCCCCTACTTGCAGTGAACGTTTCATCAGTGGACCTTTCTCCATGCTGGTGCTTAATGTCCTCATAAAGACTCAAAGCCTTCACCTGAATTAAGGCTAAACTAATGGGCACATGATGCTGGGACTGATCTTCCAGCATATGATGAGGAGTTTTTCTACCTCAGCAATAAGCCCAACACATTGCCTTATTGTTGTGCCTTGCATAGGAGCTGAACCCTTAATCTGTTCCAAGATTCTTGCCTTATCTTTTATTATTGTCACAATTCTTGTGCGAGTTATATCCAGGGCACGTCCATTTTCTGTGTTCGTTTCTCCTTTCTCAGAGCGCTTTATTATGTTTTGTTTGGTCTCTAAAGTAATAGATTTTCTATTCCTTTTTGGAGCAACACCACTTTGCTTTTTGCTTTTATCAGACATGGTTAAGGGCCTAAAATAAACCACTAAACCTTCACACAGAATGTTCAGAATTATTTCCCTGAGCTGCAGCCTTCTGATTGGGCAATTGTAGCAATTTTGCAAAGCGTCGTAAGAGCGTTGCATAAGCCATTCAGGCGTCGTAAAAACGGCTATAGGGATGCATTGAATAGCGTCGGATAAGCCGTTCGTCGTAAAACGAAGCGTTGTAAAACGAGGACTGTCTGTATACTATCAATGTACTGTAAAGGCACCATGTATCCCTAGATATGTAGCTAGATTTACCAGGCTATAGATTAAAGACATTTACTGTACCATGTTGTATAACACATTTTTGAAGTGTTATAATCTTTGGATGTGTTATGATATAATGTAATGTAGAGTACTGTATTAAAAACATGACACATTTCAGTTCTCTTGAGTAAGGCATACTGACATTACAGTGCAGTGACTGATTTCATCAATGTAATCTGTGTCACTTTTTTTTGATCATTTCTAGTTTTAGGAAATATATAAATTACACCTTTGATTCAGATCTAATATCTTGAAATGTATATTTTACAGTCTAAAGTCTATATTTGATGTGTGAAGAAGTAACAGTAGTTCAGGCTTTCTGTTCTCTGGTATAGCAGGCAAATAAATTCAGATGGAGCTCTGCCTGTAAAATTCTTTCCGTCAGCCTGCTGAAATCTCTAAACCCCCATCCACTGGTCCACCTCCTTCTCTGACACTCTGCTATCCTTACAGCAAAAACGAAATATCAGGGGAGCGTCAGTATCTGAAATAAAATAAATAAACTACCATAGTGCATAACTGGTATCCTGTAAGCCTTGATTTTTACTATTGTCGGATAAAGTGTTTTTGGCATTTTTACATCTCGGCTGTGTGTCTCTCTACTGGGTCTTTTTTCTCCCAATTCCCTGGTTTATGACTGATGTTTGATATATCATCCATGATCTAGCATATTCCTATGGAGTTCTACCTGCTCAATGTTTAATGTAACGTTATGCACTATGGTAGTTTATTTATTTTATTTCAGATACTGAAGCTCATTAAACACACAAACCCAGCAAGCTCAAACGCCCACACCCTCCTAATATTGACTATATGTAATGCCACATAGAGTGCAACTGGGCTGTGGCACATGAATATAGGAAAACACAGGGGGTGCCCAGTGCTACATCCAAATGACAAAACATACATGGTAATAATTACAAGAAATGATGCTTCAATACTAATAACATTGCTAATGCTAATAATAAAAAATGTTTTTTTAGTTAGAAATTTTGGTCAAAACATCATAAGCTTGCACACCAAACGTCAAGGTAAACCATAATAAGTGCAAGTCCTACACTACACTGCATTTGTTCCCAATACCTCTGTATGAGGGGGAAGAACCATAATAGATTCATTACCTGCAGCATGATGAGACACTCCACCATTAAAAAGGGGGAGTTGACGTGAGCTCTGGGGGAGGTGCCACAACCTCCATACAACTGATACCAGTCAGAAATTAATTAAACACACAAACCCAGCAAGCTAAAACGCCCACACCCTCCTAATATTGACTATATGTAATGCCACATAGAGTGCAACTGGGCTGTGGCACATGAATATAGGAAAACACAAGGGGTGCCCAGTGCTACATCCAAATGACAAAACATACATGGTAAATATTATTACCATGTATGTTTTGTCATTTGGATGTAGCACTGGGCACCCCCTGTGTTTTCCTATATTCAGATACTGAAGCTCCCCTGATATTTCGTTTTTGCTTTGAGTGTGGACGTGGGAACTAGTCCGTGAAGGGTTTGAGTGTCTTTTTTCTTATTTCTGTGCACGAGTATTTTGTTTTATATCACATTGTATTATCATTGTTACTGCACTGTTGCACATAGATTGAGTGTTTGAGCGCCATTAGTATTTTTGTACACGTAACTCTGCTATCCTTAGTATGTGTCTAAACACAGTGTGGCTTCTGTATGCCCTTCTCTTGCAGAAAAGGTTTTTTTAGATGCGGTTTTACTCTGGTTCTGCCAATCCGTTCATTTTGTCCAAAAACCTCTAAACTCACATGTTTTAATTACCACTGGAATTTGCGTAGCTCTGTTATCAAAACCACTTCTAAGAATGCTTTTTTTTTTCACGACACCTCAACGGTGGCAAGAGAGCCTCAATAGACATAGTTTTGTAACCTTGTAAGTAACAAAACAATTTCTGCACTGCAGAACATGACCTGAATTACTGTAAACATTATGTGTTTTTAAGTATTCTTTATTTATTTTAGCCATTTTACTCTAAAGTTTAACTTGCATACAGTATGCAACCACCAACATTCGACCATTTCTCGCCAACATTTTTGAGATCTCGCTGAGATCCTCGCTAGATTGTCCGCAGCAGACTAATGGCCCATCGGATTAACTGGGGTCTACCTGTCTGTAAGAGATGAGCAGAAAGCGATAGACTGAATCAGTCACTCTAGCTGCGCGCCTCTAAAAGGCGATCGCTGGGTTTTTATTTCATATTAATGTTAGAGTAATGTAGCAAGTGGTCTCAGGAGCTGAACTGCATTGATTTCAGGTCCGGGGACCCCTTACTTCCCGAGTTACAGGATTCGTTATGGGGTGCCGGTATCCCGGCGATCATGTTTAAATTCTCCCGCATCACGGCACACAGGACTCTACAGTACTTTAGTTCAACGGGCAAAAATCAAAGCCTGAGAAATAATGTATCACTCTGGGGAGGTGTCGATAAGCAGTTCAATACTTCTGCTAGGCTTTGTGAGGGGGGAAGGTGCAACTTTGCCAGACCGAGTGTCCAGGATTTTACACTGTAGTTCAAAGACATCATTTGAACAGTTTTACAATTTAGGTTCACTACAGTACATACTGTAAATACCATGGGTGTGTGTGAGATATTTCCATAAACAGTATGCAAAGCAGATCAAGCCTAGCAAAAGGTGAATGTTTTCAATAGTGTAAACCCCCCCCCAAAAAAAAGTTAGAGTATGCCACCTCATATACAATAGAAATAAAAAGTAAGTGATTTTTAGAATGTCAAAATTGTTAAAATATTAAAAACATGCATCACATAATGTTTTCTTAAAATCACTCATTTATTAAGCCCTTAACGAGAAAAAAAGAAAAAATAAAGGTATGTCTTTTTTTTTCAGTCTTGAAATTCACATTGGCAGTCCCAATGAAGGACTTACTGTATCAGCCATGCGCATGCATGTGAAACTGGTCACAGGACTCCACAGTACTTTAGTTCAATGGGCAAAAATCAATGCCTGTGAAATAATGAATCGCTCTGGGGGAGGTGTCGATAAGCAGTCCAATGCCCTCCTGCTAGGCTTTGTGAGGGAGAGATGGTGCAAGTTTGCCAGTCCGGGTGTGATGCGCATGCGTGTCAAACCAGGCAAAATACTGTACAGCTGTAATTACTCAGCCAAGAACCCAGGCTCAAAGATAATGTGTCTTTGTTTTTTAAGGAAGCTCCCATGACCTGGGGGAGTTAAGGATAACTACTCGAAAGCCTTTTGCAACTAAATTAGTCCATCTAATGTGTGTTCGTCCTTGAATCCTTGGAACAGTTTTAAAATGTAATAAAGAGTTAACACTCACAGAGACCATTTTTGTGTCAGTGTAATATTTCAACAAACAGTATGAAAATCAGAGCAAGCCTAGAAAAAGTTGAAAGTATTGAATAATCAATAATAAATATAGAATAATAGTTATTCATTTAATTATTTGTGGTTTCTTAGCAGAAATAATTACACATGCAAGTTTAATGTAATTATATTGCAAAATGCAATGTCATTGATAAAATAAAACAGTTGTGATGATAACAATGTAAAATGTATTGAATGTGAAACATAGCATCATACTGTATAAGGTTTTGTACAGGGTGTATAAAGCTCACAATTATTCTCTACTTCTCAATAAAAATGACATTGTCCCTTTAAAAAATATTCCTCATTTGAATTGAACAGTAAATCAGATTCACAATGCACATGCGTGTGGAAACAGAAAATAGAAAAGTTATAACTGTTACAATTGATTCAATATGAACAAAATGGATAACATAGTGTTTCCATTAACCAGGAAGTGGAATAAAAACAAGAAACTTCTCATTGTGAAATTTTAGTACAGGATATGACATGTAATTGAATCGATCGCATACAGTACTGTACAGTGCATAGTGTGTTGTCCAAAAAATAGCATGCCAAAGTTTTAAAAGCGTGAAGCTGGTAATACTGACTACAGTATATAAAATATAAAAAGCAACGTTTTAAAAAAGTGATATAAGAATACCATCTAACTTCCTCCTTACAGTATTTTTTGACGCTGGAGGTTTCTTTTCTTTAAAAAAAAAATGATGCTATTATTTCCGATATTGGGCATGCGTCAAGTCGCGCTGTAGTGTGCATGAGTACAGTACAAGCATTGATACTGTATGGCAGGCATACACTACTGTAGTGTCATTGGGAATTAAAGTTAATACTGTACTGTATAGTGTGATACAGTATACTGTAGTACATTATATTTACCTTTATTATAAACTGTGCCAAACGTGTGGAGATGATCCAATTTCAGAGTTGTATTGTGCGTACAAGCTGGGGTCAATCCTGTAGTCTGCATTATAGTTGATAGGTGCCTGCTGAAGCGGCGGACGCTGCTGAAGCAACGGAAGCTGCTGAAGATGGTAATCATGTTGGTAATCAGGCTAGAAATCTTGCTGGTAATCTGGCGGGGCTAGGTATCAAGGATTGTGGTTCATCAGGTTTTCACTGACGGTCGGACCGTTATTGTAAGCCGGTGCTGGTACATTGCTGGATCGGGAAAGACAAATCTTAAATGGATTTAACCTGACCTTTCTCCTTTTGTAGTTGCAATGAGCAAACATACTGTCAAAAAGTGGGATCACAGACCAATATCTTCTTCTATCTCCCGGAAGAGGGGCAATGCGAAAAAAGCAATCCTCATTTGTTATGGTTTGCCTTACCGAATGCTTCCACCCATGAACTTTAGGTGAACATTTGAAAAATCATAGTTTGAAATGAAATATTCATATATTTCTGATCAAGTCACCTTCTTATCTGTTCCAGCATTAATTACAGAAAATATTAAAAATGCATAACTAACGTCAGGTTTGGTATACATGTACGGAGTTGACATGGTGTCCATTCAGCAATTGTGCAGGGATAATAATGTAGAAAAAAGCCTGCAGCATTGTGTTTTGGAGCTTTTTATTATGAAACGCCTAAATTGGATAACGTCTTCAGCGACCAAGGTCGATTCACAATGGATCACTGTGGTACTGTAGACTTGGTTTTTATGTGGTTTTAAGCACCTGCAAATTGACACAGTAGTAAGAACAGTACATTACTATCCACTGGATAGTGCAAAGGGAATTCATTTTTGCCATTTGGCGGATACGAGAAGAGCTGCACCCAAAGAAATCAGAATCCAGGTAATTCAAAGAAATCAACAACAGTAAACACAGGTGTGATTGGTGTGCTTGGCGGCATTCATGTCAGCATTCACGGAAGAATAATGCGTGAATCCCGCGTGGAATACAGCAAAGTTCACAAAAACGACTCCCTGAAATTTTCGAATAACGGCCGCTGCATCTGTATGACCAGAGTAGTAGTGCTTTTCTAAGAATGTTTTGAATTTCTACTTAATAATACTACTATTCAGTAGAGGATAATGTTTATACGGTCAAATTGTTGGATATATTATGTCTATACTTGTACAATGTGGAAAACTAATAAAAACTACCTGAAAAAAAAAATGTTCTGGGCAAGCTACCTGTCTATCTGAACAAGCTCCCCACCCCTACCACATACAGCACTTATCATCTGAGATCTGACTCCAAAAGACTGTTCATGATCCCAAGGTTCAGCAAAGTATCCGGCCGCTCCTCCTTCTGTTACCACGCACCCCAAAACTGGAAGAATCTACTGGAGACTCTCACAGCCGCTACCAGTCTAAAATCTTTCAAAAGTAAAGCTGTCTCACATTTTAATCTGCTCTATAACTGTTACATATGCCTATAATATATAATATCTTTAACTGTGCATACCATGTCTTTTATGTAATGTATAACTCTGTTCATTTAATGTAACTATGTATTTGTAGCCATGTATTATTTATCATCATAACTCTATGCCCGTGACATACTTAAAAACGAAGGTAAATCAATGTATTACTTCCAGGTAAAACGTTTTATAAATAAATAAATCCTGCCCTGGATCCCACCATAGTAATAATTCCTGTGAATTAGCTCCTCAACCGCGAGTAATATACACTTCACCACCTGCACTAGTGGTTAACAGAGATCCATACACACCAATCACTGTAAGTGAACCACAGAACCATCAGCCCGGGTCCAGTGATTCATTGTCGATAACTGACAAGTACACCATAGTGCCGGCACTGATCCGGTTAATCTCTCTCCAGCCATTCACTCACCTGTGTTTTGTCTCCTTTAATATTGGCTCGAGTGGTTCCGCAGACAAGATAGAGCATGACTCTGCTCCCAGCAGACATACAGATCAACTGATAGCCGCAGCACTTCCCTGCCAAATAGTCTTACCCATAGCCAAGACCCTCGAGGTATACCACATAGCACTACCAGCCCGGATCCGGCTGTCTAACGCCAAGAGTAGTGAATATTATTATAGCACCGGCACTGATCCGGTTGCCCACTTAAGAAACCCCTTAATTACTGCACAGGAAAAGACAGAGCATGACTCTGCTAACTGCAAACACAAAGCACATTTTAGCAACTGCAGCATTTTGACGGCCAAACAGTCTTACCCATGGCCAGCAAAATATATTTAAAAAAAACCTTAGACTAGGGGACTGTATATTATCTCAGTACCGGTACTGATCCGGTCCAAACTTCAGTCATTTTACTTAAGACATACTCAAATCGCTGCACAGAATAGACAGAGCATGGCTCTGCTAAGCACATTTGCGCAGTTTATTTGGCAGCTGCAACAGTCATCTTCCAAACAGTCTTACCTACGGCATGCATCAAATACTATATAAAAAAAAACTCCCTCAGATTAAGGGACTGTATTTTTTCACTGTTTTATGAATGAACACCTTTAGATAGATAGATTAGTTGCCATTCCAACCATATGGCACACAGATACATACTGTACTATCTGGATTTTGGATAGAGTCCAGCATTATTTCCAGTGCACCAGTATTCTTTTAATCTGCCATCTATCTCCTAGCTACACTACACTGGAGTTGTGCTGAACATAGGGGGCAGGGGCGGGGCTGGAGCCCTATCTCAGTCAGATAATAGAGCACATACGTAATAGCTTTCAATTTACAGATTTGCTGATATGGAGATGAACACCCCCCTGTTTTAAATGTAGCGGTCATGTAAAATGGCTACAGTCATCTCTCCTGCTGACAGTAAGGCCTGGTAAATTGTGGGCATGCCAGCAGTGATTATGGAGGTTTTCCCTCACACCCTGGTGAGGTGCCCTATGTAAGGATGGGAGTGGTCACAGACTCTGACTCCCTGGTTGGTGATGTCAGAGTTGTGTCAGCCCCCAGAGTGTACATAAGGCACAGCACTGTGTCTAAGAGTTAGTTCTGAGGAGTTCAAGTGCGAGTTTTGCTAGTTCTACTTCTAGTTCAAGTACAAGTTCAGTTATGTTCTAGTAGCTGAAGCAGGAGTCTGTGTCCAGGGACCTGGCACAGAGTAAAGATATCCCGGCTGGGATAGGGAATCCTTAATCAAGGAGAAATATACCTTTCAAAGGGAAGTACGGTGAGCAATGGAGGGCTAATTACACCCCATTGTGGAGGACAGCATGGCCCATCGTACAATAAAGATGCTCTTAATTACAAACCCTCTCGTGTACATGTGTGGAGTGATTGTACAGAGAGGAGCACCACAGAGGAGTTCCTCGCCAGGACCATCCCCAAGTGATCGAAGGGACCCTGATGAGGTGGAGGCGCTGCACTGGACCTAGGTAGGACTCAAGCACACTACCTCAGCTGCCTGTCTGGACGGGTCCTCCCCACACACCATCATGAGGGAGACTCAGGAGTCCTGTTGCCAACAGGTGCACCACCAGACACTGGAATAGGAAAAAATTCGGCGCAACTGCGCATGTCTGGAAAATGAAGCTCCCGGATGTCTCTTTCAACAACTTTATTGATGCACACACAAGGGCTACACCGCAATCTCCCCCTCAACGCGTTTCACCCTTACACAGTGGGCTTCGTCTTGGAGACGTTCTCCAAGACGAAGCCCACTGTGTAAGGGTGAAACGCGTTGAGGGGGAGATTGCGGTGTAGCCCTTGTGTGTGCATCAATAAAGTTGTTGAAAGAGACATCCGGGAGCTTCATTTTCCAGACATGCGCAGTTGCGCCGAATTTTTTCCTATTCCACTGATGATACAGCCGACGGCACGCAGGAGCACATGAGGAGAACGGCCTCAGATCGGAGGAACAGCTGTTACAGCATTGTTTGCACTGAACGGAGGCCAGAGAAACGGACCCAGATCGGAGAAAAAAGCAGGTGAGGTTAGATTGTAATACCCCTGCACCGGTCAATCCATGGTCCAACTTACCTCTCCCATGTTTAACTCCAGTGTCTGATGTTATCTTTACTTGTGGTCACACAGAAGCGCAGGACAGACTCCCTGGTAATTTGCACCACCAGACACTATCACACTGTAATGGGGACTGGTTAGACCACTGGGGCCAATGTGAGATTGGGTGGGTCAGGCCAAGTCACAAATACCGTTACATAAACAAATTGTGATATTTGTGCCTAGGAGTACTGGCTAATTTTTGCTCCATATTTGCATTTACTTTAATTATGACTATTAAAATGAGATTTTTTAATTTGTTACATATTACTCACTTGCTGCGACGGATTGCACGACAGTTCATTGGGATTTCTGCACCCTCTGTGCACCCTAGTACAGTTTTGAATATCCTTGGATATTTGACAGGCAGCACCCCCTATCTACTAATAAATGTTGGGAGTTTGAGCGATGTCACCATCCCTTTAACTATTCCTTTGGGGTTCATGGGACATTGCTTTCTCAGCACAGTCTGAAATATATTGTCATTTTTGAGTACATGACAACGTGGCGTCAAATGGCAACACGTTGCCATAGCAACCCGGCGTCACATGACATTGTGAACTCATATGATGCCGCGCATGTCAGAGAGCAGGTAAGTGGGGGGGGGTTGAGCAGGGTTGGAGAGCAGGCAGGAGGGAGAAAACAAAATCGTTTGCGCATCCTTGACTTACAGTATCATCAACTAACGTCATAAAGCCATATATGTTGCCCCAAAAGCATATCTTTCAATGTTTTTTTGTTTTTTTTTTAACTTTAACAATAAGTAACATTTAAGTACCATCTACATGAGTATAAATGTGTAACATTTAAGTAAAATTTAAATGTTTTAACTGCAGTTTATCATGATGAACTCCCTCTGGCCCTGCCAAAATGAATGGGAGTTTAGACATGCTATAGCTTAGCACACTTTAGTGCATATAGGCTTTAGACAGCAGCAGCAGCTTAGCTTGTACAGTAAGTTTCTTCTTAGATGTCAATTCTTACTGAATTTCTCTCCCATTAGACCCTGGTGCTGTGGCAGCAGTCATACTTGACACTGTTCTGTAATCGGTACATGTACAAGTTTTTCACTTGGGAACAATTAAAATCAAAGTAGTACTACGGGTATATGTTTTTGGGCCCTCTCTCACACCATTGTTTCAGAGATAAAACAGTTAGGACATACATAGACAAAAATCAGCAATGTACCAACATGTATGATATGTCTGTGACTGGCAATTATGTATGAGTTCTGTATTGTTTGTTCCCCCACAAAATAGTACAACCACAATTAAATTGGAAAGATGTCACTGTAAAGTTGGTAACTGGCAGTTGTGATGATGATAAATGAAGATGGTGTGGTGGTATTATACACTAATGTGTACCAGTGGTGGTGGTAGTGTTAGTGGTAATCCATGGGTGGGATGGCACTGGTGTCAGTAGAATTGTCAGCAACTTACCATGTAAATATAAGGCTCTCAGAGCTCATTATAGTTCAGTCACTAGAATCTACGTACTGTATATGTACTGCTTTGACAGCAATCAGACAAAACAGTGTTTTGTACATGTACTGTATAATGAAAGTAATACTGTATGCTCGTAGGTCCTCCCTCCTGCCTTTGAATCAGAGATGAAAGGCTTATGACATACACTGAACAAGCCAAGCACTGTATCAACAACAAAAATAACATATAATGCAAGTGATGCCACTGGAAAATTGGAAACTATCAATATTGATGATGATGGTGGACATTACTGGGTAGTGATATACAAGTGGCAGGTTGTACAATGGGCAGGTTGGCTCACTCACTCACTCAGCAGCAACTTACTGCAGCTTATAATTAAATAAGTCTAAGTCAGACTATCATTTTCTCTAATTAGACCCCATTGCTGTCACAAAAGTCACACAAAATACCATTCTGTACATTTACTGTATACGTGTTTTACAGGGGAAGAATCAAACTAAAAGAAGTACTGTATGCCCTTAGACCCATTCCTTCTCACCCTTGCATGACAGATGAAACACTTCAGATATACAATGAACAAGTGGAGCACTGCATTAACAAGGATGTTACTTTTGTGACTGGCAATACGATATGAGTGCTGGCTTATTTAGGCCCTCACACAATGGTAAAAAAAACCCATAACATTAAAGTGATGCCACTGGCAAGTTGGCAACAGGCAATGATGATCATTTTGGTGGTTATGGTTGAAACTTGTGGGTGGTGGCGCTCATATGCCATGGGCAGCATGGTACTGGTGGCCCTCCGTCAGTCAGCCCAACACAGCCAGTCAGTAAATTGTCATTTGTTTTGGAACCAATTGAAATAAAAAACAATTCTCGAAAATCTGTACTTGAATCAGCTTTCTCTTCCAAAGGTGGTAATATGTGGACCAGCACAACATAGTCTTGGCAAAGACGACATAGAGAGAGAGATAGAGATAGAGATAAAGATAGAGAGAGAGAGAGATAGAGATAGAGAGATCCACCACCGCAGGAGCAGACACAGGACAGCACTCAAAGGTAAGTAAGAAAACTTGTATTGCAAATAAAACACAGCACAAACATGACTGGTAAAGTAGTGTAGGTAGTGTAGGCTTTGTTTATTATTAACCCCTTTGGTGCCTGTGATATACCGTGGTAACCACCAGCATTTTCAACCATAGGGCTTGTAATAATTTATTTTGCATAATGCTATGCTAGAAATATATTGTTACCCTTCCCCATTGTATTGCAGTGTGGTAATTAATGCATATTTATCAGTAGAGTTAATTATCGCATTAAGACTCAACTTAAAATATCACACCCAGTAACATTTTACCGCAATGTTGCAAACTTTGGCCTTAACATTGTGGTAAAACCCACCAGATATTTTATTTTATACCACGTGGGATATTAACTCCATTTAATGGAACTTGATGTATCCAAGTCAACGTCTCTAGTAGAAAGTTATTTTTAAACATTGTTCAGCTTGATGCACTGAATTTTTCTTTTCTTTTATTGATCTGATCCATTAGGATCCCATCTTTTGACGTCTTATGGCCAAGAGAGACATAGTTGTTGACCTACTCCACTTAATCAATTGAGATGACCAAGGTTCTTGAACATCAATTTGGTTTTGACATTAATACAAAATACATAATGCCAAGCATCACAATCTCATTAAGTATTTCAAATGTATGCTTATAAATTTGATACAAAAGTATATACTGCACCGACACACTTTATCCGAGCAAATACCCGGTATGTACCTGGCAGATACCTGGAATGCGCCGCTCCTCACCTCTGACAAGCCCCGTTGCATTTGCCTTCCCAGCCTGGGTTCATGCCTGGCTGATGGGCGGCTGATCTGTTAAATGATAATGATTAGGATTTAATAGGCTGCAATGCTTCGCGTGTCTACCAGATGGCATAAATTCATGAATTGTAATGCAGTATATATATATATACTGTGCAGTATTGCACCCAGCTGGAATAAAATGCTTCAATCCCGGCTTGGAAAATAACTCAATGCACTCGGGCAGAAAACAGTCACAAACCTCAATACACCCGGGTATACCCGAATTCGTGGGACTAGCCGAGCTCGAATAAAGTGTGTCGCCAGTGTATTGTTTGCTTGTCGCTATGGTTAGAGTGCGCACAATTGGAAGATCCTGGTGGTTAGAGATGTGCAAAAGAAAAAAACATTCCCTCCTTTTTCACAAAAGCCATATTTCAGGGTCTGGATTAAATAGTAATTTCAATCAATGTATAACGATATTTTGCTTAAAGTTGGTGAAAATGCAGCGTATAAGAAAATATTTGTTCAATTATTATCCATGTGAGGTTTGGCAAAAATGGATGCTGTAAATACAGTTGGGACACACTTGCACGTATCTCCTGGAAGCAAATCAGTTGCAGCTGTTTTTTAACTTGTTTACCCCCTGCTTTTTAACTTGTTTATTAATGACCTTGAGGTTGGGATCGAGAGCAAAGTCTCCATCTTTGCTGATGATACTAAATTGTGTAAGGTAATAGAATCAGAGCAGGATGTAATATCTCTTCAGAAGGACTTGGAGAGACTGGAAACGTGGGCAGGTAAATGGCAGATGAGGTTTAATACAGATAAATGTAAGGTTATGCATTTGAGATGCAAGAATAAAAAGGCGACTTACAAATTAAATGGAGATATATTGGGGGAATCCTTGATGGAGAAGGATTTAGGAGTGTTTGTAGACAGCAGGCTTAGCAATAGTGCCCAATGTCATGCAGTAGCTGCAAAGGCAAACAAGATCTTATCTTGCATGAAACGGGCAATGGATGGAAGGGAAGTAAACATAATTATGCCCCTTTACAAAGCATTAGTAAGACCACACCTTGAATATGGAGTACAATTTTGGGCACCAATCCTAAGAAAAGACATTATGGAACTAGAGAGAGTACAGAGAAGAGCCACCAAATTAATAAAGGGGATGGACAGTCTAACTTATGAGGAGAGGCTAGCTAAATTAGATTTATTTACATTAGAAAAGAGGCATCTAAGAGGGGATATGATAACTATATACAAATATATTCAGGGACAATACAAGGAGCTTTCAAAAGAACTATTCATCCCATGGGCAGTACAAAGGACTCGGGGCCATCGCTTAAGGTTAGAGGAAAGGAAATTTCACCAGTAACAAAGGAAAGGGTTCTTTACAGTAAGGGCAGTTAAAACGTGGAATTCATTACCCATGGAGACTGTGATGGCAGATACAATAGATTTGTTCAAAAAAAGGTTGGACATCTTTTTAGATGGGAAAGGTATGCAGGGATATACCAAATAAGTATACATGGGAAGGATGTTGATCCAGGGATTAATCCGATTGCCAATTCTTGGAGTCAGGAAGGAATTAATTTTTCCCCTTAATGGGGTTTTTTGTTTGCCTTCCTCTGGATCAATAAGTAAGTATAGATATAGGATAAAGTATCTGTTGTCTAAACTTAGCATAGGTTGAACTTGATGGACCTACATCTTTTTTCAACCTCATCTACTATGTAACTATGTAGCTCTGCGGCACAGAAGCCTATTGACCCAAAGTGCAGGTGAAGTACTAATAGATAAGTGATAAAAGGAGATTTTCAATCTGCTGTAATTATACATGTTACGGAGATTTGTCCAGAAACACTGAGTGTGTTGGTGGCAGTGACACTGTGCTGATGGTAAAGGTGTTGACTTTGACAAGCACAAATCAAACTACTGTAGTTGTTTAGCGCATCCACCTTGTGGTCTCAAAGCTCCTTCTACCACAATGAAAATGTAATACACTAAAGACTGTCAACAAAAATGCCACGTTTTGGTCCCAAACAACAAGGTAATCTACTGATAGATGGCATTGCATTATTTGAATAAAATTTATTTAGATAAAATTTATTTAGATTAAACTTTAATTTTTTTAATTTTAAGTATTTATTTTATGAATTATTTAATACGTTATCAGTATTAGACAATATTTCTAACTGATACCTTTAAAGGACTAATATGGCTGCATCTATAGTGCGAGCGATGGCAGGTGCAACATGAACAAAATACAGACGCTCTATTTGGCCATCCATAGTGCGCATGATCACGCAAGTGAGGAAGAGCGATCGCGTAGCAGAATTTTAAGCTGTCAAAATTAAATTTTTCGCGCGACGGCTGCATCACATGAGCAGTTCAGCCAATGAGGGCGAACCAGCCTTGTGACGTCACGGCCATGCCTCCACCACGCCTCCCCATTGCGAGCAATCTGAGTCCACAGATCGCTCAGGCGACAGGTGCGCGTGACGGGCTTTATGGACCATGCCTAAGAGTGCTTCTGATTTACAAAAGGACATACTGTACTGTATATATAGTAAGTGGTGCTAATCTTCTTCTAGTGCCAGAAGCCACATTGCAGGCAATTTAAATTAACGGACCACAAGATGCATTCAGACGCTAGAAGGTGTCTTGTGCAATCGCACTTCTTAGTAAATATGGCCCAGACTGTGCATCAAGCTTTGGAAAAAAACGCGTCTTCTTTAATTTTACTGTGTACTATAAATAAGAGATTGGTTAGGTGTATATATATACAGTGGCGGCCGATCTGAGTCTAAGTCGGCTAGATCCGCGGCTTTCAGATTATCCCGGTTAGGTGCGTTTTTTAGTTGTTTTCGCCCGGAGTGAACTGCGTTATTTTAGCGCTTGTGATATTAGCATTTTATTCTCGCGGTCTGCAATACTGCAATGCCGAGTAAAAACTCAGGGGGGCGTTTGCGAGCTGTTGTCTTGGAAGTCTAATACCTTCGCGGTTCAACTTACGTCAGTACACAGTCTGTGTGTGCTCGCGCAGTAATTGTAAATTTGCATATTTAAAGTATACATGCATTTGCGGTGCTGTGCTGCTGTACAGTATGTCTCATTTGAAAATTGTTGAAACGCATAGGCGTGTACAGTACTGTAACAGTGTCACATTTCTGCATATACAGCGCTCTCCCCTCGCTCAGGATAATTCATTGCACTGCAGAGTATTTCAACTTCTTATCTTCTGTGCAATGCAGTACATCTCTCCCATACCATTCCTTTGAACGTGTGTCTGGTTTCAATCACATTCCTGCTTGACAGCAGGAATTTACTGCGCATGCACCTGTAACTTCGCCCACCACTGCTTGCTTGCCTGACTGAGTGACCAAAAAAAATTAAAAAATTTTTTTTATTGTAATTTGGTTTTTTTTCTCCACAAGCCTGCCAAAACCATCTTACTGTATTATGATATTCAATCTGTGCTGTAGCTTTTGACTGCGACACTGTGTGTTTGACTGCACATGGTTGATTTGTGTGCTTTTTACATACTGTATTTGGGGGTGTATTATTATGATGAGCTGCCTTTTGAAATTAAAGTATGTCTTTAGCTTTGAACTTTATGCAGCTGTATCTCTAGCCCCCTCCCCCACGAACGCTAGCTCAAGGATTTGAAATTCCACAGAGTCGTTAATTTTCTGAATCTTGCCATTGTGTTCCTAATCCGTCCATAGCCAAGCTTTAAAGCCTCACTGCACCTGCGTGTAATTCTCTTTGAGATGGGTGCTAGCTGCTTACTGCGCATGAGTCACCAAACCCCCCCTCTCCACAGAGTCGTTAATTTTCTGAATCTTGCCATTGTGTTCTTAATCCGTCCATAGCCGAGCTTCAATGCCTCACTGCGCCTGCGTGTAATTCTCTTTGAGATGGGAGCTAGCTGCTTACTGCGCATGAGTCACCCAACCCCCCCCCCTCTCCACAGAGTCATTAATTTTCTGAATCTTGCCATTGTGTTCTTAATCCGTCCATAGCCGATCTTCAAAGCCTCACTGCGCCTGTGTGTAATCCTTTTTCATATGGGAGCTGCTTAATGCACATGAGTCACCCAACCCCCCCCTCTCCACAGAGTCGTTAATTTACTGAATCTTGCCATTGTGTTCTGAATCCGTCCATTGCCGAGCTACAAAGCCTCACTGCGCCTGAGTGTAATTCTCTTTGAGATGGGAATTTTGAGGCTTTGTTTACAGCAACGCTTTGGAAAATCCCTTCTCGAATTTGATTTGCACAGAGCATCACCTCTCTATGCGCCTGTGTGTAATCCTCTTTCGGATGGGAGCTAGTTTATTCCTGCTCATGCGCCTGTAACTTTTAACTGTTATTTTATCCACACGCCTGCAAAAACAATCTTGATATTACGATATTAAATCTGTGCGTTTGCCTGCACATGGTTGATTTTTATGCTTTTTATATACTGTATTTGTGGGGTGTAGGGATCAAATTACAGTATTATGATGAACTGCCTTTTGAAATTACTGTACTCTACAGTACAGTACTGTATGTTATTTCTTTGAACTGCTGCACGACTAATCCTTCATCCCTCCCCCACGCATACACAAACTCTTATCGACTCTGCTCACTGCGCCTGCATGTACTCTTATCCTTTTAGAGATGGGAACTTGCTGCTTACTGCGCATGAGTCACCCAACCCCCACTCTCCACAGAGTCATTAATTTTCTGAAGTTAGTTAGTTAGTCATTGTGTTTTTAATCCGTCCCTAGCCGAGCGTCAATCACCTTACTGCGCCTGCGTGTACTGTAATCCTTTTAGAGTCGGGAGCTTGCTGCTTACTGCGCATGAGTCACCCAACCCCCTCTCTTCACAGAGTCAGTAATTTTCTGAAGTTAGTTAGTTAGTCATTGTGTTTTGTAATCCGTCCCTAGCCGAGCATCAATCGCCTCACTCGCCTGCGTGTACTCTAATCCTTTTAGAGATGGGAGCACTGCGCATGAGTCACCCAACCCCCTGTCTCCACAGAGTCATTAATTTTCTGAATATTGCCATTGTGTAATCCTCTTTGAGATGGGAGCTAGCTGATTAATGCACATGACTCACCCCCCCCCAACCCTTTGAGGCTTAGTTTATGGTAACGCTTTGGAAAATCCCTTCTCGATTTTGAAATGTAAATCTGATTTGCACAGCATTGTGAGAATTGAGAATTAAAAAAAAATTAACTGATTCATGTTGTTTTTGTCATTCATTCTTATTCATTGGTGTACTGAAGGGGTGGGGGGGGGGTTGTGGTTGTTGTCAATGATTATGATTAGCAGGAATGTGAATAAATATTCATTTTATTTTATCAGGAACCAAAAAATACAAATATAAAAATAATCATGAATAATACATAATGCTATCTTTATTAAGTTCTTCTGGCAGATTGAAATTGGTTAAACATTTAGAAAACATTTGTAAAACATGGGGAAACATGAATAATGCCCATTTATAAGAATATTATTTAATAATATATACTGTAATGTATAATATATATATATATATATATATATATATATATATATATAGTAATATTATTTTTTACGTCTTTATCTTGTTCCTCATTCTGTGTACAGTACAGTAGTTCATTGAGAGAGGAGAGGTTTTGTGTACATCATTACTGCTGTTTATATACTGTACATTTGACTGTACAAGCAGATTAGACTGGACACAACACCCCAGCTCCCCCCAGGCCACCCTTTTTACTGAAACGACAAGAAAACAAAAAATTAGTGCAGTTATGTGCGTACTGTATTATGGCATTGTGTGATGTGTAGTACTACTGTACATGGCTGGTGCTGCTTTCTCTGAAAAAAAAATTGAGCAGTTAGTAGGCAGTTACTGTAGTACTGTCAAACTAGTCTACTGTATACTGGAAATACTGTATACTCTGACTACTGTTAAATACTACAGTATGTACTGTAACCTGATGGCTGGTGCTGCTCTCTCTGTAAAGAAAAAACTGTAACTACTGTATACTCTGACTATTGGGAAAGAAAAAATCTGTGCCGTACTTACCTGTATCATACTGTACTTACAATACGGAAAGAGAAAAACCCGGGCGCTACCTGTATGTATAATAAGTACGGGATAAAGGTATAATAACAACCTTAGAAGTTCATAAGGTATCCCTCTGCTTCTTAGTCTCCTCCTGTGACTCAAACAACCCCAAAAAAGGATCTACCCAGGATCCTTAGTAAACAGGGAAACAAGAGAGAGATGGGGGAGCACAGGTGGAAGGGTGAAATGAAACAAAATATGGTTCAGGTGTGTTAAGCCCTGAAGCAATGACAATGGTGTTTTAAAGTGTATATTAACTCTTAACACTCACACGGCCTTGTGCAAATGCTGTCGCATCAAGGTATCTTTAGGTTTTCTCCTCTCTATCTTGTGGAGTCTTTCTTCACTCTCCGTCTGTGAACTTCTTCTCCTTCTTCTTTGATGTGGTGTCACCTTTGTATTCAAAAAATCAGAGCAGGTATATGCAAACACGTGGCGTTTCAGGACAGACACATCCTCTCCTCAGACCATACACCTGGTCAAAGATATGCGGCCTTTTTTGAGAATGCAAATTTTGCAAATCTCTCCAGCGACACAGTAGACTCATCAGTGAAGATGCAATCCTGGAAAGTTTCCCCACTCTCGATCCGTGCCTTGGCCTGGACCACTCTTTTGATTTTGTTTGCGTCCCGTATCATGGGGTACGCTCTGTAATGACAAGGAATAAATCATTTTAGCGGTACAGTACAGTTTCCTAAACAACACCTTTACCTCCTGTACTGTCCAGTACTAACCTCACATGTCCATATTTCCATCCAATGCTGCGTCTCATCTTCTTTTTGCTGGTCTCGGATACAGTGAGATTATGCTTTTCCTGCAGAGTGTATTTGACCCTTAATGCACTCTTCTCATCATTCTCCTCACTAATTTTGTCCACCAGAAGAGTTGTCTCCCTACAATATAAAGAAAATATATTGTTTTATTAATATGCATCAATATAAAAATTATATATACTGTTGTAATATAAATATAAATATAAAAAATATATATACTGTTGTAATATAAATATAAATATAATGTACAAAATATATACAGTATACTGTACTGTTGTAATATAAATATAAATATACAAAATATATATACTGTTATAATATAAATATAAATATACAAAATATATACAGTATACTGTTGTAATATAAATATAAATATACAATATATATATACTGTTGTAATATAAATATAAATATAAATATACAAAATATATATACTGTTGTAATATAAATATAAATATACAAAATATATACAGTATACTGTTGTAATATAAATATAAATATACAAAAGATATATACTGTTGTAATATAAATCTACAGAAATACAGTAACAAAAATATTACAAAATGTACTGTAGATGTACAGTACATTTTTGTATCTAAATTTTTAAAAGTGTTATAAATATACTTACGCGTTAGTTACCCTTGGTGCCCTTTTGCGTTCTCTGTTTTTTCCGTGTGCATGATTGCTTACGGTGGTTGCTGGCACAACGAGGCCAGAAGTAGCTAACCAGCGTTGGATAGCAGCAATTCGGTGTCCGCTCGTGTACATCTCCTTAATTCACATGCTGAGATCCTTGGAAATCTTTTTTAACAACCATTGCTGCGAGTAGAAAGAAATACAAACACAAGAATGTATATTCGATGTTTAGTCGATGTGTATTCAATGTGCAGTGAATCCACAAAATGGATGGTGTATTTATACGTTAATGACTCACATTAGAGTACGCCCACTTTCAACACCTGTACCTCGCTGCCATGCATAAAAGGTTACACACTTTGCATAGCCCACCACTCAATGATCTTTATCTGAACTTGCCCTTGTCCAGATACAGCATTGTGCCACCTGCTTCCATGGAGCAACCCCGATTCTACGGATGCAGGAACCCACTTGCCTCTGCTGTGCCTGTCAGGCAGAAAAAGCAAAAGGCGTTGCCGTTTCCATGCCAAGGCTAAAGCGACAAGCTAAGGCCAATAAAGAAAACGTTCTGCTGACCCCAAAGCCTAAGGGTTTTCATAGACGTCAGCCTTATTATATCAAGAAGATATACAGTGATGTACTGTCGACGCAAAACTATTGGCAGCCCCATCGAACCCGCAGACCACTTTCTCCCATACGCTTCGACGACTCTGCCGCCGCTGTCCTGGAAACCCACAGGCCATCTTCTCCGGTTCTATCCGACAATGCTGCCACCTCTGAAATCCACGGGTCACTTTCTCCTTTGCTCTTAGACGACTCTGCTTCTCGGCCGGAAAGCCAAAGGTCACTTTCTCCATCCCTCTTCGACGACGCTACCGCTTCTCCACTCCCGGATATCCACAGGTCACCTCATCCACCCTTCTTCGACGTCGCTGCCGCTTCTCTCCATGGAACCCCCATCTCATCCTCCGTTGCACCCATCCACCCAGATGTCCACATGCCATGCACAAGAAGCAGCTCGTTAGACCGGATGCTGAATGGGATAACTGTGGATCTCCCCAGGAACTCTATTGTGCTAGCAAAGATAGATTTGCTTCTGGAGACCATGCTAAATGTGAAGCAACGGATGCTACATATGGATCAACGGATGGATCGACGGATGGAGAAGATAGAGGCTGACATAGCGGGTATACATCATTTGCTCTGTGTTAATGCCCCTGTTTCCTCAACGCTGGAGCAGGGGGGTGACATGGATGTGATGAATGGGACCTTCGACCCCCTTCCATCACCAAGTGCACCCCCTCCACCAGAAGATGTAGTGTACATGTATGCCGTTGAGGAGGACATGACAACCCCGTCAAGACCACGCCAGGAGACAACACGGCGACCAAGACCGGAGGAAAGCTTCCTCCCAGGCAACCTACCATCGCCCGTTGCCTCAAGCACACCTGCTTCCAAAAGACCTACATTCGATCGCATCGATACGGTGCCCGACATCACCCTGTGCGATCTGCCACCGGCGCTCAGGGAGAAGTATAGGGTGAAGAGTGCTGGTGCACCCCACAAGTATGCCTTGTTACTTTTTAAGCACCATGTTCCCTACTCGTTGTACTGCGACTGGGCCTTCAGAGTGAACTACGAAGGAAATCGTGTAAAAAAGGCACTTCCTGCCAATTTAAGAAAGACCATTCAGGAGGAATTGCGGCGCTTTTATCCAATTACAGATCCTGTAATGAAAGGCGTTTGAGACTGCATTAATGGCGTTTTGCGCCATGCAAGGAATCGGCCATGGACGGACAATGTGGAGGACTTTCTGGTTTAATCACGGGAACTGTAAGACCATACTGTTGTGCTGAACTGTGCTGTACATGTTTTGACCTGCTGAACTTAAATAAAGGAGATGTTTTGACCTGCTGTACTGTATTTAACTTACTGTTTTAACTTGCTGTACACACACAGGACCTGCACAATTCCAGTCCCTGAGGGCCGCAAACATGCACGGTTTTCAAGGTTGTCCTGACAACTGGGCCTGTCTGATGCCCTCGAGGACTGTAGTGGTGCAGGCCTGACTGACTGTTTTGCACACCATCCCACTGTACTGTATACTGTATGTTTCTTTAATAATGGAAATGTTGAGTTTTGTATACTGCATTTTATGAATAAAGATTTTTTTTAATCACAGGTAAGACCATACTGTTGTGCTGAACTGTATTGTACATGTTTTGACCTGCTGTACTTAAATAAAGGAGATGTTGTTGTGTGTTTTTTAACTTGTATTTATACAGAAATCTTTTAACTTGCTGTACACACACACCGGACCTGCACAATTCCAGTCCCTGAGGGCCGCAAACAGGCACGGTTTTCAAGGTTGTCCTGGAAACCGGTCCTGTCTGTTGCCCTCGAGGAATGTACTGGTGCAGACTGTTTTGCAGACCATCCCACTGTATATGTTTTGACTTTAATAAAGGAGATGTTGGGTTTTGTATATTTTATGAATAAAGAATTTGTTTTTAAAACATGTCACTGTAAACCATACTGACTGACTGTAAATGTTTTTACTTTCTATACATAAATAAATGTTTTCACTACTGTAGCAGTAAACCATACACCTGTTGATGTTTTGAATTGCTGTGCACTTAAAATGTTTCTACACTGTACAGTATTTGTAAATAAATGTTTTTGTACTTACTCCACCAATAAAAGAACATGTTTATTTGTTTTACATTGTTCCATTGGCTCCTTTGCTACTGTAACAAAATACAGTGTTTCTAGAATGTCGAGGCATACTGCACTGTATACTGTAGGCATGCTCAGTATAAGAGTATTAAAAAAAATAGAAGACACATACTGTACTGTATGTACTGGCACTGTAATACATGTAGAATAAATGCATAGTTTTTATTTTTTCGGGTTTATTACACAGTATACTGTATATAAAAAAAGTATTGTATACTGTACGGCCGGAAAACATCAGCATACTGTTTCAGGTACAGTATTCTATCCTAATCAATAACAATGGCCACTAAACTGTAGACTCCGGTACGTGGCTTTTAAATCCGATTCAGCAATGTGCAGGGATTGTTACACAAAGTGATATTATCCATCGAAATCCCTCCATTAGCCGTTTTATTTTCTGAGGAAAAACAAAAAGAAAAGTTTTACTGTAATGGTCAGTCCCCTAAAGACGTTCCCAGCCAGTCCCACCAATAATTTTCTCGGGGGGCGTCTCCTGTTCACATGCGCATGCGCCTACCGTCGATGTAATGACACGCATATGCATTTCAAGAAGGTTCCAATGCGCATCCCACAAATTATATTAGTAGGACAGGCCATCGATAATATAGATAGTTTCTTTTACAGAGTTTAACACTTTACAATACTTTCACTTTTCATGTTGCACTGTATTAGAATGAATATGATATAAATGATATAGTATATGCTATACTATTAAAAATATCACTATTCCCAATTCATTTATTAATCTCCCCAAAACAATAGCACGTGAAATTGGTATACATCTAATAGAAAATAATAATAATATCACTTGTGAGCATATTCACATGTCTCAGACTGGTCTGCTGCTTTTCCCCATATCTCTTAGCATACGATGCTTCCATTGCAACCAGGGATTCTGGGAAATGACATGCAAATGAGCACATACAGTAGTGTAACCTTTTACTTGATGTCTATTCTAACATGGACCCCTATAAGCATACAGTATGTCTGCCATATAACACAGCTTTTCAGCACAACCTGGTCAAAAGAAGTGCTTAGCCAGTAAAACCTACTCACTGACAGCTGTTTCGACCTTTTGGATCTCTTCAGTGTGACAAGAGATGGGCGAATTTGTTTGGCGGATTTGGATCCGCAGCGGATCGTCCAGTTCCTTTGCTCTGCAGATTTCAACGGATCCATCTCAAAAAGGGCGATTCGAGTTTTGCGGAATTTTTATTATTATTGCCAATACACTCTGCGGATTCCGCAGTCCGTTGATGAATTTGTAGAATCCAATCCGTGGATTCAACAATCTGTTGACGGATATTTAAGATTCCGCCAACAAGTTGCTGAATCTGCGGATTGGATTTAAAAAATCCGTCAACAGATTGTTTTCAATGGCGGTTTTTAATGCATCCGCCTGGATTAAAACCAACCAAATCATTTGCAGATTTAACTCTGCACAACTGATTTTGGGGGGAAACGCAAGAAAATCCGGGAAACTGATTTGGGTGGATTCGTCCATCTCTAAGTGTGAGGATGGTTATACTGGCTTTGCAATGGGAATATGGAATATGTTTCGATCACATATTATATATAAGTTATGGTGGGTAAAAAAGCGACATCTTACAAAGTGACTGGTTTATAAATTAAAATATCAACCGTTTATTATATCACACGCTATATTATATGAAGATATTACTGTACTGACATAAGTGAACTTGAACAGTTCTGCCTATTGAGATATACTGTGAAAGAAATCCAGTTATTTCAATGCATGGAATTTTGAAAATAATGTTCCCTTATATAATTGTTATACAGTAGCAATGCTTTTCAACCTTTTTTGAGCAAAGGCACCTCTGAAGGATTGTTAAATCTGGGAGAATCCCTGCTATTAAGACATTGCACACCTCTCCTCTGTTACACCTAACACTGACTCATCCTCCTTTTCACATAGTCATTAGATTGGTGAACCAGTCCAAATCTGTTGCCTGAAATGTCCATTGTTTTTATATCAAATCTGTTCCCCCTACCAAAATCTGTCCAGGGATTGGGTATTTAAAAATCCAAGCCCATTTGTTTGAATCTGCCATCGGATACAATCTGGGTGGATTTTAAAGAATTTGCGCTCAGATTCCCGTTTAACAACACGATGACAGATGATTAATCCGCCATGTAGATTGTCAATGATAGAAAAAACAATCCAAAAATGGCAAATCGACCATTTTTAGACTGATCAGTGGAAATTTGTGGACCAAAGGAAACAGCCGATCTTAAGCAGATCTAAATCCACAAAAAATATCCCGTCTCTAATGGTCACGCACCCTCTTCTTCATTCACAGTCACAACACATCATACTCCCACTTCTACTCAACATTCATTTATCCCCTTCTAATACATCACACTCACCTCTTTCTTAATAATAAACACCACATTCACCCCCCCTCCTTTTTTAGGCCTCGTCCAGGGTGAAGCTAAGCGTGCTTGCGCACTCATGCGAACGCGATCAAACACATGATTGCAATGAGACGGTCCAGCATGCATTTGCACACGTGCCTGTGAGCGCTCAGCGCTCAACTGCTTGCAGAGACAAAGAAATTTGATTCTGCCACTGACTGGCGCATCACGTGAGCAGTTCACCCAATGAGGGCAAAGCAGTGATGTCACGGCCGCGCCCAAAACACGCCACCTATGCGCGCGCAAATATAATTTTTCAACAGGACACAAATCGCTCTTGCTTCTCATGCGCCTGACGTTATGCGCTCGCCCTCAGCCTGGCCGCGGTCTATCTTTCACTGCACAACTCCCCTCACATCAAGCAAAGCACTAGCCTCCCCCGCTCCTTACATAAAGCCATAGCACTCTCCTCCTCACACAAAGCTCTCACCATTTCCATCCCAAACATAAAACATGTCAGCTGTTCATAAGATGCGTTGTGCACTGTCTGCAGATGGAGAGGCTCTTCTCCCTCCTCTGTGCCTGGCTAAGGCTGAGCACTCCTGTAGCCCCAGCGATCTGTGCACTTGGCTGCAGTAGATTGGGGATGTGATCTGGGCTGTGGCGGGGGCGTGACGAACGCGTTACGGACGCTTCACGAAGCTGGTTCGCCCTCATTGGCTGAACCAACTGACGTCATGCGGCAGTCACCTGAGAAGACAACAGTTATTGTCTCCTCAAAACGCTGCCACGTCAACACACGACATTGCCTGCAGGCGTGCAGGCACCTGGCTAACTGCAATAGCCAACTAAGGAAGTGTGCATGATGGGCGCGCACACGCAAGCGCGCGCGTGCACGCAGCAACTCCTACACTATACGCTCGGCCTTAGGCCTTGTCCAGGGTGAAGCTGAGCGCGTTCGCTCTCAGCCTGGCCCCGGCCTTAGAGAGGAGAGGTGGATTGCAGCCTCCATGTCTCCAGGCAACAGAGGATATGTCTACTGAGCTACCAGCAGAGTTTTTCCCCTGGGGCCACGGCACCATTGACAAAGGGTCGCAGTACATCATGATTTTGCAGCACCTTGGTTGACAAACACCGTATTAGAGGCTTGATTTAGTTGCTTGGTAATAGCAGGACATATATTTTTTAGTCTGAGTCATTTTGCTCTCTACTGGAGTGATTGATGGTCACCTGATAAGGAAGTTCATTTGTTAGATTTTTCTCTATTACAGACTTTGGTACCATTTTTAATATTGTCAGGAAATAAGCAACATTAAATGTTTCACCTCAATTTCCACAGGAGCAAAATAATTTCTCCCTGTAAATGACTCCATATATAAACTTTTTTAATACTGGAAAGATGTAACCACCGTTATTTCACCTGTTAACACATGAGGGTGGTAAACGAATAACAGGATTTTTTTCGGATGGCTTCATTGAAATGCCAAAATCCATGCTGGAAATCCCATTATCTATGATCTGTTACTGCGTTTGCTGTTAGATCTGTACCACAATAAACGCAACTCTGATTTATTACCAAGCCACCTTAAAGCTGCTTCCTTTTAATGCTATAATTGTTTGAGAAAGTAATGTCTTAGGTTATTTTATCTGTATTTAACGTTAGGGAACTAAATTCACAAATGAATCATATTATTTAATGCATTATTTATTTTTATGAAGTAATTAGCATGGCATGGGTCCTGGTATGTCATCCTGATCAAAATGCCGGTGGAGTCCTCTTAACTTTAGTTTCCAGCATCTGGATACCAATCCACTACACCCCCAGCACTGTACACGTCAAGGATGGTCGGTTCAAAATCCAAACGCCATGAATTTCAGGGTCTGTCTCATGTCCGAGTCGAACCCTAGAAAAAATTGTTGAATCTGAGTTACATATGAGCTAAGACAAGATGAAGGTTAGACAAGATGAAGGTTCATCCTCAAAATCAATTTCTTTTAAATAAACCATGAAAAATGGGTTTGCAAACAGAAAACATGCAAACATATACAAAACTATTCCGATTTTTTTTTTTTTTTTAAATAAATTGGGCAAACTTTTGCTACTTAGTCCTTAAATTTATACACAAAGTTTGAATTTCTAAAATATTGTTAGTACATTTCCTGTCATACTTTCCTTTAAAAATCCAAAACCAATTGAGTTTCAGCAAAATCAGAGCACAATGTTTTGAACCAAAACACCTGTAACTTCCCACCCATATTAATATAATAACATTAATACAATATTCGGTATAAAGATGGCGGCGACACTGGCACCCGATGCCCCAAACCGGGGCCTGTAACTCGGGAAGCAGTGGGTACATTTTTCATTCCTTAATGACAACATTTTGTTTCTTAAACTTAAACATACTGTAGTTTCATGGTCTAATATAAATTTGCTATTGGTACTTGAATAGATTCAACCCAAAATATTAATTGTGTGCAATATGAAATGGCCATTAAATAATTGTTATGAATTGTTACCTGTTCACACCAGTGTTTGCCAACACCCTTACCTTTTTTAATTAAGGTTTCAGAATGACTAATTGGGATAAAAAATTAATTAGTTGATTTGATTCTAAGGTGATGTGTTGACATTACAAACCGAACAACCAATGGTAAATTGGTGGCAATTCTGATTAAAGGGCAATAGTAATTAATATAACTTAGATTTTAAATATGTATTTGAAGACTGGGTCCTGATTTAATGCAGGTATTATAATACATTTTATAGTTTTAATTAGATGCACTTAAAGCAATTTTAAATTGATGACATATAAGGGTCATTGAACAAAAGTGAAAAAGGAACAAAATCCTAGAAAACGCTCTAAGTATTTTGTGAAGCCGCCGGTCGGATTTATGAAGCTGCTTTCAATGTATGGACTTCTGCATTTATGTGCATTGCATCACATAATGCACCTAGCAACATCAAGGTATTACCATCACGGAAAAGCAGCGGGTTTACGAACATGTCTACATTTTGCCCTGCTGCAGTAATTAAAAAAAAAATAGTAAATTGTTACATCATTAAAATTCACACCTATTATTAGCCCGTTTCTTTGCCGGCCACCTCAGAGATGGCAGTAGTGGCTCATTATTCTCCAATGCATTAGGCTAAGGCCCCGCTCCCAGAGTCAGCGCACCTGCGCTGCTGACAGGCGGTGCGCTGACATACACAGACCGCGATCTGCGGTCTGTAGGGAGCGGGAGCCGGAGCGGGAGGTGGGCGGGAGGTGGGAGGTTTGATCGGGAGGTGGGCGGTTTGACAGGGAGGGGGGGCGTGGCTTGAGCGGAGGGACCCGCTACTCTCCCCCCCCTCCCTCCACGGACTCGGGCTGGAGCTGGAAGGTAAGTTTAAACACACACACGCAGGCATTCATTCATACACGCGCACACACACACACAGGCAGGCACTCACGCACTCATACACTCATACACACACACACACAGGCAGGCACTCACGCACTCATAAACACACACACGCGCGCACACACAGGCAGGCACTCACGCACTCACAGACAGAGGCAGGCACTCACGCACTCGGGCACACACATACACACACAGACAGGCAGGCACGCACACACACACACACACACACACACACACACACACACACACACACACACACACACACACACACACACACACACACACACACACACACACACACAGGCACTCACCTGCTTTCACTCCACACTCCTCCCCGCTCCCCGAAGCCTCTCCTCCTCCCGAAGCCTCCCCTCCCCATTGGCTCACAGCCACACACGTCACGCGTCAACGCTAGGAAACACCATTCTGTGGTGTCTCCAGCGGCTGACGCGCTACAGCGTGTAGTCAGCTGTGCCGCCAGGGGGGACCGGGACCGGCTCGCGAGGATTCCCCTGCTGGTGGGGAACTCGCGACCCGCCGCCCGCGCCAACGAGCGCAGCGGGACCGAGGCCTTAGATAAACCAGATACATTCATAGCAACAATTAAAGGTCTGGTTGCTTTTACAGTATTGGTTTAAAGGTAAATTAGAGATAAGCGCGCTGCTGATGTTATTTTACAAAGAAGCATGCCTCAGCATTTGAGATGAGTAAACCGGTCTATATCCAGTCCAGGGATTTCCTCGTGCATTTCAGACCAAATCCGATACGCATGCGGAAATCTGAAGCCGGATTTTATCCCCTTTAGCTCGTTGTGATTCTTTAAAATCTGTCCTATTGGCTCAGATTACGGGATTTTATACTCTGCCTGCCACTATTATAACTCCATTTTATGGATTCGGGTTCAGTTTGCAGGTTCGGATTCCAAAGCCGTCGGCAAAATTTTCAGTGATCTGAAAGAAAAATAAACCATGTATCTGCCTTTTTGAGACTGAGCCGCGGAAATCTACAGCTCAAAGGAACTGGCCAATCTGTATCGGATTCAGATTTGAGCGGAAAATTCACCCACCTCTACTCAGCATGTAGGTGTGAACGTTACAACTGCCCCCTTTACACATTAATAATAATATTGCACCAGTACAGAAATAGCAAGTATTTTAGACACCGTGAAATTGGATTGCTGGTACCTATGGCATATGGAGGTAAAGTGACATACACAATGCAATAAAGAGTACTTCAATTTATTTAACACACTCAGATCAGTACTTTAAAACACATTTAACAGAGTATGGATATGCCAAAGGCCTACATCAAATATGCTATATACAGCGCTGTACTTTACAGTCTTCATTTGTAAATACAAACCCTAAGATTCTGTATTAAAAAAATGGGTAAATCAGTTCTTTTAATTTCTGAATCCGGGAATGTGCGTGTGTATCATTAAGGTGTGTGGGTATTTATTAAGGTTCATACCCTATACTATACCACCATGCTCAGTGGTGTCTTAACGCATGGGCACGCTGGGCAGTTGCCCGGGGGCCCCACAAGCATACAGGCCCCATGCTAATCTATGCACAGACCAGAATTGAACACTAATTTTCCGATCACTCACCTCGACATTCAAATCTCCGCTAACTCGGTAGAAGGAGAAAATTACGACTTGTAGCGGGAGTTGGCAGGGCCCAGTGCACTGCTTTGCCCGGGGGCCTATAAAGCTGTAAAGACGGCCCTGACCATGCTCTCTGTTAGCATTAAGATAGACATAGCCTTAATTGTTCCTCCAACAGAAAGGTGATGAACTACTGCTGGCTACTTAAGCATACAGTAGCCTGTGCAGAGTTGAAATTGTGTTAGTATCCTTAGAGGCAAATTTAACCTTGTGTACAAAAGCATAATCCTTCACAAATGTATTGGCAATAAACATTTCCTGGTTGCATGTTACACTCAATCTTGGCAGGAAATATTCATGTTCGAATGAATAATTTGCAAGTGTTTCTCATATTCACTACTGTAATAATGCATATTAATATTATATTGGACAGAATATGCTGAGACATGAATAATTGCTTTCTTTTTGTTCAAGCGTTCCTGGGATTGTAAATAAGCCTACACACATGGTTCAATGCATAATTATGAACGTTAATATTTGTTATGGAAATAAAGGTTACAGTAATTGAGCATCACCCCGCAGATAGAACATTATTTTCTACTAGGGCTTCATAGATGTTGTACCACCTGGAAATAGTACTGTACAACATTTACTTTATATAATTGTACAAAATATGACTATCTACTTTGTTCAGTACACCCCAATCTTTCCAAATGTCTCATCTTTTCTAGAGATTTGTGCAATATATTTGCTCAGGTTCACGAAACAGGCTGTTGCTGCTTTAGCTGTTTTTGCAAAATTAGCAAAAACAATTGCATAGAATAACAAAATAGTTTTGTTAAATATATGTATTTTGAAAAAAAAAAAAAACATCTGGATTGTTGGATGAAAGTGAGGTGTTTTTTGCAGATGTCATAATTTTCAATAAATATATACATAAACAAAAGGCAAAGCCCACAAGAGTGTTAATATGTTGGAAACATTCACAAACTGAACTGGCACATTCACACATCTCTTAAGCTCCATGCTATTTAGAAATGCTGTAAACTTCATCTGTATAATAAAAATAGCATGTTCTTGTATAGGGCTACTAGTTTTATGTAGTGCTTTACAGAGACATTTTGCAGGCACAGGTCCCTGCCCTGTGGAGCTTACAATCTATGTTTTTGGTGCCTGAGGTCACAAGGAGCTAACACCAGGAACTGAACAAGGCTCCCCTGGTTCAAACTCTCAGTGCCAGCCAGTGTCTTTACTCACTGAGCCACTCCCTCTCCCTATGAGCTGTCAACACCAAGATTGTGTTGTGTACATGTTCATGCAAAGGGTGGTGGATTCATGAATAATCTCTCTGCAGAGGTAAAGGCGGCTAAAACATTCAAGAAATTCAAAACTGCTTGGGAGGTTGTGATTGACCAAAGGCTATCCTAAGCATGAAGAATATAGGGCTACTAGTTTTATGTAGTGCTTTACAGAGACATTTTGCAGGCACAGGTCCCTGCCCTGTGGAGCTTACAATCTATGTTTTTGGTGCCTGAGGTCACAAGGAGCTAACACCAGGAACTGAACAAGGCTCCCCTGGTTCAAACTCTCAGTGCCAGCCAGTGTCTTTACTCACTGAGCCACTCCCTCTCCCTATGAGCTGTCAACACCAAGATTGTGTTGTGTACATGTTCATGCAAAGGGTGGTGGATTCATGAATAATCTCTCTGCAGAGGTAAAGGCGGCTAAAACAATCAAGAAATTCAAAACTGCTTGGGAGGTTGTGATTGACCAAAGGCTATCCTAAGCATGAAGAAATCGCAAAAATACATTAATTGTGTGTTTTACAATATATTTGAAAGTGCTGTCAATTTCTATTTACTTACTATTATTAGAGATTATTCACTGTTCAAGTGCATGAGTAGGACACAGTTATTTTGGATGATCATGGAGATTTAGCAAGATTGTGTCCATTGCCTGTAATGCAAAGTTTGCATAATATATCCCATTCCATGTACTATGAAGGGGTATTTGAATTGATTTGAAATAAATTTGAACACATAAGGATACGTGTTTTAACATTTCACTGTATCACATACAATGCAGCATGGCCACTTCAAATGTAACTAAGCTAAATGATGCTAAGCAATAGAGCATTTATTAAAATGTATCCTGTTCTTTTCTGTCTGATCCAGTACATTTGAAAGAAGAGCAATATACTGCTTTTAAGTAATGTAACAAAGTGCGACTTACATATACATGTATTTGCATGGAGGGAGGATAAGTACGCACATGCATGATTTTTTCTTAAGAGCAGGCGACAGCATCAAGCCGGGGATGTAAGCCATCTTCCCAGTATTTGGTGATCATTTTTAAAACATCTACTAAATCCATATTCTGTGAGCAATAGGATGTGAAACTGTATGCAGTTGAAATCCAGTTCCAGTTGAATAACACTAAAAAAAGGTGAACAAATCCCAAAATAATTGTTTAGGCCTTTCACTGGGATTGGAGCTATCACACTTTATAGAATAAGGACCTTAGCTGCAATATTTACTACCTACTTCAGGCACCTTCTTTCCACCAGAATCCCCACGAAACGTATGCTAATTTAGCAAAGGATAAAATATTATAAAGAGAGAGTAAAATAGGTCACTAATGTTTTAAAACTGAAAAGCATAGTCATCATAAGGTTCTATTTGAGTAAGCACCACTCTTTCTTTCTTTGAACAGTTTAGAAGAAATATTGATCGATGACAGGTAACAGTCATTCAGTGAACTGGCCATATCAAGTCGCTTTGCTCATTACACAATCCAGCCTCTGGGCATTTACCAAACACAATCACTGCTGTGGATACCGTCTTGCTCCCAGTACTAATTACCCTGACATACAATTAAATAATTGAAATAAATCAAATTTACCTCTCCATTCTATGCAAGAATACCAATTTGTTATTCAGTAAGTTCCCCTTTATTTTTTAACGTCTGAAAATTAGCAGGTTAAACCCATACTGTGATACTAAGGGATCTATGGAATTTGTTAGTGAAATATTTCTATAGCTAATTCAGGGTAGTGTAACAGGGATATAACAACTGTCTATACATTTTAATATATGTACATGCATGTGTTTATTTTAATTGGGCAATAATTTATTTGATTGAAAAAAGGCTACAGGTGGGGAGAGAACCACTAACCATAGAATCTCCGATGGGACACAGAGGGAGCTGATTATGTTAAAGCTCCGGACTGCAATTGCACTTCGGTACACGAATCACCGCTGGTTCTTCCTGTAGGTGCCTTCCACCAATGAGAGAGCGCGCTAGGACAGCCTTTTATGGTATTGAACGGGTTAACCCCTCCCGCTACCCACCTGGTAGACCTCACCCCCACAAAGGGGTTGTAACCGCTAAGGCTGCGAACCCGCTGCTGCCGGCGGGGCGCGCGTCCCTGCCCCCGCTGCCTCCTTCCGACAGGGCTGACTACGTACTGTGACGCGTCAGCCGGCCGATGCTGCAAGAATCTTGTGAATTTCGGCGTTGACGCGTCACGTGGTACGCGAGTCAGCCAATGGGGAGGAGGGGAGGGAAGGAGCTAGGTGGGAGGCGCCTTGGGCGGGTAGCAGGGAAGGAGCTGCATGTATTAAAGTGTGTGTATGTGTGTATGTGTGTATGTGTGTATGTGTGTATGTGTGTGTGTTTGTGTGTGTGTGTGTATATGTATGTGTGTGGGGGGGTGGACGGCACCACGATCAGCCCGCCCCCCTCCCTCCCACTCCCTCCCCCCTCCCTCTCCCACCCCCCTCCCTCTCCGGCTCCCGGCTCCCTACAGACCGCATATCGTGGTCTGTGTCTGTCAGCACCCCACCTGTCTGCAGTGCGGGCACACTGACGGAGGGAGCGGGGCCTTAGCCTAAGATAATGAAGTGGTTAACTTCTACTGCTACCTTCCTGCAAGGCCCAAACACCCAACCTGGGGCAACTGCAAGTTTCTTCCCCCCCACCTCCCCCCGTACCAACAACAAATCAGTACCTGCTATTTAACCCATTCATTACTTTAGTGGTTAGCCGCTAAGGTAATGAAACTGACTGCAATTTTATTTTTATTGCACATGATTCATACCAGAGGCCGGCTGGAACCCCCTGGGACCCATGGGGAAACCCTGGAGATGTGGGAACACCTGGGGACCTGAGGGGACCCTAGGGGACTACAGGAACCCTTGGATCTCTGGGGCTCCCCATGGGTCTCCGGTTGTCCCCGTCGGCCTCCGGTATCAATCCTGTGCAGTAAAACTAAAAGAAACTCCTTTTATGCATCTGGCAATTCCTTTAGCTGGCGACAAAAGATTGCAAGCTTTTATACTACTATATGCATATCACAGTTTAGTGAATAGCAGTGTCTGACAAAAATTGCGATTTTTCCCATTTCTTGGCTTATCGTACGGCTAGTTTGTGTTGAGTGTTAAAGTACTATACAAAGCTGTTTTAATGCGATATTGCACTGTTGTCTGAGCTTTGTGAATAGCTACACATGTAATATTGCACTATAAGGCATTTATAGGGCTATACGTCACTTATCGAAGTCTAGTGAATGAGCCCCTTAGAGTGCTGTTCCATCTACGTTTTTTGTTGCTTATTGATGAGGTGTGGCCACACTTCTAGGGATACACGCACCCTTTTACCCTTTTCCAAAATATTTGTGGCTCTGTTCCAATATCTGAGATATATCCCTTTTATTGACAGATGAAACCCATATAAATAGTTAAGGTTTGCCTGTAAACACAAAATGCAAGTAAAATGCACTGTTATTTCTCTGCCACAACCCTTGAGGTCTGCAGTTGCCAAGGTACTGTACTGTAAATAGTTTATGAAAAGAGAAACGGAGTCCAAATGTCGTGTAAGGTGGCTGTCAGTTTCACCAGGCTAGAACTGGCAGGAATAGGAAAGAATTGTTTTGGAGCAAAGTCTGTGCACAACATTCAAAACAGAAGGCACTAAAATCCCAGGACAGACCAAAATCTGACATGTTCTTACAGGTGGTGTCAGCCGATAGGATTATCTTTATCTTCCAAATATGTCAAGAAAAAGGAAGAATTTTTCTAAACCATTTTGACAAAGAAAAATAAATTATTTCATGATCTATCTACGTTTATTACATACAAATAAGATATAGGAGTAGAACTATAATTGTATAGATCCCTACATGCGTTAGAATGCAATTTATTTGTGAAGAACAATATATGTGTTTTATTAGAAACACTGATAACATTCATATATATGGTAAGTTGCGGCTTCAAGAACAATACATTTTATAGTGGCAAACTGATTTATTAGTGGGGCTTAATGTACGTCAGTTTACTTCCACTGACTTCAGGAATAAAAGAAAGTGATATATACAGTATGGATGTACAGTGTCTATTTAAAGGGACAATCTCTCCCTGGGATCAAAGTGTAGTAATGCCAGTTAAATCTGGAAGCTATATGCCCTTTTCCCCAAATCTGACTCGTATAAATATTTAAAAAAATTTAAATTAATTTGAAAAGATGGTGAACACAGACTTGGAAGGGATTTGATTTCCCCTGGCTACTCCCTTCTTTGTTCCATAACCATAACTCCCCTCTCTCCCCTTCCCCTTAACTCTATGGACAGGGTGAGCGACAAAACTCAGAGCAAATAAAACATTTGGGCCAAAACCTTTGCTTTAACATGGTTAGATGGGTTAAAAAAATAATAATAATAATGATACTGTTAAATTGCAGTCAAAAAGTGGTTTCCTGGATGACTATTTGGGATTACAGCTTTAAACATAAAGTGTGTGGGTCTTAATTTAAATATAAGATTTGTTTTCACTTAAGGCTGTACATTACAGTACCAATTTAAGTTTCCTTAAAATCGGTTGTTCTTTTTGGCCACACCTTATTACTATCTCGCTTTTACAAGTGGAGAACACATCACAGCTTCAGCAGATTATTGGTCTATTGCTTGCAGCAGCAAGGAGGTTATTGATTAAAATTGTGATAGTGCCAATCGGGGCATTATTGCACAGAAACCCCAATTGAAGTTTCTATGTGATAGTGCCTTGACTGACACTATCCCAGTTTAAAGAGTGTACATGTTTCTTTTTCTTTCTGAGGTATATATTATTCATTCTATATGTGACTATAATATGTAATGAGCTTAATAAATGTATGCATGTCTTTATTTATATACAGTAGCATCATTAATATACATATCGCTGAACAACAGTATTACACCTGGCAATCATATAAATAACAACTAATATAAATAACACATGAAGGGAAGAAGTGCTTAAGACATAAACGTAACATTTAGGAAAAGAAGTCCCTGCTCCAAAGAGCTTACAATCTAATTGGTTGACAGGAAGGGACGTGCAGATACAGTAGGAGGATGTTCTGGTAAGTACATCTGCAAGGGGCCAGGTTATGTAAGAGGTGTAAATTAAGAGTCATGGAGCTACTCATATGCTTTCTTAAGCAGGTATGTTTTAAGGTGAGTCTTAAAGGTGGATAGAGAGGGTGCTAGTCGGATATTGAGGGAAAGGGCATTCCAGAGGTGTGTGGCAGTCCGTGAGAAAGGTTTAAGGTGGGAGAGGGCTTTTTTTTTTTTTTTTCCCTTTTTTTTTGTTACAACAAAATTAAGTGGGTATTAATTTCTTGTTGATTTTCACTCAGAATCCAAGGTAACCACACCTTCTGAAAATCTGTGTAGGTGTCGTTATTAAGACTAACCATTTTTTCCATGTACTGTAGCAAATCTGCCAGACTTTATTTTTAACTATGGAAATTGAGGGAATAATTGTTTGTTTCCAGGAGAGGGCTTTTGATACAAAAGGGGTTGAGAGAATACATCAGTGAGCAGAACGCAAGAGTCAGGATGGTGTATAGCGAGAAATTAGGGCTGAGATGTAAGGACGAGCAGAACAGTGTAAAGTTTTAGAAGTGAGTAAGGGAATTGTGTGTGTGATATGGGATTTGATAGGAAGCCAGGAGAGGGATGTCATCAGCAGAGACGCTGAGACAGCTTTAGGGAAGTGCAGAGTGATTCTGGCAGCAGCATTTAGGATAGATTGCAGGGGAGACAGGTGAGAGGCAGGAAGGCCAGACAGCAGGAGGCTACAGTAGTCGAGAAGGGAGAGAATGAGGGTCTGTGTCAGAGGTTTAGCAGTCGAGCAACAAAGGAAAGGGCGTATCATTGTAATATTGAGGAGGAAAAAAACGACAGGTTTTATCTACCTTTTGAATGTGAGAGGAGAATATGAGAAAGGAGTCGAGTATGATCCCTAGGCAGCTTGGGCTACTGGGTGTATGACAGTACTTCCAACAGTAATGTGGAAGGAGATGGTATTGCCAGGTTTGGGAGGAAGTAGGAGGAGCTCTGTTTTTGCCATGTTAAGTTTAAGTTAGTGGAGGGCAATCCAGGATGTTATCGCAGGGAGACATTCAGAAACTTTTGTCTGTATAGCAGGTGTAAAGTCAGGGGTTGAAAAGTAAATGTGTGTGTCTTCAGCATAGTGGTGATATTGGAACCCAAGGGATGTGATTAGGTTACCTAGAGAGAGTGTGTAAAGAGAAAAGAAAAGTGGTCCTAGGACAGAGTTGTGATGTAGCCCCACAGAGCGATCGATAGAGGAGGAGGAGGTATTAGCAAAATAACAGGTTATGTATATTAATATTCTTATGTTAACTGAGTACAGGCATACCCCGCATTAACGCACGCAATGGGTCCAGAGCATGTAAAGCGAAAATGTACAGTACTTATAGTGAAGCACTACCTTTTTTCCACTTATCGATGAATGTACTGTACTGCAATCGTCCCATACGTGCATAACTGATGTAAATAATGCATTTGTAACAGGTTCTATAGTCTTCCCGCTTGCGCACAGCTTCGATACAGGTAGGTAGCCGGTATTGCTGTTCCGGACGTGCTGCCAGGCGCATGCGCAAGCTGCCTTTTGCCTACTGGGCGATATGTCCTTACTCGCGAGTGTACTTAAAGTGAGTGTCCTTAAACTGGGGTATGCCTGTATACTTAAATTAACTATTTGCATCTATATCTATTTGTGTGTGTGTGTGTGTGTTTATCAGTGTGCGCGTTTATCAAGTTTGTGTTCAGTATAAGCGTATTGTTATCACAATCATGTATCATATTCTTCTCAGTGTTCATCAATGATCTTCCTACAGCTTGTAAGGGAGCTTCAATACATATGTATGGGAATAACGCAATCTTAAGACTTGAAAATTGGATTTCCCTAAACAAACTGTTTTTAAACACTGACAAGACTGGAACAATGGTATTTGGGACCAAGGCTACATTTTTAAAGCTTCCAATGAATGAGAACCAGATCAGAACCATCGCTAATACCATCCTAGCCCCTGTTACTAGTTTTAAATACTTGGCATATGGTTTGACTCCCATTTAACATTTGGGTTGCACATTATTACTCTGACATCCAAAACCTATGCCAAACTACTGTAGGTGTACTTTATAGGAACAAATCCTCCCTATCTACTGGTCAGAAAGCATATTGCACAGCAGATGCTAATGCCAATTATAGACTATAGGGTCATAGTATATGGCACAACACTCCAAACACACCTTAGCAAACTTGATACCCTCTACAATTCAATATGCCATTTTGTCCTCCAATGCAACTAGAACACACAGCACTGCGAAATGCTCAAATAACTGGATTGGTCATCACTTGAGTCTAGGTGCAAAGTTAATCTTTTCTGTCTTACCTTCAAATACTTTCTGGGCAAGCTACCCGTCTATCTGAACAAATTCCTCACCCCTACCACATGCAGCACTTGCCATCTGAGATCTGACTACAAAAGACTGTACTGTACATGGTCCCAAGGTTCAACAAAGTATCCAGACGTTCCTTCTTCTCTTACTGGAAAACTGGAAAACTTCTTCACCTCAAAACTGGAACAGTCTACTGGAGACTCTCACAGCCACCACCAGTTCTTTCAAAACTAAGGTTGTCTCACATTTTAATCTTATCTGTAACTGTTTCATACGCCTATAACATATATTATCTCTTATTGTGCATGCAATGTCTTGTATATAATGTATATCCATGCTCACTTAATGTAACTATTTATTTGTAACCATGTATTTGTCATGATAACTCTGTGCTAGAAAATGCTAAACAAGGACCTTATTCTATAAAGTGATAGCACTGTCTTGGCCATTGAGTACAATGAGGCTTTGGGAGTGCTGGATAATCACTATCAACTTTTATAGAATAAAGCCCTTGGTGATAGATCCTCAGCGGTCCATTAAATGTTTTATCCCATTTAACTTAACGATAGTCAAAACGCATCTCCACACAGGTGATTAACGTTATTATGCAACGACGTATCGCAAAATGTTAAGACATATGGCTTACTCACATGCCAAGCATATGCTAATGAGTCACTAACCTAACATTGTAGAACAACAAACCTCCATCAATGTTAGTGCATGCAAATAACGTTACAATAATTAGGTCACACCAAAGCCTGTCGTTACTCACATCCAGACCATGACTATCATAGTAATTATTTCTGGGAATAGCCTGCAAGGAAAAGGACAGGTCTAGAGTGGTACTCAAATGATTTGTACCGAGTATAGGACTTAACCCTTTCACAACATGTGTCAAACAAAGATATACTGTATATTATGGATCATATAAATATCTGAAACACATCAAGAGGCACATCTGATAATGTGCCATGAAGTTTATGTAATGTATGTAGGTATTTCTTTTTTATGTACAAGAGAGACAATACAGTACTGGGAATTATAGTACAATAAGTGCAACAAATAAGATCAGACAATAAGAAAATAAATCCCTGCCCTGGAGAGCTTACAATCTAACCCCTATGCTATGGTTTTTAGTGAGTTAATGATAATGTAGGATATGTTATTCTGAGCGAATATGGTATATAATCTTCACTTTATTAAGTATGAGTGTACAACAATGTTTGTCCATATTATAATAATAATTACAGCTCAACCCCCTTATAACGCGGTGCTTGGGGTCCAAAGAATCACATCGCGTTATAAGCGGATCGCGTTAGAAATAATGTACAATTGTATGCATTGTACAATAAAGTATTTAAGATACCAATAATCGTGTTGTAAAGTATTCATAAATACAAAAACTGGGAACCACGCTTGCACCGCATTAGAAGCGGATTCGCGTTGTAATGGATCGCGTTATAACGGGGTTGAGCCCCAAGAGACAACACTTTTAATCACACACAGTTACATCATTGTGTGTGAAAAATAAATTAAACAACCACAAGTGTCTCTCCCTTCTAGATGGAGGGTAAGGTACAAGAATCCTCCAATTGTATTCACTCAAGACACCAATGAATCGACTAGTAAATAAATACATAATGGCCTAGTGGTTGGAGCCTAGAATGATTGGTACTGCAATGGAAAAAATAAGCCCAACAAGAAAAATTTTGGAAAATATTGGAACTAACTATTGACTATAAGGGCCCATCTGTTCCCCTGTTGAGGACATAGATACTAACAGTGACAATAACGAGATTTCATGGATAGTGTTAGTTATTATTGTGTCAAATTTAAATTTGATTTTATTGTGGTTTTTTTTAAATGCTTCTCAATGGGCAAAAGTGCTATTAGCCATGTTTGGCTAATAGGGCTATTGCCCATTACTGTGTTTTGGGGGGGGGAGGCGCTTGGAGGTAGAGGGAGTGGGTGATGGGGGTAATTTCCCTGGGGGAGGGTGGTTAGACCTCCCCAGGGGGTAGAGGGAGGGGTTAACCCCTTAACGGCTCTAGCGGTTACTTACGCTAAGGTTATTAAGGGGTTACCTACCAGTGGTTAGTGTTTTGAAGGTTGGATGTTATTGGATGTTGGTGCCACTGAGGAGGACGACAATGGCTTTCATCCTGGCAGAGATAAGTATTACATTTATTTACTATAGGGTGCCCATTAATTGTCACTATGGGTATCTGTGTCTCCACTGAGGGCATCGGTAAACACAGTGACAATCAATTAATTTGATGGCTAGTGTTGGATTTTATGGTAATGTGTATTTGATTGGATTTTGTAATGTGTATTTTTTCATGCTCCTCAATGGGAATTGTGCTATTTGCCAGTTCTGGCTAACAGGGCTATTGCCAATTACAGTGTGTGTGTGTGTGGGGGGGAAGAGGGGTTTGTAGGGGTTTGAGGGGATGGTGGGGGTAGTTGCCCCATGAAGAGGGCATTACATTAGCAGTTAGGCATTATGGTAAGGAAGGGGGGGGGGGGGGGATTTATTCATGTTTTTAATTGTTAATGTATTTTTTTTTAATAAAAGATAAATATTGATTGCCAATGTGATTATCTAGGCTGTCCATTGAGAGGTTCTATTTATCCACATTGACAATCAATGGTTTTATGTTTCAAATTTATTTCTATAGGAATTTTGACTTTATTCAGTATGAGTGTACAACAATGTTTATCCATATTATAATAATAATTTCCAAGAGACCGAAGACAACACTTTTTAATTTATTTCTATATGAATATTTGGCATTAGTGTAGTTAACCCCTTCATTACCTTAGCATATATCCGCTAGGGTAATGAAGCTTTACGTTTAATTTGTTTTAAAATGTAGTATGCAGTATTGAAGTAAGTGGTCTGCGGAGCTGAACTGCATTCATTCCAGGTCCAGGGACCCCCTTCGCCCTGAGATACAGGCGTCTGTAAGGGGTTCCCATATCTGGGGCTGTTTAAATGTCCCAGTCACGTGCGCCGTGACGCTGGAGATTTAAATTTGCAGGATACCCTCTACGGATGTCTGTAACTCAGAAAGCAGGGGGTCCCTGGACCTGAAAATAATGTGGTTCAGCTCCGGAGACCCCTGCTTCAATGCTATGTATTAAAAATAATAACAAAATAGTGAGATCTGCTGTAAGAGCTTTGCCGGGAGACATAGGTAGAGAAACTGCTTCTCTGATCTCTCTGCGCAGCTCTAAGACTGGTGGAGACCTGGTAGGATTAACGCTGTGGGAGTCCCATTCAGAAGCAGAGACCCCAGCTGCATTAATTCCTTCAGGGCACCCAGCATTACTGGGCTTGTGGGCGATGGGGAGCGGCGATACACTGAGGATGGGCTCGGTCCATCAGCAATTTCCTTGCGCCAAATGGAACCTAAACAACACTGCACCTGTATGAGATGCCATTATTTATGATATGAAATGCATTTGTGTGTGATATTAAATGTGATTTGATGATAAACCTACTTTAAGCTTTGAGGAACATTTTGCAAACAATGAACACAGTAAATGTTTAACATTACAATAGTATAGTTGTATAAATATTTCCAAAGGATGTCTGAATCATTTAACACTTAAGAAATAAGGGCTGATTGAGGACCGATGAACACACATTCACCTGCAGGCAACTATTTCAAGAACCACAAAAGTGTTTTTGTTTTTTGTTTTTGCATTAGATACAAATGATCTTTGTGTCCGTTTAACATTGCTCTTATCCTGCAATTTTTAGAGTGGTTATAGAACAAATTACCTTACACACAATTTAAACAGAATGTGTTCAAGTTTGCTGTTCTAACCATCTCCAATTTTTTTCCCTTAGGCATCATTTATATATTTTTTGCTTTCCTTATGTTTAATATATCCCCAGTTCTTCAATATTCTAAGTTATTTATGTCAGTGTATAAATTAACTTTATAACGATTTCTCTTTGTATGTATCAGCTTGTGAATAACACTGTAGGTTGAATAACAGATATCCATTCATATAAAATCTCACTGTATCCATTCGTGCTTTCTCCCAAGTGTTAGAAAAGCAAGAATAACAAAAAAAATGTGCGTAGCCATGTATCCCCTTGGCTACTAATCTGCCCTGCCTAACACATAAGCCTTGGTACCAGTGCAGGCAGTGTAAGTGTTAATATGGGTTCCACTGCAGTAAACAACTCCCTTGAGTGACAGGGTGGTGGGCCTAAAGCCTGTGTACTGCCCTATCAGGGGCTCAGACCTAGGACCCTCCCAATGGGTACAAAAGGGTCTGCAGAGCTAAATTTACTAGATGTTGGAATGTTGGATGTTGGATGTGAGATGTGGAGCCAGGGCTCTGGTTCACTTTCCATCCCCTCCCTTAAGGGAGTGGGACAACTCCAGGGAGCATGGGAACTAAGGATAGACCTTTGGGGCCTCAAGCCCTGGAGGTTTATTCGAGGGATAAGAGTGTGCGTGTTGGTATACTGCTGTGTACTATGAAGAATAAAGACAAGTTACTGTTTATACTCCTGCCTGAGGCTGCAGTTTCTTCGGGAAGCGAGTGAGTGTTTTCCACGGGGGACTTCACCTATCCCTATAGGCCCTTTTGAAATGGAGGTGTTGCAACACTGAGTGAAGAGCTGTGAAGATCCCTAAAGCCTGTCCTGTTCATCCCCAACCAACACCGGCGGACACTCAGAATCCTGTAAGCCTAGCAGATGAGCAGCATAAGAACACTGGGTAGCAGTGAGTTTCCCTCTGGCTGGGGGAAAACCTGTTACATATGTATAATAAAATTGCACTTTTATTTGACATTATAAATACTGTAAAACCCGCTGTAATGAAACGTAACTGCAAACTGCATTCAATATTCTGTCTTTTAATTAAAAAAAGTTAGAATGATTAGTTTTCTCATATTTCAGCTTTTCATATTTTAATTGAATATCTTGACCTCCTAGTTAAACATATAAAAACATGAATCTGGCCATTGTAAGGCTGCAAAGATACCAGTTAAGGTGAAAGTATAAAATGAAAGCAGTGTAGGCTTTCTTATCACATTGCTGCACTGCTAAATGTCCCAAGCAATCTTGTTTTAAGTAAAACAAGTCTTTAGAAGCAGAGGTGACCCCAGAAGTGATAAGTGAGGAGGTTCACCTGAAAGTCTGTTATCAGCTATGTGTGCCCGGTTCTGCTTCAGATTTCTCATTTCGATGTGACGGCATGTTGGAAATTGGATAGATACGGAGTTAAATTCAAACAAGACTTTTTTTTTCTTTCCCTTTTCAAGGACAACTCACAATGCTTTACCGTCGGAGGTCACGTAGAATCATGTGAAGCTGAAAAGTAAAACAAAAAGTTTTACAATACTACTTACTGTAATTTTTCGTTTACAAATATATGTATAATAAAGAGTAGGTTTAGGTTTATATCCCTTAAACTTTGATAAATAAAAAAATAATATATGTATTTATATATATACGTACATTGATATTATAAAAAACATTTACCAATATGTCACATCAAACATTAGATTGCATGAAGATACAAGCAAGACAAGGACCAGCGAGGGGATGCAACAGGGAGACACCATGTCAAGAAAGTTTTTCACAACAACACTTGAAGAATTGATCCAAGACATTAAATTTGGAAGAAAAAGGGATTCAAAATCAACTGTGAATAGTTGAGTCCCCTACGATTTGTAGATGATATCGTTATTTTTGCCACAAGTCCAGAGACCTCCAGCAACAAATTGGAGAACTCACCGAAGCAAGTAAGAATGTGGGCCTCCATATAAATCTCAGCAAAACCAAAGTGATGATCAATAAATGTGCCAAGTCTGGACAGATTGAAATAAATGGAATAGAACTAGAAGTTAAAGACTATGGGCCTCATGCAGTAAGCCCCGATACAAAATTTTCGGCACGAATTGCGAAAATGTTTTTTTTGGGCGATTTGCCCTCGCAGTATTCAGTAAGGGCCGAATCCTTCCGATCCCTGCTGAAGCACTGCGAAAGCAAAGCTGCCGATGAGCTGTGGCGATACAGCCTGGCTTCCGATAAGGCTCCCGATAAGCCTTTGGTGCCGATAGATGTTTGCAGCTGAGAGAGACAAGCCGCTCTCTCAGCGCAAACTTCGGCACCAAAAAAAGTATTTAAAAACAACTTTTATTCATAGTGTACATGTGCAGGGGGTCTTCGGAGCTGAACCGCGTTGGTTTGAGGTCCGGGGACCCCCTACCCCCCGAGATACAGGCCCCTTTATGAGGTGCCGGTATCCCTCGGCGTTTAAAGGTCCCGATCACGTGACCGCGACCTGTAAACAAACCAGAGGGATACCGGCACCCCATAAAGGGGCCTGTATCTCGGGGGGCAGGGGGTCCCCGGACCTCAAACCAACGCTGTTCTGCTCCGGAGACCCTCTGCACATGTGCAGTATAAATAAAACACACACACATCAATAAAGACTCGTTCCTTACCTTGGCGGCTATGTGCAACGGTAATGAAGCAGCATGAATGTCTTTTTAATTATACTGTACAGTGAGCAGGGGGTCCCCTGAGCTGAACCGCATTGCTTTGTGGAGCAGGGACCCCCTGCTTCCCGAGTTACAGGCCCCGGTATGTGTCATCGGGTGGCAGTGTCGCCGCCATGTTTATAGCGTCCCCGCAATAAACATGGCGTCCACACTGTAACCGATGGCCCAAACCGGGGCCTGTAACTCGGGAGGCAGGGGGTCTCTGAGCCACAAATAAATGCGCTTCAGCTCAGGGGGCCTCCTGCTTCCGCACAATATTATTAAAATACATTAATGCTGCTTCATTACCATAGCGGATAGCCGCTAAGGCAATGAAGGGGTTAACGCATAGTAGCATGTTTATTGGGGACAAATGCCCCCAATAAACATAGCATCAATACACAACATACAGTATAGTAATGGGCAGAATGACTATTATCCACAAATGGATAATAGTGCAGTTGTCCATTTACAATACATACACAACAATAAAGACTTTAAATACATATAGCACTCACCCATGTCCCACTGCCACGATGAAGGCCATCCTCATCTTCATCCTGCCCATGCCCCACCCGCTTCTGCAAAACAAACACAAGAATTACAACATCCAAATTAATGTCCCCTAACCCCTTAATCACCATAGCGGTTATTAACCGCTACAGTTATTAAGGGGTTAAGCCACCATCACCCACATACCCTCCCCCACAAAGCCCCCCAACCACCCTCACCCAATACCCACAGGGGAGTCCTACCAAATACCCTTGGGCCTAATACCCCCTCCCCCAGCACATACAGTACAATAATGTGCCAAATAACTATAATCCACATAGGGATAATACATTATTTGGCCATTATTAAACACATTCAATACCGTTAAAATGTAAAGAAAATTGTACTAACCTCATCAATAAGAAGTCTCCGTCGCCAGCATCATCCTTGGGGTCCGTTGCCAACATTAGAAATAGCTACAACATTTGAATATCATTAACATAACACTGAACCCCTTAATCACCTTATCGGGTACTAACCTGAAAGGTAATTAAGGGGTGAAGCCATCCTGCAATGCCTACAACAGTTATGCATAACATCCTCAGTGAAATAAAAACCAATTGCCTAACCAAATTCCATTTAATCATTCAATCTGTAGGCTCACATGCCTCATAAAACATTGCATTTACAGTGTATACATGTAGCATAACATGTAAACTGCATGTACACGCTGCAAATCAATGTTAACAATACAATAATGCCACTCAAATCGCCATACATCACAAGAAGTATATTATTTAATACAATAAACTCACCATCAATGAATTACCACACATCAATTACATCCCTAAACAATTAAAATACCATCCATAACAATTACACAATGAACTAAAGCTATCCTAACAGAGAACAACTTCAAAACATAGTCAAAAGTACACCAACAATTACAATATACTAAAGCAAGGCTTTCCATATCCTACTGTACGGCCTGGAAGCCCAAAACTTACATCTGTCTAAAAATAAAATACATTTAGCACACATCAATGCATAGCCACAATGATTAACAATACAGAATTAGAAGCTTTAACAACTCTATCATTTCTTACCCTGTATATATATCTGTACACATACATACAGACATACATACAGTGGGAAGAAATGATATGCATTATAAAAAATGAAAACATGAAAAAGCAACACAAAAAACAGTTACATTAAGTACATTTCTTTATTTAACTTACCATTACTTGCCCCCACCGACTCCCGTTGATCAGCTTACTCACGAACCAATCCACGACACCATCCACGACACCATCCAGGAACAAATCCACGAACCAAACCAGGAACCAATCCAAGAACAAGTGCAGGAACCAATCCAGGAAGCAAGCCACGAAGAAATCCAAGAAACAATCCACGACACGATCCAGGAACAGGAACCCATAAAAGAAAAAAACATAACAAATTAAACATTAAAATAATAAAACATGACAATCAAGGGTTGTACTAGTTTTATTCTTAGTGAATCTGTATTACAATACCTTGTTCCGGGGTCTTCTTGACGTCCGGTGCCACGCCCTGGTCTTCAATCTTCAGGAGGAGGTCCTTCCTCCTCGGCGTCTGGCTTCAAAATGAGACGACATAGGATTTTATAGGTCTATGACGTCACATTTGTCGTCATATGGTTCCCACGGCCCTGATTGGGCCGTGAAAACCATGTGTTTTGGCCGATGTAAAAAAATTGATGACGTCACTTAAAGGCAATGCCAGCACAGCCAATCAGAATGGCTTTGCTGCTATTGCCTTTAAGAAAACGTCATGAAATGACACATGGCCGGACTCACATGGTAAGCCAGCCAATCAGAGCGTGGGAACTCCATCCCTACTCTGATTGGTTCAAGTACCATGTGAGTCCGGCCATGTGTCATTTCATGACGTTTTCTTAAAGGCAATAGCAGCAAAGCCATTCTGATTGGCTGTGCTGGCATTGCCTTTAAGTGACGTCATCAATTTTTTTACATCGGCCAAAACACATGGTTTTCACGGCCCAATCAGGGCCGTGGGAACCATATGACGACAAATGTGACGTCATAGGCCTATAAAAGCCTATGTCGTCTCATTTTGAAGCCAGACGCCGAGGAGGAAGGACCTCCTCCTGAAGATTGAAGACCAGGGCGTGGCACCGGACGTCAAGAAGACCCCGGAACAAGGTATTGTAATACAGATTCACTAAGAATAAAACTAGTACAACCCTTGATTGTCATGTTTTATTATTTTAATGTTTAATTTGTTATGTTTTTTTCTTTTATGGGTTCCTGTTCCTGGATCGTGTCGTGGATTGTTTCTTGGATTTCTTCGTGGCTTGCTTCCTGGATTGGTTCCTGCACTTGTTCTTGGATTGGTTCCTGGTTTGGTTCGTGGATTTGTTCCTGGATGGTGTCGTGGATGGTGTCGTGGATTGGTTCGTGAGTAAGCTGATCAACGGGAGTCGGTGGGGGCAAGTAATGGTAAGTTAAATAAAGAAATGTACTTAATGTAACTGTTTTTTGTGTTGCTTTTTCATGTTTTCATTTTTTATAATGCATATCATTTCTTCCCACTGTATGTATGTCTGTATGTATGTGTACAGATATATATACAGGGTAAGAAATGATAGAGTTGTTAAAGCTTCTAATTCTGTATTGTTAATCATTGTGGCTATGCATTGATGTGTGCTAAATGTATTTTATTTTTAGACAGATGTAAGTTTTGGGCTTCCAGGCCGTACAGTAGGATATGGAAAGCCTTGCTTTAGTATATTGTAATTGTTGGTGTACTTTTGACTATGTTTTGAAGTTGTTCTCTGTTAGGATAGCTTTAGTTCATTGTGTAATTGTTATGGATGGTATTTTAATTGTTTAGGGATGTAATTGATGTGTGGTAATTCATTGATGGTGAGTTTATTGTATTAAATAATATACTTCTTGTGATGTATGGCGATTTGAGTGGCATTATTGTATTGTTAACATTGATTTGCAGCGTGTACATGCAGTTTACATGTTATGCTACATGTATACACTGTAAATGCAATGTTTTATGAGGCATGTGAGCCTACAGATTGAATGATTAAATGGAATTTGGTTAGGCAATTGGTTTTTATTTCACTGAGGATGTTATGCATAACTGTTGTAGGCATTGCAGGATGGCTTCACCCCTTAATTACCTTTCAGGTTAGTACCCGATAAGGTGATTAAGGGGTTCAGTGTTATGTTAATGATATTCAAATGTTGTGGCTATTTCTAATGTTGGCAACGGACCCCAAGGATGATGCTGGCGACGGAGACTTCTTATTGATGAGGTTAGTACAATTTTCTTTACATTTTAACGGTATTGAATGTGTTTAATAATGGCCAAATAATGTATTATCCCTATGTGGATTATAGTTATTTGGCACATTATTGTACTGTATGTGCTGGGGGAGGGGGTATTAGGCCCAAGGGTATTTGGTAGGACTCCCCTGTGGGTATTGGGTGAGGGTGGTTGGGGGGCTTTGTGGGGGAGGGTATGTGGGTGATGGTGGCTTAACCCCTTAATAACTGTAGCGGTTAATAACCGCTATGGTGATTAAGGGGTTAGGGGACATTAATTTGGATGTTGTAATTCTTGTGTTTGTTTTGCAGAAGCGGATGGGGCATGGGCAGGATGAAGATGAGGATGGCCTTCATCGTGGCAGTGGGACATGGGTGAGTGCTATATGTATTTAAAGTCTTTATTGTTGTGTCTGTATTGTAAATGGACAACTGCACTATTATCCATTTGTGGATAATAGTCATTCTGCCCATTACTATACTGTATGTTAGGGGGGTATAGGTGTTGTTGGGTATATATATATATATATATATATATATATAATTATTTAATTATTTATTTAATTCGTTATTGTGGGGCTGGGGTGTGTTTTTTTTATTATTGTGGGTAGTGGGGGTGTGTGAAGTGGGCATTAGCCCCAACGGTGGTTGTTTAGGGCTTGCGGGTGGGTAGCGGGAGGCCTTAACCCCTTCAGGACCGTAGCGGTATTAACCGCTACGGTCGTGAAGGGGTTAAGTGCCCCCGCATCCCCCCCGCAAGTCCTAAACTCACACCCAGGGCCAAATACCCCCCTCACCCATCCCCGCTACCCACAATAACGCTGGCACGGTGGGTTAACCCCTTCATTGCCTTAGCGGTTAGCCGCTAAGGTAATGAAGTGGCTTTTAAATGCCTTTTTCCTGCCTCGGATGCATGCCGAGGGGCTCCGGTGCGGGTATCAGCTCCGGAGACCCCCGGCATCAATCACAGGCAGGAAAAAGGGCTGATTTTTCCTAAGTGTCGCCCTTGCCGATGCTTCTCCTTTAGCAAGTTGCCAACTTTAGTTGGCGGGCTGGATTGGCCATAAAATCTCCAATCTGGCCTGCCGATCAGCACCAAAAAGCTGATCGGGGCTTACTGAATTCAGGCGGGAAAAAAAAGTCCCGATAAGTGGCTTATCGGCAGCCGGGTGGCGAAAAATTTTTTTTCGGAAGAAAAGTTGCCGATAATTCCCACTTATCGGGGCTTACTGAATCAGGAGGGCAAAAAACGGCTATAAAATGCCGAAAAAGCCTTATCGGGGCTTACTGCATGAGGCCCTATGTCTACCTTTGTCAGCAAATACAAATTGATTAGAACAGGGGAGCACAAACTTTTTTAGTTTAAACAAGTTATAAAGGACAATTACAATAATGACGTTTACCACTGGAGAGGCAACACTGAACAGTTTCAATTCAGGAGATTCACTCCTTTAAGATCCATTTTTATGAAAACCCTGGAAACTGTTCAATTATTCAAGCAAAGATCTGGAATCTTTAGACCAGGAATCTATGCCAGGAGCCTCTATCAACTCTTCGTCTTTTCTTGCACAGGACCATGATAAAGACATTTCGAATCAACAAGTAACATGGCAATTAAAGAAAGATGGATCAAAGGGGGCACCCCGAGTATATTGGCCACGGAACATCAGGAGTACTGTAAGAGAACGAGATGGGGAGAAAGATGTTGCACAACCCGGAGACAATGTATATTGATGGGACTAAATGATGTTGATAGCAGTAATGTTATCCATCTGTCTAGTGCAATATGAACATCTTCTCGGCTCTCAATTCTCGGGAAAGGTTTACATTTAGTTCCATCTGTACATTTCAAAGTTTTCAATAACATGCTTTGCTGTGTTTCTCGGAGATCTCACAGTGAAAACTTTTTTTTTCAGGTAAGTGACAATAATGACAGTGTGGTAGAGCATTAAGGTAGAGCTCTCCCAGGTCCTGAGAATGGTTTGAGCCCTATGAACAATTCCACGGATAGTATCTGTAACTAGTACGGAGGATACCTCCCTCTCTTTTAAGAAAGTTAGCGCCATTAGAGATTTAGAAGATCTTGGTTTTCAAGTAGATCAGGATGAAGTCCAGGTTTTACCTCATACATTTTAGAGGTCAGTATATTGATCTTTTTCAGAAAATGGTAAAAAAATATTTGAGGAAACTTTCATTGGAGGGACAATATGGTGGCCCAGTGCATATTGAACATCTAACACTAGCAGAGAGAAAGGCTTTGAGTGAACTTATAAAAATAGGATAATAATATCATAAATAATGTGGATAGAGGTGGTAGTGTAGTTATCTTGGATAAAACTTAGTATCATAATGAGGCCTTACGACAGATAGAAGATAATAAATCGTATAAGGTTTTGGGGGCTAACCACACATTTTGTTTCTCAAAATTCATGCTTAGATTTCTGAAGTCAGCCTTGGATGAAGGTATTTTGACAGAAGGAGAAGTAAAATATCAATACAGGGAGAAATCCATAATACCGATATTTCACTATCTCCCCAAGGTTCACAAAAATCATTTGTGCCCTCTGGGGAGAATGATAGCATCGGATATTGGTTCCCTTAATCAAGTTTTACCAGAAAATGGGGACAATTTTTTGGAATCCCATTGTTGGCAAATTACCCTCCTTTCATAGGGACCCCAAATATCTTTTGAAAGTAGTAGATGAGAGAGTGGCAGCCCAATTATATGTGGTTTACCATGATGTATCCTCCTTATATTCATCTATTAGACATGAGGATGGTATGAAAACCATGAAACACCTTTTGGTTAATTATAGAAATTATCCGACAGTACAAATTGACTTTTTGCTTGAGGCTTTGTATTTTCTATTTACACACAATTATTTTATGTTTCATGGTGTTTACTATCTTCAGAGATGTGAATTGGCTACGGGGGTAAAAATGTGCTCCCTTCTATGCCAACCTTTTTATGGGTTGGTGGGAGACCGTCCACATCTTTGGAGATGTACTGTAGTAAACCATATAGGACTCATTTTTTTTTATCAAAGCTGTATTGGCAATTTGATTTTTGTTTGGGATGGGACCAAGTTAGAATTTTTCATGTGGGTTAATGTCAATCTGTTTAATTTAAAATTCACGCATGTCAGTGATCCAGTCAGGATAGATTTCTTGGGATATCACTTTAAGAGTATCATATCACTTTATCATCCGGTACTCTTAAAATGCAGGTAACCCAATGAAGGTAACAGTCTTTTAAGAGCAGACATTTGCCATCCATGGTCTACTATATGTGGCATTCCTAAGGGTGACTTTATGTGAATTAAGAGATATTGTGCAGATCATACATGCAATATATGTTCTAGGGGAATTGTGGTCTAGATTCCGGGAATGTGGTTATCCAGTATGGATGTTGGATAAAGCTCTCCATCAAGTAAATCAGATTAATAGATACAATCTCATTGCAGATACACAAGATCTAGAAGAAGTCGGTAGAACAAGAGTCAGTTTTGTGACGACTGTACTGTAGTTTGGAATATGGTACCATACAGCACCGACAAAGTTTATTGCAGCAAATGCCGCCGGTTCACTGGGATTTACTCCGGCTGGTGCTGAGGAAAGTCAGCACATCAGCCGCATCCAGCCGCGTCCCCTCCGTTCCCCCCCCCCCCTCCAATCCGCGCGCAATTTAAACATCTTCCCGACCCTCTAGCTGCGCCTGCTGTGCCCCTCTGCTTCCCCGCTCCCCCGCTTACCTCACTTCAAACCTTCAGGGGAGTCGGGGAAGCCGGGGAAGCCGGGGAAGCCGGGCGCTCGCTTGACTGTGACGTCACCGACGTCACGCGAACGAGCCACTTCCCAACGCTTCTCCACGCTGCCGCCACGCATCCTGCCGAGCGGCATTTGCTCGAATAAACTTTGTCGCTACTGTATGTTGTGTGGTGAAAAAAATCTAGCAATTTTAAATTTGGACCAAAAATTAGAACGTATGGTGAATAAAGGTTGCAATTTTCAGCTAGGAGATCTTTGTCTCTTGGAAACATGTTGTCTCCAAGTTTATATTAACATTTGTAACTAATGCTGGCATGTACAACTGTGACTCTCAAATATTTAAATGTTGTAAATTCGTTAATAAATCCAATTTTTTTACAATTATTATCACCAAAAAGATATTTTATTAGACTATATATTAATTGTAATTCGGTCAACACTGTTTATCTTTTCACATGTAAATTCGGGATGCAGTATGTGGGTCACACAACTAGACATCTAAAAGACAGAATTAAGGAGCATATTAGACATATCAAGACATTTCTCCACTTTTCATAATTCTGATTTTTCATTTTTTTTTTCATTTCAAGTTATAGAGAGGATTATTCCCAGTATAGGAGGTGGAGACACTTTCAATAATCTTTGCAACAAAGAATTTTCAATTGATTCAATTGTTCAAGTCCAAGAGGTTTAAACAAGGAGTGGGATGTTTCACACTTTAATTAGTGTCTCTCAATTGCCTTTAAAATCAGTCTAAATAGATTTTATTTCCTCAAGTATTTTGCTCTAATCTTCATTATCACATTTCTCTTGTCAGCATTCCCTGTATCTCGATAATGATATTTGTTAAAGAGGTTTCTTGGATTTATTTTTAATTGTTAATATTTGAAGCCCAGGAGACCATAATAATAGATGGAAAAACTTATATTCTTAGTAATGTTTTTCAATTTCCTCAGATACAGTCCAATACAGGAAATATGTATGTTGTCAAATATTCCATTAATCTCAACAAGGACATTATATCTATATTTATTCTAAAGATACCACTTTCCATTGGGTGGGGGGGGGGAGGAGGGTCTTTCTTAAGTACTTTTTTGGGGTTTCCAAATTAATTGAGCAGGTTCAAATTATTCCTCAAATGTATCACATCTATATTAATTAATCATATCACTGACAATTCAGTATCTGGGCTGTATGAGATATAAACAGTTGTGAAGTTTGCTATATTATTATAACCATGTTTATTATTCAGATACAGTATGTTCTGATTTGATGGCTCTATTATATTTAGTGTTCTTCTTTAAATGTATAACTTGTTTTCTCTTTCCATGGCAGTTTTTGGATTATGGTCTATTTTGTGACTGTGTCATTTTAATGATGGAGGGTATATTGTAAGGAATCGGGGAACACGTCCTATATAGCGTGTTCCCTCCTTACCTGCTTCATCACTGCGCTGGTTGCTGATCGTGCGCGAATCCCTGCTCTGTTTACAGAGTGCACGTGCAGCTCTTCTAGCGTGCCATGGAGCCTAGCTCCGCCCCCAGACACGTTACCATTCTCTCCCACTAGGCCCTCACACGTGACACCGTGCACCACTCCCCAGCTGCGTGGCAACTACTCTAAGTGCTCCTTGTCTCCTGCAGCCAATCCTGATCTCCGCGGAGGCCGCGCCTCTGTTTCGACCCCAGCCTCATTGGTTCCTGTGTGCTACTTAAGACTTTCACTTTCACTTCCTGATTGCTGAGCATAGCTCTTGTGCTCCTGCGTTTGTTTTGCATTGCCTTGCTTTGCTTGTGCCTTGCTGTGTTGCTTTCCTGTGTACCGACCTGGCTTGACTTTAGGTCTCCCCTGGATAAAGACCCCAGCTTGACTATTGGACCACATCTGATTAAAGACCCCGGCTTGTACCTGACTACCCGCACCTTTCCATCCCAGACCTCAGCTTATGGACAATCTACCACTCTCCTGGCTCCTACCCTCGACCACGGCACAACGGACACTGACCACCCCACTGGCTATGACCCCGGACTCCGGCAAGTACTCACACTAACCCTCTCTCTCCAACCCAGACCCGGCTACGCTGACTATCCACCCTCCAGGCGTGCTCCCGCTGCTGTGGGGGCGCAGTCTTGTACTTTCCCACTTCAGTACTGGGGTCCTGCCTTGTTCGTGGTGAGCGCAAGCGTTACATATATAAACTTCCATTTTCCCTTTCATTATTATAGAGCCTCTGATTAAACACTGTGGGCAGCATGAAATGTGTTAGGCAAATTCTAATGCTCGATCAATGCACACTATTTTAAAAGATGTTTGCTTAATAAAATTTGAAGGTTTGAAATTCATCTGCTCTGGGACTTCATGTGTTGCGGTTTCAAAGTTTTCCGTCCTGCATGGAGTGTTATGTAATCACATTTTTTCTGCTGGCTATAACCCCGATGGAAAAAAAAGAATGAATGGGTTTGAAACTAAACAAAAGCCTGTGACATACTCACAAGGTTGGAGGAATTAAAATGGCAGTGGGCTGGACATATCTTAAGAAAAAATGACCATTATAAGACAAAAATGGTACTCGATTGGATTCCAAGAGAGATTAAAAGATTTAGGGGACTATTCTAGTAGCCTTCATAACAAAAATCACTGTGCCGGTTACGCCACCAGCTTTTTCAGCGTTGCTATCACGGTATGCAGAAAGCCTCGAATACCTGCGATAGCAAAATGCCCAAAATTGGCGAGGAGCCAGCAATGTGATGTTCGCCTCTCTTGATAGGGCTCACCCGGCGATCTGCAGCGATGTGGCCCAGCTGCATAGAGAGATACACCTCTCCTGCGCATATCTCACCAGCAATAGCAGGCTTTAAATAACATTTTTAATACTAGTGTACGTGAGCAGGGGTGTCTCTGGAGCAGTAGAAAAATGGTTGTTAGGTGGTCACTGCAGATGGAACTCAGCCAAGGGGATAAAATAAAATCAGCTTTATTAAACTTGAATGCTGCACATCACAGAGAGCACCTCTGACGCGTTTCGTTCCGTTATGGAACTTTATCAAAGAGGTGCTCTCTGTGATGTGCAGCATTCAAGTTTAATAAAGTTTAATAAAGCTGATTTTATTTTATCCCCTTGGCTGAGTTCCATCTGCAGTGACCACCTAACAACCATTTTTCTACTGTTTACTTATTTGCGTGGAGCACGCAGGCAACTATTCTGAGCAGGTACTCGGGACGTTCCCTTCCCCTTCTACACATGCGCCTGGTGCCGCCCCCTCCTTTGTTGGGGCTTTCACGAGCGCTGGAGCGCATTGCGCATTGTGACCGGACCCAGCACCGCGGCCTGCGTCCTGTGATGACGTCATTCGTGAGCGCGGTGTTTCCTCAGCAGAGACCGGCAACACACGGGCAGTGAAGACACCCGGTCGGGCAAGGGCAGCAGGCGATGGTATCCGTGAGTACATGAAAGGGGCACCCAATGGTTGCTTCTCATCCTGTCTCTATCGATCTCCTGTTTACTAGCCCCCCACCTAGGTTTATAGTCTGTTATCCCGTTCGTTTATGACCTTATTTTTTGACTGTTTCATTGCCAGAATCGTTGCCTATCCATCCTTTGTATTGGCCAGAGACCGTTCTATTGCATTGTGCATACACCCAGTCATATATGTGTTTGTAGAGCACCGGACACGATGGGGTTCATTCTCCCATACAGCATGCACTGTGTCTCTGGAGCAGAAGCGCCTTGATTTCAGGTCCGGGGACCCCCTGCTTCCAGAGATACAGACTCCATTATGGGGTGCTGGTATCTCCTAAGCATTTAAATGTCTCGCGTCACGTGACTGTGGGATTTAAATGCATAGGAGCAACCGTCACCCCATAACAGGGCCTGTATCTCGGGAAGAAGGGTGTCCCCGGACCTCAAATCAACGAGGTTCTGCTCGGGAGACCCCCTGCTCAATCACACTAGCATACATTTGTTTATTAAAACAGCTTCATTACCTTAGCGGCTAGGTGGTATTTGGCCCTTGGTGAGTGTTTAGGCCTTGCGGGGGGGGGGGGAGAGTTTGAGTGGAGTTAACCCTTCATTACCTTAGCTCGCACAAATAAAAGCATTTCGTTAGCCACAGCACCGTATCATCTATTCGTTTTTTATTTTATATATATATATATACATATACATGTAGAGGTATCAGTACCGTGTTAGCCGAGCTTCAATAATCAAAAAATAAATAGATGATACCGTTCTATAGCCACATAATGGTATCATCTATTTATTTTTGACTTTTTATATATATATATATATATATATATATATATATATATATATATATATATATGTGTGTGTGTGTGTGTGTGTGTGGGTGTGTGTGTGTGCAAGTATACTAACATATGGATTTATAATTACACACAATATGTTATACACAATTTGTGGATATATTATTTACTATAGAGTCAAAAGAATTTCAGTGCACTACATTTTGGGAAGTGCAGAATGTCCACATTTATCATGTGTTACCATTGTCTGCATTGCCAGATGTGCTTGCAATATACACCAGCACATCCATTTACGTCCAATCCATCCATCTATCCAGATCCAATAACCTTTTAGGACCATATTATCTTGCACTTTAGGTTTACCATTTTATTTTTCATGCTGTCCTATGTTAAGGCTTGGTACAATCTGTCCAGACTAAGCTTGTAAATACTTACCACATGAAATGTTTTTTAGGTTGTGCAGTTATTCTAACTTTCTGGACCCCTTTCCCTGTCTCAAACCTTAGAACGTGTGTATGTCTATCCACTCCGGTATTGACTAGCTGCTACTTCCAAACCCAACACATCCTCTCTATAACAACACAGGAATGCTTTTGAGTAGTTGCCACAGAGGTTCCTTGTAATATGTTTGCTTCCCTTATTGATGGTATCTTTGTTCTCCGTGGAGCTAACTGCCTTACCTAATTAGGAAGAGAGATTCCACCTTCCCTCATCCTTTGGCTTCAGCCTCACACATTAGGCTCTCTTTTTCTAGGCGTTTATCCACATGTGGGGCAATCAAGTCCTTATGTGAACTCCAGCAAATGTGAAACTGTACTGCTTAACATGTATAGCACTGAATTGTATATTCTATTTGGTAGACCCTGAACTTCTCTGATTTAGCGAGTTTCCATTAATTACAGGCATAGCAGAATGGTATATATATAGCACAATCGGTTGCTCTGGAAGCTGTGGGAGTGACACCCCCCCTTCTTCCCACCGGAGCTCTGGTGATCCTGAGCCCCCACCTCTCCTGGGGCTGCAGAGCAGATAATCTGCTGGGTGGTAGGGAGAGAAGGTAATACCCCCTGACTGGAGGTACAGTCAGCGGACTGTGGATGTTACTACCACTATACAGTATGAGCCAAACAAAATAACCATATAGCCACATACTAGCAGCATTAACTACAATTGTCCTAATGCAAACTAAAACAAAATAGAAGTGCAAGGCAGCAAGAGAACTGTAGAAAATGTCCAATACAACAACAAACAAAAAAACGCAGAGCTGAAAGTATACATCAGAAGTTTCGACGATCGGAAGCAGGGCCAAAGCACACAGGCGCAGAAGACTCACAAATGCCATCTTGCTCTCCGCAAGGCTTGCCTGTGCAGGGAAAAGAAAAAAAGATTTAGTAATGGCTGAAGGACAGGTAGAATATACTACAATCACAGACCTGACAAACCTAGCGAGCAAAGAGGACATAAAAAAGCTGTTAACAGATTTAACGCTAATTCTTAAAACGGAACTGTCTGAGATCAAAAAGGATATTGTTACTCTAGGAGATAGGGTAGATGAGCTGGAGAAAGAAGTTGGAACAGTCTCAACAGTACAGGAGCATGTACTCACATAGTGCAGGAACAGGATGAGATGGTACAGAATATGCTCCTGCATATAGAAGATCTGGACAATAGAGGGAGACACCCTAATATAAGGATATGGGGTATACCTCAAATGGTGGAATCCCAAGAGTTAGTCCCATATCTACAAAAAATATTTTCCCATGTGACAGACGAATCACAGGAACAGACCTGGAAGATGGATAGGGTACACAGAGCGCTTAGACCAAGACCCAGACCATCAGACTCCCCCAAGAGATACTGTCATTAAAATGCAAGATTTCATGGAAAATGAACTAAATATGAAGAAGGCCAGAAGCATCAATAATATAGAATATGAAGGAGCCTGGATCTAGCTGTAGAATGACCTCTCCACGTTAACCCTACATCATCGCAGAGATATTAGGGAAATTACTGTGCACTTACAAAAAGTCAATGTGCGATATAAATGGTGACTCCCTACCAAACTGATTGTTATACAACAAGGGAAAGTTTCCGTGCTCAGATACGGCAAAAACCCCACTAACTTTTTTGAAAGACTCAATATTCCAGGACCCAAAGCAAGTGAAATACTGCAGGACTCCGCAACTTCAGGAACCCTCTGGGCCCCACCCAGAGCGGAGAGGGCAATAATGGGTAGACGTATGCAATAAAATGAACAGAAAGGCCAACGATAGCAGTGGCCGACAGTATGGAGAAAGGAGGAAACCACAGGATGAAACAAATCCAACGAGTGAAGAAGAAGGTAATGAAAGAGACACAGAAGCACACCAAGGGTTAAGAGGATGTATTAAGCATTAAGTATAATAAAACATAAAAACTTACACATCATAATAAAATTCCAGTAGCGGTCAGTACATGGGTGGTGGATCCAGGGGGTGGTGTCAGCCTGATGAAGCACGAATTGTTGTGAAACGCGTTGCTGAGTGAATACAGTAATTGTTGGTGTCCAGATGTTTGGTTGCACCACTCCCAGCCTCCAACGAAACTTTGAACTGTCTTGAGCTGTTTTTTCCTGCTCGAGTGGGACGTGGAACATACAGGCAACCGGAGGACAGCTCAATCCGGGTCCTGCATCAGCCGCAACCCGGAAGAAAGACCTGAGCACTGCCGGGCAAGTCAGCCCCAGCGCGCGGGACTGAACTGCAAAGACCAGGCAATACCTCCTGTGCCTACACAACCTCCTGGATCCACCACCCATGTATTGACCGCTACTGGAATTTTATTATGATGTGTAAGTTTTTATGTTTTATTATACTTAATGCTTAATACATCCTCTTAACCCTTGGTGCCCTTCTGTGTCTCTTTCATTACCTTCTGACGTCTGAGTTTTCCCACGGAAGTTAGCAGTGGAGGAGGGGCGCCTCCACATCACAGCAGCAGCAAGAGGGTAGAGTGGATCTACTACAAGATTTCTTCTAGGAAGCATGAGCGCGGATTGACTTTCCTGTCTAGAGTGAAGAAGAAGAGTAAATAACTCTTGGAGATTATTGACTATATACTTCTATGTTTTGCTGTCAGAACAGAGGTCTGATTGTGTGACAGTTTAAGGTTTTAAAAAAGGGTTATTTTTGTTAGTAATCAGCTTGGGTTAAAGTTAGTTATATTTAAGGGATGGTTAATGTTTCTAGACTGGTTTATAAAGAGATCTATAGTAGTGCTGTGATGTCATAACAGATGTATTATAGATAATAAATCAAGTGTAAAATGTTGTCTTGCCGTTAAGTTTGAGTGATAAGGTAGAATAATATGTATGTGTACAAGAAAGGGCTAAGAAACTACAGATGATTCTGTTTTGTTCCCCCCATCCCTCCCCCCCTCTAAACAGAGAAGGGGTCAAGGGGTACAGAATTAGGAAATCTCTGTTAATACATATGCTGAATGCAGCAAGATGTACTATCGCTGCCAACTGGAAGAAGCTGGATACACCCACTATAGGACAATGGGAGTCGAGAAAATGGGAGGTTATGAGGATGTAACAACTCTCATATATTACACTGATACAAGGTTAAAATTTGAGCTTCTCTGGTGGCCATGGTCAGAGTTCACTGGTAATAGAATAATAGGGACACTTGGGATTATTAAATACGGGGTTGACTTGTTTTTAGATTTTATTTTAATCTAATTTTTTTGTTTCGTGATTGTATGTATCATTTAAACTGTCAGTGTGTGATAGTGTATTCTAATATGTTTTTTTCTGTGTGTGTCGTATCGTACTATAATGTACTGTTTTGTAGTGCATTATACTGTGTTGTATGTTTACTGTTATAAAAATGTAGATTATAAATAAAGAATTTTAAAAAACATTAAAATACAATACAACAAACAATACTGGCAAGTTGAATCCGGTCCATCAGAAAATGACTTTTACCAATTGAATAACATGAGTAACGTCATACATGACAACCTTCTTAAAGATGGTAGTAGTATCAATATGTCATATAGACAGGGAGACTAGTGCCTACTGTTGCCTATGGCAGTGAACACAACCAGCCTGAGTGGCACAATTAACATCTACCCAGAATCACAATAACAGTCCAATGATTAATATGTTTGGAGATAGTAACAGGAAATGAGAAACTCACTTTATGGATCCCAGTTGAATCCTGTCTGTCCTTGACATCCGTTTGATAAGGTCAGTAAGCATGCAAAATCTGCCTGGAAGAAGAGCAGTAAAAACCCATGGAAAATGGCAGAGCACTGCAAAAAGTTGAATGAAGATAACCAGAGGAGGCTCACATATGCAAAAATATAAACTTTATTGGATCATACAAGACCCCAGCAAGGTAAAATACGCACCAACGCGATTCGGGCAAGTTGCCATTTATCAAGGTGTAATACAGTGCTTAAAAAACAAAAAATTTTACTTGGACTCTTGGCGAAAATGAAAACGAAAATGACGTCATACGTCACGTCGGCCTCATGCTTCTCTGTATACAGTGTGTCTTCCCATTGGCTATCAAATTTTGAACAAGAATAGCTTTATTGATGTTTATAAAGTAATCGAGAATAGCTCTATTAGGACTCGACATGACGTAAAATGCGCGCGGACTACCAGTCGAATACCCCAACAGAGGGAGCGTATTCTGAAAGGTCCATTGGGTTTTAAACAAAAACAACTTTATTAAACAAAAAACATTTTTAAAAAACTCAATAGCAATATAAAAAATGCCAGAAACACAAACAATGAATCGTGGATAAACATATGAATTAGGTGAACAAAACGCTTTGACAGTTGGCACAGCAAGTCAAATCTAGAAATATAAATGTATGTAATATAAAGGAAAGAAACATCTTTCTGGAAAATATTGCACTATTTTCAATTCTTATACTTCAATTACCCCGGTTTTGGATCTTGCGTTCCCCTAACTTCGCAGTAAAGGAAGAGATCAATGAGTGAGAGTAAGAAAAAGTAGTCCAGATTGATTTAAATGGGACTGAGCCTTGCTTTCAAGGTAAGGATGGAGAGGATGAAGGATTTACATCACCACAACTACAGGGACAGGATCATTAGCATTCTCTGAGTCTAATTATTACCGCTCCAAGTAGCATAGACTCAAATGCTCGCCGATGTTCCATGTCCACATCTCATTATCTACCTAACCACTACTAACCATGTGCACTACAGTGCAAGCATTGCACTCGCACAGAACCATGCCCTTCTCTAAGTATACCATGTCTCTCCCACTTCCTAGCCCAATTGTCTCTGTAGTGGTAGATGTGGGTAAGAAGGAGGAGGGTCCACAGGTGAAGAGACGTAACATACTGTAGGCACTTTCCACAGAAGGGCATGGCCAGTGGATTCCTGGGGCGCCATCCAGAAGGAGTGGGTGACCGTCTCCTTTGGTTGCTGATGGCTCTTCTACTGCAGTGCTAACTGAGCCTATTGAAAAATCCCTCCTCAGTTTAACAGGAGGGGTACAACCAAACCTCCTGCCCTGCAACCACTCTCCATAACAATTGTATTTTTAAACAAACAAAACTATCTCATCTTTGCTGTTATCCCTGCACACCTTTGCCTGCATGGTCCTACCACCAGTTTCTACCTACCCACACACTAACCCAGCCAGCCACCACCAATGGGCCTACTCCATTCCCTCACATTGTGAACAACAGTAACAATGTGGGAGGGGCCTAGAGCATGCGTGCGAGTGAATCAAATGTTTTAACATTCACAAATTAACTTAATTCGCAGAAAGAGAGGGCAAAGGGAAACCAATAGTGGTTTCAGAAGCATTTGGCCAAATTTACCTTCCAAACTGCCTGCATTTGCAAAATCGAATTTTGTTAAAAAAACAGTGAAGATTTTGCTGCAACATTTTTGACACATTCACCCATCTCTAGAGATGATGGAACCGGTGCAGGGTAGGATCCACAAACAAAAAGCTGCTAGGAGAAAGAATGATATGGAAGATCCCGGACCACGGCATGTTGTAGAAGCTGGGCATGATGCCAGAAAAACAAAGGTTGGGGAAAACAATGTAGCTGGGAAAAAACAAATCTGCATGTGCTGCCAGCACCAAACAGCCTGAAAAAAAATACAACCAGGTTTCTCAAGTGAAATACCAAGTAGGACTCTAACTCACAGATTTCTTAGTGCAGTCTCTTCCATGTATTAGAGAGCAGTTAAAAGTATAATATTTCAGGTCCCATATGGACCTGATAAAAGGTCAGTATGGGACCTGAAACATTGTATTCTTCATTGCTCTCTAATACATGGAAGAGACTGGACTTTGAAATCTTCCTACTTGGTATTTCACTTGCGCATAATACCAGCCAGGCGAGGCTATAGGTCACAGACGGGGTGGACAAACTGTCACATAGGTGAGAAAGAGTAAAACATCTCCTCCAAAAGAAGGCTTACAGGATAAAGAGACATTGATTTAGGATTTTTCCTTTGAGGTTGAATTTACTTGTGACAAAGGGCAAGAGGAATTCCCCTCAAAGGTCACATTAACGGACAGAAGATAGAGTCTAGCGGAGGCTAGAACCTCTCCACTGTCTTCATTGTCCAGTATTGCATTGGCTCTTATTGTCCCCATTCTCTTCACAGAGGGTTGCTTATGCTGTTACCCAGATTGCTGTCCACTTCACTGCTATTATCATCTCCGGTTTTAAGCCCAGTAGCTGAAATTCAATTCCTTCAATACTTCTTCTTTTAAAACACTACTGATGAGAAATTATACCCTTCCACACCTCGTGAGATGAGAATTGTTTCCATCTTTCTCATTTTGATTCTGAAATTTTCTTTTGTTCCTTTTTTAATTCTCATAACCTTGCCAGAGGGATATTACAGGGAATAGCTCTCCTGGTTATTTTTCACCTGCATGGCGACATAGGTGTGATATACTGTATGTTACATTATAATCTTCAGTGAAACTAAAAAAATCTAGAGTGAATGAAATACTATATTTGGTTTGATGGGGGTTAAACAAATGACACATTTAAAACTGGGATATTTTCCCCCATATTTTCAATTTTCTAATTTACACGTTATTATTATAGCCAAAATGTTGAGAAAGAAGTTTCACTCCCAGTTCAGTAACAAAACCCCTGCGTTTTGTCTAGGTTATTTAATCAGCTTCACTTTGAGATCTTCACTATACAATAAATCATTTAAAATGTGTAGTCCCCTATAGCCAGCTAAAGATCATGAGAATTCATGATGGACAGACCATACATCATTAACAAGTGATATGCAACAGTCTCTCTAGCTGCAGGATGTTTTACTTTCCATGTCTTCAAATAAATGGGACCAATTCTTATCCATTAATCAAAGAAACGATCAACAATTTGAAGAAAATGACAACTTTTTTTCCATTCTTCCTCTATCATTATTTCTCTGCTGAGTTCAGACACAATATATCTAAGATACCTTCATTTATTTTACACAGCAGTGTTACTCCATAAAACATGGTTCTTGGAACACAGTTCCCAGAATCTCCTCAACTTCCTTTGAGGCCGAGCTTACAGCCAGGCTGTTCCCACTTTCTTGAACAGTCTGCCTCGTACAGTTTGATGCCCCCCTCTCTTTTGAAATCTAAAAAACAGGCGCAAGACCTACCTATTTACCCAGGCATTTAATTAATGAACCACAACCTGTCTGACATTTAATAGCATAGTGGTAAGGTGAACAAATAGGCGCGAACAAATAAAAGGTTGTCACTATAATAGCGGTGACAGTGAATAAATCTCTCTAGTAAGTGTATATAACAATAAAATAACACATCAAGTGACGGTGATAAAATATATAATAAAATGTATACAATTTCACCCCCTTCTCAGACCCGCTGGAAGGAATTGTCTCCACTCGTCCCCAATGTTGCAATGGTAAACACGAAATCCAGGGGGAGCATAGGGAGGAAACACAAGCAAAAAAAACAAATCTAAGTGCAGTGAGAATGGAAAATGGGGAAATGAGTGTCCAAAATCTTGGCTCCTGTAAAATGGCTACTTACAAGATGTAAGAGTTTAAACAGCAATGTGGACAATCAGTCAGTGGTGGAGGTAAGTATGGAAGTCATCAAAGAGGCACAGGAACTCAGGAGGGTATGTCCCAGTGATGGAGAGAGGAGAAAATAACTTGCATAGTGCAGATAAACCAAGGTATAAAAATAATTTTATCTAAGTAAAAAATGCACTCACAATGTTTACAATAAAATCGGGCATGTCACACTTAATAAGTGTAGGTGGAGAGATCATCTGCCAGTCGGCTCACCATCCCGTGATTCTCCGTACACCTCGGTCACTGCCTCTGCTCTGCTGCGTCACCGCACGGCTTGGCGTCTGACATCAGATCCGGCCTCCTCTTACGGTGGTGGCTGGGCCTTCCGCGATCCTCTCCAGACTGCTCCGCAAAGGAAACTCCCACTCTACGCGTTTCGCTACGTAATCACGTCGGCTTCATCAGGAGTGTGAAGTTTAAAGGTACACTGTGTCTATATATATATAGCTTGCTTTTTAATTTTTTCATATGGAACAGATGACATAATAGCGTAATGGGGGTTAACGTTATATGCTGGATCTTAATATTTCGCTCAATGACGCAAGAATCCATATATATACATTAAAGGAATCAGTACAAGAGTGTTTACAAGGCATCAATACAAGAGAATTCAATACATAAGGGGGAGTTCAGATATTGAAAAGAACTCGGATAAATGACAACTATAAGCATATAGTGAAATCCTAATACAATAGAATCTAGTTAAGGGAGATCAGAAAAGGGGGGAGCACACATCATTATACAAATTAATTATAAAATACATTAATCTAGACAGTAATGAATACAGATATAACTAGTACGGTGGTGATATAATATGAATATAATTAATATAATTAATATAATTATTTAGTGGACTGGAGTGAGTCACAAACTCTACTAAGCGGAAATGAATACAGTCAACATGTGAAAGCATACAATCCCTAAGACTGAAAGAAATAAGCACAGTTGGAGATATGAAGCCTAGAGGGGAGACATAAAACCAGGATTAGAGTTATTCACTTTAGAAATGGGACAATGTCCAACTCCATATTCAGTCCTCTGGGTGTAAGACTGCCCAATCTATGGATCCAAAAAGATTCTCTCTTCAATAATTCTAGCTCTCTGTCACCTCCTCTCCAAAGTTGTTGGACTTGTTCGATAACTGTATATTTTAAACCTGTTGGATCCCCCTTGTGAAACACTGTGAAATGGTTGGATACATTATGAGTGTTTAATTGTCGCTTGATACTGCTTAGATGTTCCACAATCCTTATTCTAATTGGTCTGGCAGTCTTTCCCACGTATTGAAGTTTACAGGGGCATTCAAGTAAGTATATAACATGGTCCGATCTACAGGTAAGACAGGTTTTGATATTGAAACTTTCACCTGTAACATTGGAGCAGAAACTCGTAGTGATATGAGACTTAGGGCTCTATGCAGTATGTGCCGAAAAAGTGCAATCGCCAAGGGTACCTTATCGGCATGATTCTGCCGATTTTCCCTCTCCGTATGCAATAAGTGCTGAATCCCTTCCGAATCATGCCAAAAACATTTGCTCCCACTCTGTGATCATTTGCCGATCACACACAGGTGTAGTGGCGTGCATGGCGAGGTGGTGTTAGGTTCCCCAATGAAACTTCTTGCTGAATCGGCCGAAGCAAGCATGTTTTGGATTGAGCGGCCCATCTAAAGGCAGCGTGTATTTTTATTCATTCTCTGTGTTGTTGGGAGAGAGAGAGAGAGAGAGACACACAGAGCTGGCCGATTTACATATTTCATATTGACTGAGACAGTTGTGGTGTATTGTGAGAGGTTTGTCCTGTGTTGTTTTGTTTACATCTTTGTCTTGTTTTCACTTTGTAAGTGTTCAGTGCGATTGTCTTTAAATTTATTTTCTGTTCTTTGTGAGTGCTAGAGGTATGGCCGCAAGGCGTGGGAAGAGTGATGCTGGTGTGAGTGGTACTGGTAGTCGTGTCAGTACGCGTCTGAGTGAACGTAGGATTCAGGGGAGTGCTGTTGCTGCGAGTGCGACTGGTGTTGCTGGGAGTGCGAGTGGTGTTGCTGTGAGTGTGACTGGTGTTGCTGGGAGTGCGAGTGGTGTTGCTGTGAGTGCGAGTGCTGGTGATGGCTCTGTTGCTGGTGCTGCTGGGGTGTCTGGTGGTGGGGTGGTTGCTGGTGGCCCGCTTTTGGAGTCTCTTCCATTGGAAGAAGAAGAGTCCAGTCAGCAGCAGCCAAGCTCTGGGCCTGCACGTATTCAGAAGAAACGTCTTGAGTGGCCACGTAATCCTCGGTTCAATGAAGAGGAAAACAGAGTTCTTGTCACAGGGATTCTGGAGCACTATGACTGTCTGTATGGGCATTTACTAGGTAAGTCTATCTTTGCATTGATTCTTCAAAGACATGTTATCCTAGGTCATGTGAGATGTCGTAATATCAAAATATTATTCTATAATATCTATCAATTAAACTTAATTGTTACACACATATTCCTTCATGCTTTAGAACCACCATAACAATCATTCTTAAAATTTGGGCAAAGTTCATACAATATTCATGCAAGCTTCCTTACATTTGTATGTTTACACGTAAATGCTCATGGGGTACACATATTACACCTAAACCAGCATGTTTGGTATCTCTTGGAACAGGTAGCAGTTTAGGAAACTGATCGTTTTTATAATAATAATTAACGTCATATATTTTGTATGTATTTCAAGGGCGGACATTCCCCAGTTCTGGATGATACCGTGGGTGCAACTTCTGTGCACTGTTTCTGAAATGTGTGCGTATGCAAATGTCCACTTCATTTATGTTCATATGTTAACGAACTACAACTAACTAAAAAACACTCTCTATCAGCGCTCGATCCAATAAATAATATGTGGAATAATGTGAATACACTAAAGCAAATTATTGATAAGTGCAAATACAATTGCAGCCAAGGGAACAACAAACAATAGACAGTTCCAAATCTAATTAACAAAATACATATACAAAAGCAGTGTCCCCGGCGCTAAAAGGTTGATGACCACAATACCATATCCCAAAGACAGTCCTGGATGGAATAACAGTCCTGGTAGATGAGTAATTGCACCAACAGAAGTTCTGATTGGAATGATTAGTCCTCAAACAATCAATTCTAGGTGGTTTCTGTAATTACAAAAGAACAAAGACACACTATTGCGCAGTATTGAAGACCACAAAGCCCTAACCAAGAAATGGGAAAAAAACCCACTTACAAGATATATTCTTGTTGGTTCAGGGGAGACAATCTGTTGCAGGCTCCTTCTCCACCTCGATATCCACAAGATGAATCTCTTTACACTGGAAGGCGCCCTCGCGGGAGCAGTGTATGCTGTATGTTGCGAGACCCCGACCACTATGCCCACAGTTGTCTGGAATGACGCGGAAGCAAGATAATGTAATGAGCACAGCATTTTAACAAGCCCAGGGACTGCACGACCTCTGGCTGTCACAAAATCTAAATCTCCCCGTATCTCTTCATAAAGAGCTACGATTGCTGCTGAACTCAAACGATAGCGACTTACAATCTCCTCCTCACTCATCCCATCTAACAGGGTTCTCTCCCTGTACAAACGAGGATGAGGCACAACTTCTCTCCTCTCTCTTCTCCTCTCATCTCCTTGCCCTCTCCCTCGACCTCTCCCTCTCCTGTCCGCGTGCCTGTCCCTGTCACTGTCCCTGTCTTCTCTGTCCCTGTCCCTGTCCCTTCCTTGGCCTGTGACATCCTCTCCATCAGCAAGCCTCTCATCCAATAGAATCTTGCTCCGTCTCATAAACATTCGCATCATTTTCAGATCTGTAGCTGTGAATGCGCAGGTAATTGCCCTCCTTTAAATACCTATGTGATGATGTCAGGTGACTTGCTGAAGTGCAAGGTGTTACATTAACATATCCAAGTTTTTCACTCCCAACGTGTATCCAGTAGCAATTAAAAGGATTATTTATGTGTGTTCACCAGGCAATCATGATATTTGAGAATGATGTAACGTTAAGCTTTGTACAACCAATTATTGGCAAGTATTTCTGGAATGTGTAATGCATGTACCACTTCAGAACGCAAAACTCAGTCATCTAATTAGGATACAACCATGACATTGACGTTGAGAATCTACGTTGCAACATGTGTAATTTGGCATGTTATTGTCACCTGTTCACATGAACTAATTGTAATGTGCATATGCATAATTTAATGCCATCAGGATAGCTGCTATTGATTCAGTTTCAATCGTGTAAAAATGAGTAACTATTATAGATGTGTGTATAAGTTAGCATGCATCGTGTACAATGTAAACATGCAATGTTATTGAGTGTCCAATTGCGAACGACATCAAAAGAGGGAGGTCACAAAGTACATGTAAAACATGAAAACAAACAGCTACATTTACGTTTGATCATGCGTTACACATTAGAAGCATTGTATAATGTATAGCAAAATTACTATACGCTGGATCTGTTAGATGTGTGAAATGTGATACATCATATAATAAATTGAAGCACACTTAAGTAACATGTTTCATATTATGTGACCTGTTCCTTTAAGAGTTGAGTATAGGATTTTCCCTTGACACATCATAACATTAAGACTAATGTGACACGCAAATCATCATAACATATAAAAGTACAATGTTATGCCAATAATAAACGTAAGGGGTGACACGATGAAGTGAATGACCTCGACACTGTAATGCCAAGTACATTTTTATTATGAGCAATAGAACGTAAACAGTCCTATAATGTTATAAGTCCCCGCTCCATTGACTCCATTGATGTAGAGATGAGGTTTTATTTCTAAGTGCCGTCCCGGCAACCTTGCCGATCCTTCTCCCCTCCAACTTGCCAACTTTAGTTGGCGGGACCAATTGCCGATGAAATCTCCATTTCTGAGTGCCGATCAGCACCGATAAGCTGATCAGGGCTACTTGAATACAGCCGATTTCAAAAAGTGCCGAAAAGTGCCGATACTGGGTTATCGGCAGCCACATGCCGATAAATTTTTATCTGCAAGAAAAACTGCCGATTTTGAGCACTTATCGGCGCTTACTGAATCTCAAATCCAATTTTGGCGGGAAAATGCCGATAAAAGCCTTTTCGGCGCTTACTGCATGAGGCCCTTAAACTGGTATGCACTACAGGTTTTGCACCCATAAAACCTTTGTTGTTACTCAGTTGTTTTGGCTGATTTCCTTTTGTCTGAGTGCACTGGGTGCCAGTTTATTTTTTAAATTGCTTGCTTTCCTGAACAAAACATTGGGTCTATCTGGAATTTCTTTTCCTAATAGGGGGTCGTTCTTTAAGATGTCCCAATGTTTGTTCAGGATTTTTGTGATCTTTTTTGACTCTTTATTGAAACCTGTGATGAATGCAAAATCTAATTTATTATTTTTCATTTTCTTTGCTCTTGGTTTCAACAGGACATTTAATAGCTACAGTACCATCCCATTCTGTATTTGTAAGGATCCGTGCTGCGGGTACACCCGCTTCCAGTGCCTCCTTACCTTTGCTCAGTGCCTCCCAGGCTCCCCGGCGGGGTGCCTCACTCCGTGCGGTCCCCTCCACGGCTGCTCCCACACTTCCGGGTCGCGCGCGTCACCCCTACGGGTATGCACGGACCCAGGCTTCAATTTGCTGGCGCCGGGCGCCTGACTCCACCTCCTCTGACGCGGTGAACGCATCACGCGCTTCCCTGCCCCTGCTCTATCAGGTCCACCCCCCAGGCCCTTCTCTCCTATCAGGCCCTTCCCCGGGCCGTTCCTCCACTCCTCCCCTTGCTCTGACAGGTCCCAGCTGCCCAGGCACCTCTCCCCTATCAGGTCCTCCCTCGGGCCGCTGCTCCGTTCCTCCCCTTGCTCCGATTGGCCCCAGCCTCCCAGACACTTCTCCCCTATCAAGTCCTCCTCGGGCCACTCCTCCGTTCCTCCCCTTCCTCTGATAGGTCCTAGCCCCCTATTTAGTCTTCCCTCACCATTTCCTCTTTGCTCTGCATAGCTTCTGTACCTTGGTGCTATCTGCTGTTGCCTGGCCCCTTTTGTCTTTCAGTTCCTTTTCCTGTCCCTGGATATACTGCTGACCTCCCTGCATATCGACCTTTGGCTTTGGACTTCTACTACTCTGCTCTCTTGAACCCTAGGATTTGGCTTTGGACATTGAAAAAAAAGTGTGGTGTGATTAGCGCTCAAAGCTATAAATTGGGTGAAACAAAATATACAGTAATAAACAATTGTGCAACAATATGCAATATACCTTACAAATAATAAGGCAAGGCTGCCAGGTAAAACTGACCCAAAACACAGTCAGTGAAAACCAGAAAACAAACGATACAAACCGGCGCCTAAAGAGTTCAAGATGGATCTGTATATAGTCCAAATGGATAGAATACCAAGAGGTTGCAACTCCAATCTTGTGCAGGAGGTTGCAAATCCAATCTCACGCTTCCAAAGTCCACAGCAAGTAGTTAAGTGGCATATGAAAAGCAAACAGAGAGAATCATCATAGTGCAACAATGCTACTAGAATACATAGACAAAACAAACAAGACAAGACAAACAATAAACAGACAAAAGCAAGGCAAAAAAATTAATATAAAGAGTTAATTTAATACATAAAGTTAAAATAACAATCAGGAACGCTGGTAGATGTCGATTCTGGTTTGGAAAAAACGGAATCCTACTCACAAGATGTTCGTATAAAATGCGCAGTGTTAAGAAGGTAAGGTGGTGACTCCCACGGCATCAAATTAGTATCGGCTGTCTCGGGGCTGCTCCAGACGCTGTCCCTCACTCCTTGGCCGGAAATGCATCACTGGGGGTGGGTTTAAGAAAAAAACGCCTCTTCCTGCTGCTTGTACACGAACATACACTCGTGAGAGGTCTGCCTTCGTTCAAGAATAAACTCCAAATGACTGCCCAACGCGTTTCGTGCGCGTGCGCACTTCTTCAGGGGTAAATAGTCACAGGACTTGGTCTAGTGAGGGATCCGTAGCTGTACCTTCCACTGAGCAGTGACATCACACGCACCGGAGGAGAAACGGAGCTGAGTGTTCCAGGCTGCAGACGGCTGACATCCAGAGCCAGAGAGGAGGCGGTGAGATCGGATAAAACCCCCTAGAATCACTGTGATTGTGATAAATGCATTTTTAATTCTGGCACATTGTAAGTGCACATTTTATATGCTTATACTCATTTTATAAAGTTTTTGGAAAGACAGATCGCGCTATGTAGCTTTGTTTCCTCCCTTATGTACACCATGGTTACCCTGACGAGATAAGCCTGGAGGGATATCCACAATACACAGCTACTACCTGGGGTGGCAGCCCAATCTGCCTACTGCATACTTACCACTTACATCTTGTGAGTACATAGACCGACAGAGCCAAGATATTGTCATTATATTTTCATCATAGTCTCAATGTCTGCACTTAAATTTGCACTGTTTTCTGTTTCATATACAGAAGTAGCCTGACTCACATTCAAGCAAAGCCGAGCCATGGGGAGAAGCATTTTCCTGTGGCTCCAGGGAAGGCGACAATCGCGGGCAGCCGCAACGGCTCCCTGCTAAACAGCCGCATGCACGTTACTGCATTTACCACATACAGTATGCGGATTGCTGTGGTCTTTTTCTCCTGCATGTTCCAGCTCTTCGGAAAGTAAGTCACGCTACATCTGCATGTGATCTGCATTCAGAGGATGTGCCCAAATGGTTCTTGTTCCACCTTATGTCAAAAGCATTTTTACATTTTATGGTTTGTATTCTAGGCGAAAAAATCCAAATTGCTTTACAGAGAAGCTAAAGAAGACGAAAGCTTCATCAAAATCAGATCCTCCCTTCATTCAAAAGAATATCATAAGGTGATGTCTAAAATAAACAAATGAAGGCAGAATGAAGATGGTAGAGGTTGTTTTTTGTTGTACTGTACTTCCCCTTCTTGCCATCGGACATCCAGAAGTAAACAGCATTAGTGCCTGGAATCCATTACATACTGTATGATTTCCACATATTTTCTTGTAACAACTAATACAGTATCTACTACATCTGTTTGTGGCTGTTGGGGCTGCTTTTACATAAGCAATATAGAATAAACATGTGGTAATGATGTGCTTTTAATTTTAATGAGAACAGGTTACATTTTGCATTCCCCTGACCTTCTATTGGCCACTCTCCAAGAAGCCCTTCCCATCTCTTCAAACTAACTTCCATAAGCTCAGGAATAGGAATATGTGTGGTCTTGCTCTTTAATACAACTGAAACAGAGGTACATTATGTAACACCCTTACCCTATCCCTACGGGAAATAGCGGTAATTAAGGTCATGGGTGTTACCTGTTAGACTTACAGAAGGCCTGAGCCTCTGCTCATTGGGAGCCTGGGATGATGGTGTGTTCTCTCTCTCTCTCTCTCTCTCTCTGGTGCAGCGAGGCGCTGGATCAGTCAAATCCTTCTTGATTATCCTCTCCACACACTTCAGTGTAAGGCCACTTACGAAGATCATGCTTAGCAGGATGGCTCCTCATAGGAACTCGTATACCTTTAGGGTATACCCCAATAACACACTCACAACCGGGTATATAATAACTCATTTCCTGTGGTGCGACAGTAAGCCCAAATATTACCCACAGACACAATACCACAATAACGAAAATAATAACAATAGGAACGACCCTGGTGTAGCTAGCCCCAAAAATACCTAGGGTACTTGGGCACCTATAACCCGGTATCCAGCAAACAACCTTTCCCAATGTGTCTATGAGGGCAGCGCTACCCTCCCCCTTGCGGTGGTGCACAGGTATCTTCCTGGTTAAAGGCCTAACCCGAGAATACTTCCAGGCGAAAAATGAAAAATGACAGAATCCCACGCCGTGGGGACTCCGACAGCAGCCCCTCTCGCCTCACGTCCGGATGCTGCACGGCCCGCTGTAGGAACTCCTCTCAGCGCTCTGATCCTGCTCCTCTGCACTCACTAACTACAGGGAGGTCCTTAACTATATGACCGGCCCCGCACACTTTACTAGGTGAGGGAACTACCTTGGGCCTAGGGGTGGATGCCTTGGCCTAGTCTGGGACATTGGTCCCATGGAGGAAATCTTTTTTCTCAGGACCTCTCCTTCCGGCGGCGCCAAACCCAAGATGGCCGCCACACTACGCATTGCAATAGTCTAAGTGCTGCGCCAACCAAAACATGGCCCATGCAACTTTGCTACTTCTCCTGAGCAACGGAGCTGATCTCCCCCCAGGTGGTAAGAAGGGGGATCCCTCCTATAATTATATCAGTCTAAAAGGAAACAGACAAAAGAAAAGAGCTTTGTACCTCAAAATGGAAGAATGAGTAAAAATGCCAACAAGATTGCATATTTTCTCTGCTCTCAGGCTGCCAGAATTCCTCAGTCTAAGTTGCAACATTGTTGCTTCCCCTGTTGCTTCATAGCCAGTTGCCTTGGCAACGCCCCTCTTTTCCCTGCAAACATGTTTTGCCCCATACTCCCCTGTTATTTTTTGTTAAACGGCATCGTCCTTATTGTATTTCCTGTTTGTACAGACAAGCAAACTTCCTTTTGGAACCAACAGTCTGTGAGTAACATCCCTTCTTACTGCCTCTCCTAGAACAAGGCATTGATATTTTAACTTCCTCTCACAAGCGCCATCCCCTCTCCCCCCATTTATTCTATGTTCCTGTTAACCCCTTCCAATAAAGTTGCAGAAAATAGAAAGAGTTTGTGTGCATTTAAAGGGGACGAGTTAAACTGTCTGATCTTACTCCTTCGCTACAGGGAGCTGAGGGCTAGAACAACAAATGATAAGTTCGTACTTCATAACTATATTGTTATGGTTTTAACCTTTAAAAAAAAAAAGAAAATGCTACAGCTCAAATTTTTGTTGTAAACAGACATAAGTACTTGACATTTTCTAAAATAGACATCAATTTGGTTAAGCGCATCATGGAATCTCTTGTTTAAACATTTGAACTCATTATTGTTTGGATAAAATGTTCTTTTCGATGTATGCTCATGGTCTATTTAAGTTCAGCATCCTTTGCTTTGTTATTAATAAAGCAATATTCAGATGTTTGCTTCCAGTTTAAACCTATTTAAAAAAAGAGGTATTTAGCAAGTATTTTGTCTCCAGAAAACTTGAAACATTGGTTAGGAGAGCTGTGTTTCTGTAGCTTTTCTAGTCTCGGGGGGGGGGGGGAGGTTGTAAAAGATGTGTGAATCTTTGACTCAACTTCTCAAAACGGACAACGTTGTCATCATTTATAAATATTCTTCTAAGAATTGGCCACTCATTATGAGCAGTATTAGAAATTATCTCGAAAAATCGCTACTCACTTGAATTTCACTTAGTACAGTGAAAGGCACTGGATCACATGACCCTTTAAGTAGAGGTATTTCTGCATAATTTTGCCAAAGTTGCTGGCTTTCATGATAACCAGCAAATTAATTAACAGGTGAATGAAAAAGTAGTAACAATGTTTGAGATATTAAACATTTTTTTTAAATAAATTGCGTGCTGAAATTTGAGACATTGGGAAATCTCTAGCTCTAAGTTTTTTGACGGGTGCAATATCTTTGGAGAAACACGAGTAGTGTTTATACAGATGTAGTAAGACTTACTGTCCCCGGGAAAGCAGATGAACAAGCTAGGGTGTGTGGCCTTGGGGACATTGTCTTCTGCGATCGCACTGTCAGGGTTCCTTGCTTTTGATTTGGACTCCCTGCAATGTTAAACCACTGCAGTCGAAGCACCGAAAACATAATGGGCCTATTCTATTAGGCTTTACAAAAGAAATCGCTGGCCTGGTTATGCCGCCAGTTTTTTCAGTGTTGCTGTCATGGTATTCAGAAAGACTAGATTACCTGTGATAGCAAAATTCCCAAAACAGGCGAGTAGCCGGCGACGTGATGATTGCCTCTCTCAAAAGGGCTCACCCGGCGATTTGTTCCATCTGCAGAGAGAGCTGCACAGAGAGCCGCCTCTCCCTGCTCATATCTTGCCAGCGATCGGAAGATTTTAATATACATTTTAATACTAGTGTAGATGGGCAGGGGGTCTCCGAAGCAGAACCGCGTTGATTTCAGGTCCGGGATCCCCTGTTTCCAGAGATTCAGGCCTGTTATGGGGTGCCAGTATTTCTTATGCATTTAAATGTCTTGCGTCACATGACCATTGGAATAAAATGCATAGAAGATACCGGCACCCTATAATGGGGCCTGTATCTCGGGAAGCAGGGGGTCCCAGACCTCAAATCAATGCGGTTTTGCTCCGGAGCCCCCTTGCTCACATACACGTATTATTATTTTTTATTAAAACAGCTTGATTACCTTATCGGCTAGCCGCTAAGGCAATGAAGGGGTTAACAACCAGTGGCCATATTATTGTGGGTAGTGGGGGTGGGTGAAGGTGGTATTTGGCCCCTGGTTGGTGTTTAGGCCTTGTGGGGGGGGGGTGGTTTGTGGGTGGAGTTAACCCCTTTATTACCTTAGCTGCTAATACCTCTAAGTTAATGAAGGAGTTAACCCCTCCTGCTACCACCCGGTAGGCCTACCCACAATAAACAAAAATACACACAACAACCCTACTACCCACTTCCTTTCCCCCCAAAATATTCAGTACAGTAATGGGCAAAATAACTATTAACCAGATATGGATTTGCCCATTCAAAATAAAACATTAGCCAGCCAGCATAAATAAAGTAAATAAAACTTTCTACTTACCCCTGCCATCATGATGGGCATCCTCGATATCATACTGCAGTTTCATGTCCTCCGTTGCCAGCAAGAGTACATGAAAAAATACAATCTAATGGCCCCTAACCCCTTAATCACCTTAGAGATTAATTACTACAGTGGTTATTAATGTGTTACCCCACCCTGCCACGCTACCCACATGGGAGGCCTAACCACCCACCCCAGACCCACTACACCCACCCTTTACCCATTGATTGCAACAGTGGTATATCATACCCATATAATATGGGCATGATAAGCCACTCTAGCACTCAATGGTCAACCTAATACAAAACATTAAGGCCAAAAATACACAATAATAAAAAAAATACCTAAACACCCCAACAATAAAATAATTAAAAAGCCTAATAGAGCACACGAATAAAAATTATCTATCACCAAAACAGCAAAATAATAAAAATGATGTTATTCCAAAACATAAGAATTAAATTAAATAAACACCTATCCAACCAATTCAAGAAATTAAAGCACTAGCCAACAAATCAATTAAATCAATAAAAACACTAGCCAACAAAACAATTAATTCATTTAAACCGTTAACCAACCCTAAAATGTACTAAAAACAAGCCATCCAAATTCCAAACAATAAACAGACATAGAAAAAATAACAATCATTTGAAAACAAGCATTTGCCAAAAAATGCAGTCTGTCACTGTATTTATATGTACCTAAAGGGGCGCAGATTAATACATTATCAGTCAAAAGTAATAAATACAATCAAATAACCTGAAAAAAGACAATAACATACATTCAATATTTTACTTACCTTTAGAAGTCTTCACCCTCCGAATCCCGGCCTACCTGCAAACTCTCGACCCGCGACGTCATCACCCGCAATCCACTTCCATCCTCCTTGAAGATGAGCATCAGGAAAAAAAATCTTCTTTCTTTGATTTTCTGTCACCTGCTTCTATCTTCATCTGTCATTATTTTCTTATTTTCTTTAATCTTCTTTCTTCTTTCTTTCGATCGAAAACTCCATGTTAAATCCACAACAGATGTTGTCCCTTCATCTTCTTGAGCTAAAATGAGACTGAATAGGCCCTATATAGGACATGAAATCAACGCAGTTCTGCTCCAGAGACCCCCTGCTCATCTACACTACAGTAGCATTAAAATGTATATTAAAATCTTCCGATCGCTGGCAAGATATGCGCAGGGAGAGGCATCTCTCTCTCTGTGCAGCTCTCTCTTCAGCTGGAACAAATCGTCGGGTGAGCCCTTTTGAGAGAGGTGATTATCACGTCGCCGGCTACTTGCCTGTTTTGGAAATTTTGTTATCACAGGTAATCGATACCAACACTCCAAAAACTAGCGGTGTAACGAGCCCAGCAATTTTTTTAATGAAGCCTTATAGATTAGGCCCCTAAGAGTGCTGCATCTTAAAGTGTGAATCTTTTTTTATAACATAAGTTTTTATTGGTCCCATATCCATATGTTGACAAACATTGCTTCCAGACAATATATATACATTAGTCTGTATACGAGGCCATTTTCCAAACATATCGTGATGGTAACATTATAAGAATAAAGAATGGTAACAAATAAAGGGTGAGAGACACATTAGGAATAAGACAAGGGGGAGGTAGGGCGAATAAGGGGGATAGGAGAGGAGGGGGTGGGGAGGGGGGTTTAGGGGAGGGGGGGATAGGGCAGGTAAGGGAGGCCGCCTTAACGTCAACATCTATTCTAGGATGACATCAGGATCATAAACACATAAGGAGACAAAGAGTCCTCCTGAAAGATCCTCATTAACTGCACAACAAAGCTAGGAATATTTAGCAGGGTTTAAATACCCACTGTATGAGTAATTTAATTAGCTGTGAGGTACAGGTAAGCAATCGCTCCCAGCACTGTGGGAGGGCAATTGCCACTAAAAGCCAGATGGCAAAAATAATAAATATTTTATTAATCAACCAAAGTGACACATATACATATATATATATAACACATACTCTAAACTATCATAAAAACAATTAAAACATATATGTAACGGGTGACAACCAGTCCAGGGATAACCATGGATAAATCCAGTGAGTTGATGTCAGAATGCAAATATCTATCACGTCTCTATAACTCAGGGTGGAGTGTAATGCAGTGTAAGCAGTACTATGCCGTTAGGCAAACCATCAGGTCAAAATATTCAACGGTATGCTCAGAGGTAGATAGCAGGGCAGATACAAACAGCATAAAGTAAGCTGCGTCCCATATAACTAATACAATAAGCAACCAGTGACTACCACCCCATTCAGAACGATCTCACCCGTTACTTCCTCCTCCACGACGTCAACGCGATGACGTCATGCCAACGTACGTTTCGTGCATAGGGGGCTGGCGCTTTCTCAAGGTGGGAGCTATATGGGGCGTAGCTTACTATATGCTGTTTGTATCTGCCCTGCTATCTACCTCTGAGCATACCGTTGAGTATTTTGACCTGAGGGTTTGCCTAACGGCATAGTACTGCTTACACTGCATTACACTCCACCCTGAGTTAAAGAGACGTGATAGATATTTGCATTCTGACATCAACTCACTGGATTTATCCATGGTTATCCCTGGACTGGTTGTCACCCGTTACATATATGTTTTAATTGTTTTTATGATAGTTTAGAGTATGTGTTATATATTATGTGTCACTTTGGTTGATTAATAAAATATTTATTATTTTTGCCATCTGGCTTTTAGTGGCAATTGCCCTCCCACAGTGCTGGGAGCGATTGCTTACCTGTACCTCACAGCTAATTAAATTACTCATACAGTGGGTATTTAAACCCTGCTAAATATTCCTAGCTTTGTTGTGCAGTTAATGAGGATCTTTCAGGAGGACTCTTTGTCTCCTTATGTGTTTATGTCTGTCAGCGTTATCCTCTTTGCACCAGCAGGAATTATACTATGCTTTATGATTACATTTATATTGTGGTGAGCGGTATCTCACAAGTTATGTATACATTACATCAGGATCATACTGCACCAGCCGTGCAGATGTGAATCTTTAAGTGACTATTTAGTTAGCCTGTAGTTGGACTGGGGAATTTCTGCAAATTCATCTGCACAAGGCAGCAAACGGTGAGCTTATCTGACCACAATATTATCCCATGCTTGTAAGCCTGCACATTTAACCAACCTGTACACTTTATTTATTGCAGTCTCTCCCAATACTTGTCTGCACACAACTGCCTCTCCCATCCCCCAAATCCCTCTGAAATCACTAAACAGACCCTAGCATTGCAAATGCGGCAATAAAATTTGGCATGGAAAATCTCACAATCACAAAATCTTGGTTAAAACGTGACATTTTAGTTTGTGAAATATGATTGCTAACATTTGCACATCTCTATTTTAGATACAAGTGCTTGTTCTTCAATATATTTCAGTGCAATTTAATAGGTTAATCCACTTTACAAAGATATATCCAGTTTGACCTTTCCAGTGCAAGGTGATACAATTTATATTGAAAGTTTCAACTAAAAGCATTTATTTTTCTTTCTACAGGGCAGTATATGGGCTGTAGACACCTTCGGTTACTCAAAAACATCATGCAGTCAATTGACGTAAAATGGTCAAAATGTGTCTTCCAGCACCAGAAGGTGTCTGCGAATTTTAACAGGTAATGATAAAGGATCCTAACAGACTTCATCTTTCTTTTCCCAGGTATGCACTAGGCTACTTGTCGTTGTCTCTGCTATTAAAATTTGCTGTACTGACTTGATTAGTAAATTTAACAGCTAGCATAGATATGAAATGTCTGATGATAAATACAATTTTCTGTGCCTTGCATGTGTTGATTGGGCTGTCTGGGAAGAACTCCATTCTGTCAGGTGACTTCCTAGGCCTATATATTTAGAGACTGGGGAAGGAGCATCTGCAGGGGGCCAGCAGCGTCCCATCTGGGATACACTGTGGAGTTTAATAGGGAGTTCAACAGAAGTGGAACAAGAAAGGGACAACATCACACCTATTGACCCTTAAAAATGGAGTTGAACTGTGCTGGAAAGAGGACATTTTCTATCAAAGACTCAAGAGGATACAGGACTCTACACTCTAGAGCAGTGGTTTTCAACCTTTTTCTGGTTAGGGAACCCCAGAATTCAATTTTGAAATTCTGGGGAAACCCCAACATTTGCCCCTTGCCTTGTTTCTTCTCCCCCCCCCCCTCCCCTGTGTCGTGTCACCCTCGTCTCTCTCTCCCTGTTTCTCTCCCTCTCTCCCCCCATCACCACTGTCCCTCTACCCCCCCACCTATCGCCCCTGTCTCCCCCCCTAGGTGACCCTGTATCTCTCCCTCCCTCACCCTGCCTCTCCTCCGTCTCACTCCTCTTATGCTCCCTCTTCCCCTCACATCCTCCCACTTGCGCACACACATACACACACACACACACATTTACGTGACTTCGTTAAGGCAATCACAAAGTAGATTTTGCCCTATTGCAGACTTCAGCAGTAGTAGCAGTACTAGCACAGATATCTCAGATATCTACCATTGTCTGTTGCAAGTACAAAATCACAGATGCATTTACCATTCATAACAAATTCACAACTGTGAGGGCCAGTGAAAAGTTACAGATGGAGTATCATTTACTTCAAATTTTGTCAAAAAGATACTGCAGCTGAACTGAACGGAGCCAAACTGCGGCAAGATCGTGACTTCCCTATGGCCAAAAACTCAGTAGGACTAATTTCCCATAACGATTAACACAGCTGGGTCACTGCTTCTGAATGGAACTCCTGCTGCATAAATCCTACGGGGCCACATCTGTCTGGAATAGCTGCGCAGAGAGACGGAGAGAGAAGTAGTACCTCTCTCTGTGTCTCCCTGCACAGCTCTTCCAGGCGATTGCGCTGTTTCTATTTTTATTACATAGGATTGAAGTAGGCGGTCTTCGAAGCTATACCACATTAATTTCAGGTCTGGGTACCACTACTTCCCGATGTACAGGCCTCTGTATGAGGTGCCAGTATATCCTGCAAGTTTAAATGTGCCGTGCCACATCATCAGGACTTTAAACTTACAGGAGATACCGGCAACCCACCCAGGAGGCCTAACCAGGAGACCTAACCACCCACCCTGGGGCAACTATACCCTTCACACCCCCTCTACCACCAACAAACCGGGTACTGGTGCTTAACACCTTCATTACTTGAGCGTTATCCACTAAGGTAATGAAGCTCTGCTTTTATTTTATTTTTAGTACACAGGATTGAAGCAGAGGCTCTCTGGAACTGAACTGCATAATTTTCAGACTCGGGAAACCCCGGCTACCCAAAGTACAGACCCCAGTATGGAATGCCGGTAGCTTCTGCGAGTTTAAATGTCGCGGTCATGTGACATTTAAACTTGAAGGAGATACTGGCACCTAATATGGAGGCATGTAGCATGGGAAGCAGGGAGTTTTATTTCTAGCATCAAAATATATATAGCACTCATAATTTCCTTTCTCTAATACTTAAACACACGTGTCATAGCAATAGATTCCTGCAATTATGACGGACGTTACAAGACTATTTATGGCCGACTTGCTCCAAAATGTATGTGTCAAATGGATATCTGTCTTTGCCACCTCTTACCCATAGAGTGTGTAGTCTTATTTCATGTTTCCTTGCAACGATTATACAGATATCTGAATTTTATACTCTAGAATAGAGGTTATCACCGGATATCATAATTTTTTAATAAATTCACTCATGTGGAATATTTTCTTAGCCATACCCCCTGAACCTTGCAGAACCGACCAGAGAATGCCTTTGAAACTAACTTTAAAATGGTCCTGTTTATAAAGATAGCAAGAGAGACAGATTTTAATTTAATCTCAGAAAAACAACTGCCCTTATCTCAAGATTCTACTAGCTCCATACAACACATATTGTACTTTAGTGGGCCAGGAGTGATAACCCACCAATTAAGTCCTCTTTGAAGCTCTGGATAGACACAGGAAGAGTCTTGACCTATAATTAACCCAATGTATAGTATTTTTTTAAACCAAACAGTAACCACATTAACCCCTGAAGCACCCGATTGATTAAAATACTTAATAGTCTCCAACATTTTCCTTACACATGGGTTGATAGATGGTTTTCCAGTTAGGTTGCTACCATTTTCTCAATAATCTTCCCTAGGAAAGGAAGGTTTCATATAGGCCTGTAATTAGCTATGCAATCTTGATCTAATGAAGGCTTTTCTTGAAGAAGTCTGATGACTGCTTTCTTCAGCGGTTCTGGGAAGATCCCCATCTGTCTGCAAAGAGCAGAGGACTATTTTGGATGGCACTGAGCCTACTACATCAACACAATCTAAGAGAAGGGACTGGGTTCAAGTCACAGGTAGTAGGACTGCAACCCCTGGATTATTTGCACAATGTGTTCTACATCTCGATGGTCAAAACTAGTCCATAAAGCCAGAGAACCTGCATTTTCATGTGTGGAACCCTGACACTCATTAGCACAGTAGGGACCCCAGTACGGATGAAGGTTACTTTATCAGAGAAGAAAAAAAATTCATCACAATGGCTTGTGACAAGGTTTCACCAGGCTGCAGACATGCTGGCTTGCACAGCCTCTCCACGGTGTGAAAGAGCTGAGCTGGTCTATTTTCCGCTGCCTTGATCTCACATGACAGGAAATCTGGCTTCTTACTAGTAATTGTGAACTGGTATTTTGTGATGTGGTCAATCAGTTTCAGCTTGTCTTCAACCATGCGAGACCTCTGCTAGCACTGTTAAAGCCAAGTTATCGTTAATCGTTTTCTTTATCATATCAAAGTTACATTTTCTTATATCTTCAGTTCTAAATTTGTGGATTGTCTTGCACAGTTCTGCATATTCAATTCTTATTGTTGCATCTTGGGATTGCTGCATTTCTTGTCATCTCCTCATTAATTGCTTTGCCTCATCAGGTATTTTCTTATCCTGTTTTTGATAGCGATTCCTCTAGTTTTTATTTACTCTTTCAAGTATGATCTTCATAAGTTCTTCATAATCTTTTGTTAAAGTGTCCCCATGCATTTTGAGCAAGCAGAAGCAATTTATAGCTCTAGTTGAAATTCTCTGATGTTATTATTGAGGTTATTGATGTTGATGGTTTTTGTACTCTTTTTAATCAGTTTTATTATTTCCAATATCACATTAAGATGTAGTCTGCAGCAAATCATTCGGTGATCACTCCTCCTTGTGACTGTGCAGTCTTGAATCCTGTGTTTGTTTGTTAGGATATAGTCCATTTCATTCTGGCTCCATTGGGTCCATTGCATGTCCATTCTTCTTGAAGAATTCATGATGTAGAAGTTCTATCATTGTGTCAACTCTTCCAATCTGTCCCCATGTTCATTCCCGTAACTGTAACCACACTTACCAACTGATGCTTCATCTCTCTGATGGGCACCAATCTTTGCATTGAAATCTCCCATAATGATCTCGAGGTGACAATTTCCTTTGTTGTTAAATTGGTTGATTTTATGGTAGAAGACTTCAACTTCATTGTCTTCGTGACTTGCTATTGGAGCATACACTTGGATTATTGGAAGCCTGCATCTCTTTGTCAACTGAATTACGATTCTGGCTTCTTTTTCTATTGAGCTTTCATACTCCGCTATGTTGTATCTCCATCTCCTGTTAACAGTGAAGCCTACTCCAATGATTCTTCTATTATCTGTATCTCTGCAATTAAATAGGTGTCATCTTTTGAGCTCAATGAAGCCTTCATCTTTTCTTCTTACCTCCCTAAGGCCAACAATGTCCCATTTACTCTTTTCAAGTTTGTCTTCTAGTTCTTGCAGTGCTGCTTCACTGGAGCAGCACTGCATTGTAGGTAGCCAAATTTAGATTTGAATGACGGCTTTTGTTTAACCTCCAGGGATTATTATCACCCTCTGTCTTCATGCCTTCTTCCTAAACGCTGTCAAGCCGAGGGACATACAGTTTGAAGGGTAATGCTGCACTCCCCAAAAGAAATAAAAGTGGATACAAATACCGGTGCTCCTGGTTCAGGAATCTCTGCTTGGTACCCCCAATATTATATGTGAAAGGAAGAACCTGGGCACTGCGGATTTCTGGTAGAAAATTGATTTATTATAAGCCAAAAGTTATTTATTATTGGCTTATAATAAATCAATTTTCTAGCAGAAATCCGCAGTGCCCAAGTTTTTCCTTTCACCATCCGAGGGACATTCCAGCCGCTGGAGAATGAGAGCCATTGCTTTTCAGTGTGTTCCATATTTGAGGGTTGAGGCCTTGCTTGCCATGAAGGCCTCATTTGCATGCTGGCAAGTACTTTTCCCAATATATCAATATATATCATTAAAGCTTTCATAGTATGATTAAACCTACCAATACCCTTTAAGGCAGTGAGATAAAGATTTGAAGGATTTATATTTCATTTACTTTGGTCTTAGGAAGGACTACTGTACCTAAAATTACAACTTATTCTACAATTCCTTTTCCCTAAAATGAAGGAATCTTTGTTGTCAGAATCTGCAATATTCTTCTGTTAGGTTACAGGTAAACCAGGACAGTTTTGGAACATCAACAACCTTGTATTTTAATTGCCGCATTTTATTTGACTGTAATTCCTTAGATAATAATACTTTAACAATTATCATGCACTTTGCATATTTTTCCTTCCACCTTTCAGAATAAATTAACCTTTCAACCATTTATCAGTTGAGCAACAAGATGAGATGTAATGCATTATATATAATTAGCAACTAGGTTTGAGAGAAATCTTTTAGGATTACATTGGAAGTTATTAGAATTACTCTGTCAGCTAGGTGCAAGTCATTCTGTAAGTAGCCTTATGCAATTTGTATTAAAGGGTGCCGTCCCGCCAAATTGAAATATTGATATATTTAATAGACTGCAACTTGACAATATAGATGCAAAAGTATTGTAAAATCAATTTAAAAGTTGATGTTGGAAATGATGATAAACGTTATAACCTGAATATTAAGTGTTACTGCCATTGCATCTGATTTACCTCTCCTATTTCCTGTCTACTTATAGGACCTCAAAGCAAGAGATTCTCATTTAAATTGTCACAGTGCAAATGTAATATATAAATATGCTCTTTGATGCTGATCATTAGCCTTCTTGGTATAACATTTTTTTTTTTTTCCATTGCAGAACACATGTGATTACCAGTACTGAAGTATGCATTGTTTGTACAGTACAATACTTTTGCTCAACATTTTTCTTGACATTAACCTGCCGCATATTCTTTCAGCCAAGATACAAATGCTGAATGACTGTCAGTCTACTACTTTCTTCAATCTTAGGCTGTTTGGCTCTTCTGTATGAGGACATGATAATTATTCAACACTAAACATAGAAGCTGCAATGCACATCCAATATGAGAAATTAATTAGTTGACTTGTATATATATATATATACATATATATACTTTATATATATATAAAGAAATAAAGACAGCGCCCATGTCAGTGACACCCAAATTGCTGTTTTGATCTCGTGCAGCAAGATGATGCACCCAGCACAGATGTCTATTTAAAATACAATATAAAATTGGATTGTGGTGAGGTAACAGTGGAAAATTAAGAAAAAAATATGTATAAATGAAAAAATGAAAAATGGAATAAAAAAACGTAAAATGCAAAAAATGTATAAAAAATATATGTAACTTAATTACCAAAAATGTGATATATGCAAAAAAGAAAAAAATAATATATAAAAAAGTGTGGCAATGATAAAAATACTAACACATTGTACATAAATAAAAAACCATGAAATAGGAAAATAAATGGTACTTAAATGTCCTTATGAGTCCTTTTAACTGAAAAAAATAAAGTCCAGGCTGCTTCTCTCTTGGGCTCACCAACCTCCCACGATATCTATTGGAAAAAAGAAAAGAAAAAGCGCCCGATCCTAGTATAAAATCAGTGATAAAAGGTTTAATACACCAAGTAACAACAATTGCCAACTCACACTTTCTCAATAAGTTAAAAGCATATTATGGGACCAGCCCATGCACCAAGCCGACGTCACACTGTTATAGTCCTCCTCGGTCTGCAAGCGGCTGTATACGGGAGCCAAAGTTCTACAATCAAACTGCAACAGTGCTCGTGGGCAAATGGCGGCCAGAATCTAGCCACGCCCTACGCGTTTCGTCATCAAATGACGACTTCTTCAGGGGAACTGGCTAGATTCTGGCCGCCATTTGCCCACGAGCACTGTTGCAGGTTGATTGTAGAACTTTGGCTCCCGTGTGCTGCTCTCCCGGCTTACAACCTCATACATTTGCTACACTGGAGGTGTCTGTTTCCTGGAGGGACCAATACGATGGAGCACTGAAGGCGAAGGACCCCTCTTCCGGTTTCACGGAGGTGATCCACGTGACGACGCCATTGATTGCGGACGGACGCTGGTGATTGAGCTGCATGGCACATGAGAGCCTATCTCATACACGCCTATATTTGCTGTACTTTTGTGAGTGGGCATTTGTAAGATTTTATGTTCAATCAATACATTTTTATTGTGGTAATGCACTAGGTGTGCGCCTGTTTCTTTCTCTTTCCTTTTTTATATATATATATATATATATATATATATATATATATATATATATATATATATATATATATCTACTATATATTTCTGAAATGTCTGTATGTTTGTCTGCATGCCCTGTGTCCCTAGGGCCAATCGCATTGCACCTTTGGCCTGTCACTCCACCTCAACACTGTCCCACCCCTCACCACACTGTCCCACCCCTCACTGACTCTCATTGGCCTTCGGCCAACACCACTGCCACACTGTCCCACCCCTCACCCCACTGTCCCACCCCTCACTGACTCTCATTGGCCTTCGGCCAACACCACTGCCACATTGTCCCACCCCTCAGTGACCTTTGGGAACGCTTCTTACACTCACTGCTCACACTGCCTCTTACAAACACCCCCCTCCACCACCACCCCCCCAACCTCATGCACCCCCCTCCACCACCACCCCCCTCAACCTCATGCACCCCCCTCCACCACCACCCCCCCAACCTCATGCACCCCCCTCCACCAGCACCCCCCTCAACCTCATGCACCCCCCTCCACCACCACCCCCCCCAACCTCATGCACCCCCCTCCACCACCACCCCCCTCAACCTCATGCACCCCCCTCCACCACCACCCCCCCAACCTCATGCACCCCCCTCCACCACCACCCCCCCCAACCTCATGCACACTATGAACGCACGCCACAGCTCTCCCGCTACTGCAGCCCATCACCAACCCCCCTCACCCAAACATACACCCCCCCCTCACACGAACAGCAAACGCACGCTGCTGAACATACAACGCACGATGCTCCATCACACCCCCCCCCCCTCACCCGAACATCCCCGGAGCACACCCAAAACTACCCCCCCCCCTCACCCCAACACAAAACTCACGCTGTCGACCATCCAACGCACGATGCTGCTCCGGAGCCCCTCACCCCACCCCCCCATCACGTGCGCCGCCCTGCACCGGCTCCGGACGGGAAGCACGGCCCTCCTACCCCAGCCGCTCCCTTACCTCCCCGGCGCTACTTCCCGCTCAGGTAAGTCACTGTGCCTCGCGCCTCAGGCCCACCCGCGCAGCCTCGCGCCTCAGGCCCACCCGCGCAGCCTCGCGCCTCAGGCCCACACAGGGCGCTTCCTGCACGCGCCTCACTCAGCCGGACGGCACATCGGGGGACCAAGCGGGCGCCGGGGTGGGAGCGCGAGTCACGGGGAACGGGGGGGGGGAGCGCGAGTCACGGGGAACGGGGGGGGAACGCAAGTCACGGGGAGGGGGGGGCCGAGTCACGGAGAACGGGGGGGGCACCAGCCGAACCAGCAGGGGGGCAGGGGGGGGACATGCACATACATTAATTATGACAATACATATGCCCACTGCTCTCCACCCCCCCCCCCACACTCCCCTTCCCACCCCACACCCCTTCTCCCCCCCCTCCCCTTCTCCCCCCCCTCCCCTTCTCCCCCCCTTCTCCCCCCCCTCCCCTTCTACCCCCCCGCTCCCCTTCTCCCCCCCCGCTCCCCTTCTCCCCCCCCGCTCCCCTTCTCCCCCCCCCCGCTCCCCTTCTCCCCCCCCCCGCTCCCCTTCTCCCCCCCCCGCTCCCCTTCTCCCCCCCCGCTCCCCTTCTCCCCCCCCCGCTCCCCTTCTCCCCCCCGCTCCCCTTCTCCCCCCCTGCTCCCCTTCTCCCCCCCCGCTCCCCTTCTCCCCCCCCGCTCCCCTTCTCCTCCTGCTCCCCCCCCCACTCCCCTTCTCCCCCCCGCTCCCCTTCTCCCCCCCTGCTCCCCTTCTCCCCCCCCCGCTCCCCTTCCTTGTGGCTTCCATGTGGCTCAATCAGTGGCTGAGTCATTTTGACTGAACTACCTGTGCTGAAGCAGGACTAACTTGACCTGTTGGGAATCACTGATATAGTCATTAGCATTGTATGTGTGACCTGTATGCAGTGCTGAAGGGTTAACTTTAGAAGCACTATATGTGCTTTTTGTGAGCTACTGCACATCATAATTAGTCACACCCCTCCATGTCAGAGAACCAAAAAGGGGCAGGGGATGTAAAATATCATTTTGCCTATGAGTGCTACTTTTGCAAAACAAACATCGTTTTAGCTCAATGTGTCTACAAATTAAGGCATTCATTTTAAAATGCCTTTATTTGTCGCATTATTTTTTTTTAGCAATAACCAAGGTTCAACTTATCAAATATATCACTGTCATTGATTGACTTTGGTGCGAGGCGGGAATGCACCTTTAAAGAATGCAAACAAGTTTACAGAACCAATTGATTGTATGTTATTCTCTTGGATGCAGATAATTCCCTCCAGCTAGTTGAAATTCTTATCCTGAGCAGGGAAGAGAGAAGAATTATCTGACAGCAATCTCATTCCCATAGCTCTTAATTGCATATACAACCACAAGTGGTCTCAGAATCTTATCAAGTACCGAGGTTTTAATCATAGTTTGTATGCCATAAGTTTGTCTAATAATAGTGAGAGAGATAATGTGCATTGAAGTGCAACTTATTTCTGAGTTTAATAAATTGTTTAATTGAGAATGCCATCAGACAACAACATAAACACAAGATTCCGTTTTTGTTTCAGCAATTTTCCTAGAAATTAAAAGGTCAGTCTCCCTTAGGACCAAATAGAAGTAACATGTTAAAAGTCTCATACTGTATGTAGGTTAAATGTAGGGTACCATTCTCTTTTGCGATAGGGCTTTGTACATGTACTGTAAATTAAAAATCCCTCCTTACAGATACAGCAGCCGTTATTCGATCAAACCTCGAAATGGATTTCGAGATTTGTTTGTCATCCTCACTAGTTTTGCTGGGGCAGACTATAATTGCCCATCGGATTAACACATCAAGGGTCCCTGCTGTGTGTCCTACTGGGGTCTGCCTGTCTGTAATAGGCGTGCAGTAAGAGATAGGATGAATGAGTCACTCTAACTGTGCGCCTCTCACAGGCAATCGTGGGGGTTTTATTTAATTTTAAACATTATTGTAATGTAGCAGGGGTTCTCCGGAGCAGAACCTCATTGATTTCAAGTCCGGTGACCCCCTAATTCCTGAGATTCAGGCCCTATTATGGGGTGCCGGTATCTCCTATGCATGTAAATGTCTTGTGTCACCTGATCGGGACATTTCAATGCATAGGTGTACTCATTATGCACTGGTATGGGTTATCGCACTCGCCACAGGTGAGCGGGCTTATATATTGATCCCGGAAGAAGCCTTACGGCGAAACGGCCGTTGGAGTATCTATACCACTCACTTTCCTGTGTCCCACCGCTGCACCGTGCTGCCCATCTCTTTGTTTGGAGCTTTACTGCTGATGCTGTTTTGTCCGGTCTCTGTTACTGCTGTATGATTGCTGCCTGATTCTAACAGTGAGCGGGATGCCGGGGGCTTGCATTGCCTCTTACTTACCTCTGTCTTGGACTCCCCTTCTCCTCTGGATGTCTGGTGCAGCGTCATAGCAAGTATCCGGACATTTCTTTGCTCCACGGTAGCCTTTGGGACACTATCATTTTTGTCTACCACAGCTTATATCAGTTACACCTAGCTGTGGCATTAGGGAGTTATTTTCTCATGTTTTTCTCCCTTGTTTTCTCTGCTGACTAATTGTTTCCATTTTAGTCTTTGAGGGGACCCCACCTTTGCATATTTTAGGCATTTATTTTCTGTCTTTCTCTGGCTCTTTATTATAACTAAAACCAGAGACAGAACATAAAACACAGACAAAGCTCAGTTTTAGCACTTCCAGTGAGACTCATACACGGTACAGTGCCTAAATATATATGTATAAATATCTAATAAGTAAAATGGTCTTTTAGTTTGACATTTTTGGCCAAAATTGTTGTAAGCCCCTGAGCCAACGCCACGGCAGACCACATTTCAGGGGTCCTTAACGCTAATATAAATTCTTAATAACCTGTGTAATAACAGGAAGAATGATTTATAGTAAATCTGTCAATGTTAGTTGCAAAGTTCTAAGTCTGACTGAAGCTTTTATTAACCTGTACATTACCAGGAAAAGCACTCTGTATTAGAGATGTCACAGCCAAACTGCAAGCAGGCAAGTTCCCCTGAGTGGAAGATGCTATGGAGTGAGCCCATAACCATTTAAATGTGTGAGGGGGTGAGCTTAAATTAGGAAGGAGGTTGCCACCCTCCAATCAGCCATGACTAGCTGGACAAGAATTGTAAAACATACTGGACACCTAACAAGCAGGAGCCACTCACAGAGACAGTGACAGTGACTAAATGCATCGAATTTATTCTGACCCATAACTACTTCACATTTGGAAATGACACATACCTTCAGACAACCGGGACCGCTATGGGTACTCGGATGGCGCCACAGTATGCCAATCTGTTCTGCGCAAAACTGGAAAGTGACTTTCTGTCCACCTGTCACTTGAAACCCCTTACATACCTTCGCTACATCGATGACATCCTCCTGATTTGGACCTCTGGCGAACAGGACCTCCTACAGTTCTATGACAACTTCAATACTTTCCACCCGACCATCAACCTCAAACTCACCCATTCCCCGGATGAAGTACATTTCCTAGACACCACCATTACTATAAAGAACAACCAACTACAGACCTCTGTATACCGCAAACCTACAGACAGAGCCAGCTATTTGAGGGACAACAGCTTCCACCCGACACACACCAAACATGCAACCATCTACAGTCAAGCCATACGATACAACCGGATATGCTCCGACACAGCAGACAGAGACCAGCGGATTAAAGCCTTGAGATCAGACTTTATAAACCGTGGATATAACCACAGAATTGTAGACCAGCAAATTCACAAAGCCACCAGAATACCAAGAAGTGATCTCCTTGAATACAAACAGAAGGAGACAAGCAACAGGGTACCTTTGGTGGTCACATATAACCCACACCTAGGAGCCCTACGCAAGATCGCCAGGAAACTACAACCCATCCTCCAGGAAGATACAAGACTGCAACAGGTCTTCCCTGAAGCACCCTTATTATCATACAGACAACCCCATAATCTCAAGAATATTATGGTGAGGAGTAAAGTATTCAGCAGTACAACTAATGCGGGACAAAACCATGCCAGGACCCAAGATGCAAAACCTGCGCAATGCTCTACACAGCGGACACAATACAAATACCACACAGGAATCGGGAATACAAAATCAGAGGAAGGTTATCCTGTTCTTCCAGCAATGTCGTGTACCTCATCGTGTGCATGAAATGCCCAGGGGGCTGCTACTACATAGGTGAGACAGGGCAGGGGCTAAACAAGAGAATGAACCTGCATCGCCACAGCATCACACGCGGTACAAGAGACAGTCCTGTTGGCGAACATTTCTCTGACTCTGGCCATAAGATGATCGATCTAAGGGTTGCCATACTCAAAGGTAATCTTAAAACCCCGAAAGAGAGACGGTTGCATGAATACAAATTTATGCAACTGTTCGGGACACTTAGCAGTGGCCTAAACAGAGATCGAAATTTTATGAGTCATTACTGACACTAGTGAACTCTCGTCCCATGAGCGCTAAAGGCCATGTCTGTACACACTGTGCTATATGTATGCACACACAGCTGTCTCTCACACATACTAATACTCCTTGTTTTTCCATCCCTATACACCAATAGGGACCACTAAGTATCCACACACACTTTTAGTTGTGCTACAAACTCTCACATTTCCACAACCACCCACACCATTTATATCCACTCCCACTCCACACACACCTTGTGTAAAGCACTGTATATACTGTGGGCTCCCCATTCATTTTTATTCACACTGATACACATACACACTCTTCACACAGATAACATTCCAAGAGACACTGTTTTTAAGTATACCTTTTGCTTCATTCATTGTAACATCGCCGGAAGAAGAGATCAGTGTATCTCGAAAGCTCGCACAAATAAAAGCATTTCGTTAGCCACAGAACGGTATCATCTATTTATTTTTTGATTATTGAAGCTCGGCTAACACGGTACTGATACCTCTACATGTATGTATATATATATATATATATATATATATATATATATATATATATATATATATATATATATATATATATATATATATATATATAATGCATTTAGGAAATGGCTGCCCACTAAGTATTAAGTGTCCTACAGAGGGTGTCTGTGCTAAATAGAAAAAAAAAACACAATTAAAGAAAAGACCAGAATGGTCTAATTATCAGCACCAGACAAAAATATATGCAAAAATAAAGGGTGTTTATTGACCCATAACACACAGGAGCCCCAAGTAGACCATACCTTGAATATGGATTACAGTTTTGGTCACCGCTCCATAGAAAAAGACATTGAGCTGAACAAAGTTGATTTCAGCCTCGGGGACCCCCTTACTTCCTGAGATACAGGCCCCTGAATTCAGGTGATTATTCTAGCATGTTCTGGAACTAATGAGTGGCCAGCCCCTTGACATGTTAGTTTGGCAACATAGAATTAGCTACATGAAATAAGCTGCATAGGATAAGCTACATTTAGCTGAGGACTTTTCTATATATTAACCTGTTAATTCCCTATTAACCCCTTCAGTGGACAATAGTAATCCCACTAGGGGGTTACACATACTGTATATCTAGCAAGTACCTCAGTGTGTCTTCTCATGTTGCCATTATATTTGAAAATATTACAGATCTAGTATTGCAACTTAAAATGTTTATGTAGTTGAATTTTGACACAGAAAAATGTTGGTTTTCAAATTATATAGAGAGTGTTTTCATACATAGTAAAACATGATTGAATCCTCTCATGTTGTTACAATATAATGCATGTTTAGTATTGCAATTTTACATTTTAAACCTCTGTATCTGTTTTGTGTCTTATTAAGATAACTGCATTTATACAGAACTGTATTTATTAATAAAGCATTATTTTATGGAAGTTACTGTATGAGCTGAAACATTGTTGAAAAATTAGTTGTTACTGTTTTAATCACATACAGTATGTTTTAAATTGTTTATTATTAATAATTTGATTAAAAAACATGCCTTTCTAATTGACCACCTTGATTTCTGAGGGGCATATATAGATCATTCATTACCTGCTAAGAACCCTACCCTGAGGAAGTAGTTCGATAAGATGAAATGCGTTGGGTAATACAATTGGAGATACTTTGCACAGTATTATACTAATCCTTGAGCTAGTATGTCAATCCTTGCCTGTTATAGTGTGAATTAATATCATTCCGAATTACACAGCTTCATGCTGTGAAGCGTCTGAGAGCAATACAGACAATACTTGCTCCCTGTGATTTCCGTACAGCGTGGGGATTTCAGGGAGCACCAATCATCTGCCCACCTGAGCTCTGCTATATGTGGGGACTTCGTGTTGAAATCTTTCACGCTGGGAAGCGTCTGATAAAGAACAGCTGTGCATCAGCTGAGCGTAAAATCTACAACACTCGCTCCCTGTGAACGCCATGCAGTTTAGTGAATTCCAGGAACCCATGTGAGTATTTGCATGTAGAGCAATCTCCAGAGGAACACCGATCAAGTGAGGTAACCTCTTGATTGCTGGGGAAGACCATATTGAGACCAGCTTGCAGAACAGCAAACATTCACTCACACAATGTTGCCCACTGTTAAGCGCTGCAAAGCGTTGGGAAGTTGTGGAGAAACTGTGAGTACAAGTGATTATTGTCACCTCCAGAGGAACGCTGTTACATGTGGCTATCTTTCTATTTTTGATCTGCAAAGGACATTATGCACATCTGAGGCACCCCCTTATAGAATCAAATTATACACATTGGCCGCTTAATGTGACCGTGATTGAATAGACCACATAAACTTTTTTCATATAGGCAAATGTTCAGAAGACTTTCATAATTGGAGCTCTATTATACATCCAGCTTTCCATATCTGGACTTATTCTACATACTTTTGCTATTTATGCTGAAGGTTTTGCTCCCATTTGATCATTATACTGCACAGATGATCCAATTTTTGTTAATTTAGCTGTTCAATCAAATATATGCTTTTAAGAGTAATACATTCCACTGGTGGATGTTGTTCTTTTGACCGTCAGGTCATTTTATTTGGTATTTTTATTGTGATTTACATGTTTTTGTGGTTTTACAGAGCTAAATGTTTTTTATACCTTAGCTGAAAATAAATACACAATCCTAGCAAACTCCAATCCCAGAACCCACCAAATCATTATATTATTATTTTTGTGCCAAAAGGAGTGCTAATGAGCATGGCCAAATGTATACAACACAAGACAAAAATACCCAATGCTACATCCAATGTGACAAAATACATAGTTAAATACTTCAATGTTAGTATTCTCATGAGTAATGGTCATTTAGTTAAACCCTTTGGCCAAAGCATTGTAAGTCTGCAGCCACTTCACAGGATGACCAATGTGCAGGTCCTAACACTATCTGTGAAAATTCCCATTTAGCTCTGCTGGAGGGAGAAAGGTCTCAGTGGACCTGTCTTGCACAGGTACATGAAAAAACCTGCTACTTAAAAAGTGGGTTTTTATTGAAAATTAAAATTAATAAACACACAATCCCAGTAAGCTACAACCCCAGAACCTACCACATCATAACCTGATACTTTCTGGGATTGTGTGTTTATTCATTTTAATTTTCACCTGGTATTAGTTGTTTGGAGGTTGGTGGCATTTAAACTCACCCAACCCCACTTTTTAAGTAGCAGTTTTTTTCATGTACATGTGCAGGACAGTTTCACTGCGCCCATTCTCCCTCCAGCAGAGGTAAATGAGAATTTTCACAGGTAGTGTTAGGACCTGCATACTGGTCATGCTATGAAGGGGCTGCAGGCTTATAACGCTTTGGCCAAATGGTTTAACTAAATTACCCTAATTCACGAGAATATGAACATTGAAGTATTTAACTATGTATTTTTTTACATTGGATGAAGCATTGGATATTTTTGTCTTTTGTTGTATACTGTTCTGCTTTTAATTGGAAAAAAGGCGCCTTTATTTTTTATTTTTTGTTGTTCACATTTATTATTTGGATTTGATTTGTCCAATTTAGAGGCTGAATTGGGAGCAGAGGTTAATGCTACCTAAACCGAATGGAATTAATTGACACAAAGAGAAAGGCTCTGCATCAGTTATGGGCACACATTTAGAGATGCATTCTAATATTGTGTTTTCTCCCAAAATCATCATATACTGTAACTGTTCCCTAAATTGCTTATTAGCTCATCAAACCTGGAAGAAAGCACCATAATTCATTGCCACAAGTGATACAAAATCAAACTTTCACCAGTTTTGGAGCAATGCTCCAGTTTCCAATACATTATCATAAACCACCTTGATATTTTGACAGTAGGAAAGAAAAGATATCCCCTTAGAATCCAAAATAATAAATTAAATACTATTTGAAAATGTTTTCATTCTCTGAGCTAAATGGTAACAAATCTATTTTCACACCTGTTCTATCAATCTTATTTCCTTCCGTCATCAATCAATGTTTATATCCTTGTCAAAGCGCCATTTAGGCATGAAACGCGTAGGAGGTGTTGCATGAAGCTTGCCATATCCTGTTTGTACAAATAAAGCCTTCTATGTTTGCTTTCCCTGGGTACTGTTCACTTTGATTCTGCCGTCCGGTTGCTGCTCCGGATAATTTTCCCTTAATTTCTGTGTGCAATGTTTATATCAGGCAAGTTGCTTGGAAGCAAAAGGTTGAGTTTAATTCGGCAGGCCAAGTAATGTGGCTGTGTCCCATCTTCATCAGTCAATAATAACTAGACAGACTCTGATAAATAATAACTTACGCTGAGAACAAATAGACAGACAATAAGAGAATGAATGTGAAACTTTTGTATTGGCCTTTTTTTTATTAATGTGCTATTATGTTTTAGTTAACATATCTGGAACTACATATATGTAGAATGCTCATATGAGAAGGACAGTAGATTTCACTTGACTGGTTAAAGTCAACAAGAGCCTTCAACCACTGAAATATTTAGAATGTTTAGATTTTGAAATGGAGACTATGGTGTTTTTGTTCTATTTAATATTAAAAAATAAAAAATACAAGAGATTCCCAATGTGATGCACTCTATAGGACCTCAAAAATTAAATTGAATTTTTAATATATATATATATTTTTTTAAAAAGCAACATTAGGGAGAGCTTAGTTAAAATGTTTAAAAGTTACCTGAGCTGCGATCTTAGATACACCTGTGCTGACACATATATCAAAGTAATATATTGTACAAGGTGGGTAGTTACGAAATATTAGGAGTCACTATAGTAAGGGCCCAATCTTGACCATACAATTGTGGCTAATAACATCCAAATATAAATGAACATATCACACCAAGAGATAAGGTGAGAAAGTATCAGTAAATAGTATAATAAGTGAAGTTCAAAGAGATGAATATATAAGATAAAGAGTAGCCCAACAGACAATGCTACAATTAGTGCTGGAGAAGAGAGTAGTGGTCCCTAAGTACTCTGAGCTAAGACAACAACAGCAACAAAAACTATCTGGTAGTTAAATAGCCATAATTTCTACTGTGCAGTAAGTACAAATCCAATGCTAAAGTTATAGACATGGCTGGCTAATTGTATGCAGCTACACTGCATTCAGCTGATGTCTTGGAGATGTCATGACATCTGACGTAAATAATATTCAATGTGCTTTATGTTCGTGGAGTTTCTTCAGGGGTGGGCGGGCCTCGTATGTTGGATATTATAGCTTCCTGTTGTAATGATAACCCTCCTGTTTCTAATAATCATGGAGGTCTGATTGGTTCAATACTATACTGGTTCTACAGTGTAACGCTTGTGCTGCCCACAAACAAGACAAAACCCCGGCACTGAGGTGGGAAGGTATATCACCACACACCCGCAGCAGTGGAGGCATGACTGGAAGGTGGATAGTTTAGTGTAGCGGGTCTGGGTTGGAGAGTGTAGGAGACGCGGTATACTTGCCGAGTTCCGGGATTGGAGAAGACAGGATAGTAGGGGTCCATAAGTGGTCTGAGTCTGTATGCCGTGTTCAAGGGTAGGAGAGATCGCCTTAGTCGAGGGTATGCCAAAGTCCAAAATCCAGAAGGGTCCACAAACAAGCCGAGTCGGTACATAAGAGGTTAACTGCAAAGGAGACAGAGCACTGAACAACAGATGTGAGCTTCACGAGGCTACATAGGATTATGTTTAGCAAAGCATGGGAGGAATCAGGAAGTATTTACAGACAGGGGTGACCAATGGGAACAGGAGGCGGAGCGGCGGCGCGACCCCAGCGGAGCTGGGATAGGCTGCAGGCAACAAGGCAGGGAAGAGAGACTTGCCACGCAGCTGGGGATCGTCACACGTCATCGTGTGTGCACGCCACAAGGGAGAGATGCGCGACGCATGCGGGAGGTGGGACAAGGTTCGTTGCGGCAGCTAGAAGAGCTGCAGTTGCGCGCTCTGTAATGAGAGCGGGGGAGCGCACATGGGCAGGAACAGTGGCCGCGATTGTGCTATTTTATTAATATTGTATTAAAACAGGGGGCCTCTGGAGCTGAACCACATTAGTTTCAGGTCCGGGGACTCCCTCATTCCGAGTTACAAGTCCACGGTTTGGGGTGCCGGTATCTCTTGCAAGTTTAATTCTCCCACGTCATGGTCCACATGACCGGGACATTTAAACTTGCAGGAGATACCGGTACCCCATACCAGGGTCTGTAACTCGAGAAGCACGGAGTCCCTGGACCTGAAATTAATGTGGTTCTATCCGATACGGCAATGAAGACGTTAAACAGAAGTACCCAGTTTGTTGGGGGTAGAAGGGGTGGGTGAAGGGACTAGTTGCCCCAGGGTGGGTGGTTAGGCCTTCCGGTTGGGTAGCAGGAGGGGTTAATCCCTTAATGACCTTAAGGTAGTAAAGGGGTGAACCTCTCACGGTACCAAGCCAGGAGGCCTAACCACTCAACCCAGGGCAACTACCCTCTTTGCTCCCAAGGAGTCATCATATGAACGCAACAAGACAGAGGGGCTGTGGCTTCTAGTACCGCATCCTCTCCATTATTCAATGAGTTAAGTGAAACACCTGTGCAATTCTGTTCTATTACACTGGTTTCCATTCCATGTCAATGTAAATGAAACAAATTACCTGTCAGCAGATGAGGATCGCTTGGCTTTTACCTACTTTGTATAATTTACTGAAATGTAAAAATTTAAAGCCCTTTTAAATCCCTGGAATTTATTGCATGCCAAGTTTATAATAAGATAATTTTTCTAATATTTTAGCCATTAACACTTTCATGAAGAGACTGTTCCATGCATCAACTCCTCTTTCATTGAAGAGGAATATCATACTTACACAAGGCTCATGTGCGGCGCATAACGCAATGGCCACCTGATTGAAGAACTACGTACCAAGCCAGAAAACAGAAGCAGCTAGCAATTAAATAAAAGAGGCGGTTTTCATTCAAAATGGCACCGGCTGCAAGGTAAAACCTCTGAAAGGAAAAAAACGCAGAGGATTTCGGTTTCTCACATCTTTCAGAAGAAGCAGGCGCCCATGACTCCACTCTGAGATGGTGGACCCCCACATGATTGAGAGAGAGCTCAGGCTCTCAATCTTAGCTGACTGTGGGCGGGGCTTGGCTCTCATTGGCTGACTACGGGGTGGGCTTTGGCTCTCTGGCTCTCATTGGCTGTCGCTTGCAGCGGGGGCGGGGCTTCTCTGTGCTGTCTGCTTCTTTCTCTGTGCTGCGGGGGCGGGGCTTCTCTCTGCACACAGACATCCCCGCCTCCTCCTCCTGTCTGTTTCCCCATCGGAGCATGCTTAGTACTCCCCAGGTGAAAGTGTATGACTTATGAGTGTGTATTGAGTGTATGTTGTGTGTGCTGTGATTGAGTATGTGTGCTGTGTGTGGGTGTTGTCATTGAGTGTGTGTGTGTGTTGTGATTGTGTGTTTGTGATTGAGTGTGTGTGTTTTGTCTGTGTTGGGATTGTGATTGATTGAGTGTGGTGTGATTGAGTTTGTGTGGTGCGTTTGTTGCCTGTGTTGGTTGCGATTGTGTGTGTGTTGTGAGTGAGTGTGTGTGTGTTGTGAATGAGTGTGTGTGGTGATTGTGTGTGTTGTGACTGTGTGTGGTGATTGAGTGTGTGTGTGTTGTGATTGAGTGTGTGTGTTGTGATTCCCCATTGAGCCGCCGCCGAGCAACCCGTCTGAACCCGCAGTGAGCCGTCAACACAAAGAAACCCTCCCATCCGCCCCCACAGTGACCCGCCGCCGATCACCCCTGCCGCCCGCCCCAACAGTGAGCCGCCAGCAACCCTACCGCCCGCCGGGGGAGAGAGTGAGGGGTACTCCAGGGGACTCAGGGGAGACCGGAGCTGTGTACTGGGGGGGACCGGAGCTGTGAACAGGGGGGTAACGGAGCTGTGAACGGAGGGGGTGACTGGATCCATGTGAAGGGGGGCCTGGATTGAGGGGAAGGGGGAGAGATAGAAGGGAATGGTGACAGAGAGAGAGGGGGGCGGAGAGAGAGAGAGAGAGAGAGAGAGAGGGGGAGCGGAGAGAGAGAGAGAGAAGGAGAGGAGAGAGAGAGGGGGAGTGGAGAGAAAGAGGGGGGAGGGAAGAGAGAGAGGGGGGAGCAGAGAGAGAGGGGGGAGCAGAGAGAGGGTGGGAGCGGAGAGAGAGGGGGGAGCGGAGAGAGAGGCGGGAGCGGAGAGAGAGGTGGAGCGGATATTTATAAACATATAAAACATGAAATCCCAGGCAACGCCGGGTATATAAGCCAGTTATTAATGAAATCTAGAAGTGCTGTGGTGTACAACACAGCACTTCTAGATTTCATCAATAATATGCGCCAGGGTGTCTTTTTCTTTCTAGCACTTTTTGTGGAGGTGAGAAATCCTCCACTTCACTTGGGCAAAAATTAATTCACATTTTAGCGCCTTGATTTTTCTTTTGTACAGGCTGTAGCTATGGCCTGTGTGAAGCGCTATGTACTGTACATTAATGGCTCCATATAAATAAAGATATACATACAAATTATAGATCATAAATTATACAGTAACAATTTTAGCATTTGTGGTGGAAAAAGAGTATGATTGTAAGCAAATCAAAGTATTTGCGGACACTAAAACTTGTTTTTTTAAGATGTGTTCATGTCATTATTGTTTAGTATAACTGAAATTCACTCTCAATGCTTTAATTATGGCAACTTTCCTTGTTGAAAACTGACTTTTAACATAGCACTGATGCATATTTTTCAGAAATGAAATAATTGTAGAACTTGCACATACAGAACTGACACCATTTTTGGGTTCATGCTTTATTCCGGAAATAAAAGTCACCCTTCTAACACTTTTTTTTTTTAAAGTTCTTTACCAGACGGCAGGCCAAAAATTAAGGAACAGAGTAGAGAAAATATTTTAAGTTCAACTTCAAGAAAAGGAGTACAGGATTAGATAGGCGAGTTAGAGTATAATCTTGCAACACAGAAGCATCGGTTTGCTAGAAAATCTTCAAGGTCAGAATTTTCTAAATAGAAACATATGTTCTCTGGTATACAGGACAAAAAATAGAAGGAAAAAAATAGGAAATAGTTTAGGATTCCAAAAAGGACTTTGGAACAAAAATGATGCCAAAAGAAACGGCAAATCTCTTTATGTAGCAATACAAATTATCTCCTCAAACAATGAATAGTAATGAGTGGAAAGAAATTTAGATAAACGTAACAGAAATAAAAAAACATGATGAACAAAACTGAACTACTAAAAAGTTCACAAGGCTCCGATAACCGGAATGGAGCACAACTGCGCTTGGATACCCATTATCACAGATACATCAATCCCCTCCTTAAAGTAATAGTTGACAGTAGTGAAATCATAAGCCAAAAAATACACTACAAATTTGTAGCAGTTTTTAACCAAGCTGACATAAAGATAGAGGATCAACGTGGATGATATAGGATCACATTAGATTTTTAACGACAGCTTTTAGCATGCAAAGGACCTGAGATCCTCATAATTTAAGTCTTAGTTCTCAGAGAATTAAAAGAAGCTTTACATAAATAACTAAAAGATACATTATATCTGAAGACCCGAGTGAAGGTGCTACAGGAAAAGCCTTGAAATGTGAGAGAGAGTTAACTCTTACTGTGGCAGCAGAGAGAACCAGAAAAAAACTCAGCACAAAGTCAGGGTTAAAAAATAAATAAACGTATTTCTTTATTATTGCAAACCACAGTTGCATAATCCTTCAACATACAATGCTGGGAGATAATAAAAATAGATAGGAGTAATAGCCCGCTTTACTTCCTTATATATCACTCATTTACCCCATGTGATGGGCATCAGCCAATCTTAGAACCGTGCCTAAAAAAACATTGCAAAAAAAACATTGCAATACAATTTTTTTTTACACTGGTACAAATTGTCGAAAAATATAAACAAAGTTTATGTGTGTTTGCAGCTCCTTTCGGACTTTGCAGTTACACCTTACCCTCTTGCTTGTTTTGAATTCCTGTTGCTGACCCCAGACCATGACCCCGACCTCGCTGCCTTCCGCCTGCCCTGTCCTCCTCCTGCCTCCTCGACTTTGCACCTCTGCCGCCAGCCCTGACCTCTGCCTGTCCCCTGGACTTTGCAACTCTGCCGCCAGCCCTGACCCCTGCTTCCATACCAACTAAAGATACTCTTACAAGACTCTGTCCCTGGGTTGTAGTCCGTTTATTTGTATCCCTACCTCAGCACTGCGAGTCGGCCTCCTGATTTGAGACGAGCACCATCAAAGAAGGTGGCCATACGCAAAGTAATCTTAGAATACCGAAAGAGAGACGGTTGCATGAATACAAATTTATGCAACTGTTCGGTGCCTAAACCAAGACCGCAATTTCATGAGTCACTACTGACACAAAAGAACTCTCTTCCCATGAGTGCTAAAGGCCACGTCTATACATACTGCACTATATGAATGCACACACATCTGTCTCTTACACATACATATGTACAATGTAATTTCATCGCTATATACCAATAGGAATCACATAGTATCCACACACACTTTTAGTAGTGCAAAACCCTCTTACATTTCTACACCTACCCACACCATTGGTATAGACTCCCACTCCACACACACCTTTTGTAAAGCACTGTGGGTGCTTTATAAATTTATATTTATTTACATCCATCCATACACACACACACACAAATCACTAACATTCAGGGACCATTTAACACCTCAAGTCATAAATCACATACAGCACGGGGGGGGGGAGGTTTCAGTCACAGATAACATTCCTAGATACACTGTTTTTAAGTTAAACCTTTCTTGTGTAGCCCTGGTCTCATTTCAGCCCCAGAGACCCCCCTCCATGAGCGCCGACCGGTCGTGGGTGCCGCCGGAGGCAGCGACGGACCCGCCGGCACAATGCGAAGGTGGGGGCCAGAGCAGGGAGCGCTCCGAGTCCTGGGAGTCCCGGTGGCGCACCCGGCTCGCGGGGGCAGCCATTGCCGATGCGCGCACATGTGCCGTGATCGCACACGTGCGGGAACAGCTAGGAAGTTGAGTCAGCCATTAGGGACTCGCGCATGCGCAGGGCAAGTGCACCCAATGCAAAGGCAGCCTCCACGGGACTACAAGTCCCATGAGGCATAGAGAGGCAGGCACCAGGTGCCTCATAGCGGCCAATGGGAGCGCAAGGTTACTGGGAGAGCGGATAGATACATTTCGCGGGCTTTGGAGCAAGGCAGTTGGAGCAGGGGGCAGGAAGGGGGAGGAAGGGTGTAGGAGCAAGTGGCTCCTACACCAGGTAAGGTATCCCCAGGTCCCAGGCAGGCCCCAATCCCCTGTTAGGGTAGTGGGTAGGTACTGAAGGATGGCTCCTAAGGTAGGGACCCTGCCCTTAGGTGTGGGTGAGTGTGTAGTCTTGTCAGTGTCACGGCTGTCAGTGCTGTGTGCGCTGACAAGAAGGCACAGTGTGTGAGTGCAGTGGGGTTGCTGCAGGTATTAGGGAGAAGCTAGTGAGAGGGGATCCGGGAGGTGAAGGGAGAGGTAGTGTGTATGCAGGGGGTCAGTGACCTGCCTGCATAGGACAGGCTACCCCGTAGGCCCCTAGGAGTGTTCCCTGAAGTCACCGTAGGTTGCTGTGCTGCAGGTATGCCCTATAGTGGTAGAGAGCATCACCCCTTACTGTGTAGAACGCTACGGATAAAGGTGCAGAGTTGCGGTTGCGGCGAGTCATTTGGGACCAGACGGCTGGACATTGAGACACCGGAGGCCGACCGCTGATTCATCTGACCCTTTGCGAAGTTGTTGCCGGTCACCGCCATGACCGGAAGGTATTATTAACATCAAGTGCACCAACACCGGTCATCAGGCGCTGATCCTGCCTTAGGCGTAACTCTTTAGGGACACTAAGCGAGTGGCTAAAGAACTGAGCCTATACCAATAGTATCATACATGGACACGGTGTGTGGGGCACGCGGTGAGGGGACGGAGACATTACTCCTGATGAGAGTAGCCAAGCCACTAAGGTCATATGGCGTTATAGGATAAGGTTATATGTTATGCGTTGATTGCTATAATATAGAGTGATAAGGTTACCGTGCATTATTACAGTAAAACAGGTTGCATTCATATGTGTGCTGTTGTATTTCTTGCCCAGGGCAATCTCACATCACGGGGATCCTGGGTAAGTGGTGGCGCTGCGCTATAAGTGTTACCCCAGGCTCCCAGCTAGAGGAGGCTCAGATATCCTGGAGCCACAGGTGCGTGCAGTTACCCGTAGTCCCTTTGGGAGCTTCAGAAAAAGGGCTACACTTGCTTTATCCATTGTAACACCACCGGAAGAAGAGATCAGTGTATCTCGAAAACTCGCACAAATAAAAGTATTTTGTTAGCCACAGAATTGTATCGTCTATTAGTTTTTTAATATATATAGAAAAACCTTACAGATAATACATATATACAGATAATAAAACAACAAGGGGTAGTGCAGCTTCGATGAAAAATACTTAATAGAATATAGGCACAGGATACGGAGCAAAAATACTCCTAGGTTTATGCAAGAAAAAAGGGGGAAATATAGTGCAACACAGCCAGTGATAAATATCAACAAAGGAAGAAAAATCACTTTCTCCCACTTCCATGCGGAGATATGAATGCAGACAGTATGAGGTTAACCCACCAATCTCCAGATTATAGCGATTTTCAGTGGTGCAGATAGGTACGCAGTCGTGGATTTAAAAGACCTTTCGATCAAATGCAAGGTCCACTCAGAAAATAAGAGAGAGCAGACCATAGTACAGACATGTATTTTACTCCAAACACAGAAATAAATAACAACATACTGTAGCACTCACAAATTACGCTATATCACAAGCGTTATGACCACCCTGGGTCCAGGAACCAGCAAAAGAGACGCGCACCAACCCTTGTCCTTCCGGAAGTGACATAATTGCTCCTGTGCGGAGGAAGGAGATGGGTTGGTGCATGTCTCTTAAGCTACGCCCCAGTGCCTGCGAGTCCCCCGGTCTGCAGTGAGCTGCAGGCGGAAAGACAGGGGGGGCGTGATGGGGGAGTGATGGGGGGGCGGCCGTGACATCACCCAGCAGGTTCGCCCTCATTGGCTGAACCGCCGTGGGGCATGGCCTAGCGCTTTGTCGCAGGTCATCTCAATTCTCTTGACAGCAGAAGAATTTGTCGGGGCTGCCCGGCGGCCGCTCGTCGCAGCGGGCCAGGCCCCATTATGGGGCGGCTCTTGTCCCTGCAGCGTCCGCCACAGCGGGAGCTGCAGTAGCCAGCGAGGACCTGGCCTTATGTTGGTTTATGCGGGTTTAACCTCATACTGCCTGCATTCATATCAAACCATGTAAGTGGGAATAAGTATTTTTTCTTCCTTTGTTGATATTTATCACTGGCTGTGTTGCACTATATTTTCCCATTTTTTCTTGCATAAACATGGGACTCCTTGCTCTCCATATCTTGTACAAGTATATGTATACTATATATTTTGAAAAGCTGTACAGTATATGTCTGCTGACTATGCATTTGAACACCTCTTAAGATATTGTAACCACATTTTGCATGATGGTTCCTGAGATCAAGAAGCAGGTTTTAGGTGTATATTTGAATTCATTTGGCAAATGACTTAACTGATGACATCACAAATGACATGATCCCACCACACAACCCTCAAGCTACCACTTAATCTTGGTCACTCTGAAAATCCAATTTGCAACATTAGCAAAAATACAGGAGCAGCCAAAGTTCTTCAAGAGTTCAAGATCATACTAGTAGTTTGGAACGAGAGTACAACGTCCCTCAAACACGCAGCATTAGAGGCTCTTGATCAAACACTTCAGCACCTCAGAGGCAACGAAACTATTATGGTTGTGTTGTTTTTTCAGCTGGGGATTTCGCATTAGGAAACTAAAAAATTAAATCAGTATTTTTTGGTTTCTTACAATTCCCAGTTCAACGCCGGCTATGTTAAGCTAGTTTATTATAAAGAACAAATATCAGTATTTCTAAACGTATACTACTTTGTCACAAAGAAATTACGTATTGTATAGTATACATTTCACCAACTACGGCCTTGGATCTAAAGACCAGTCTTTGTTAGTGATAGAAAGACGTGGGTTGCAACACACAGAAGCTAACAGAAGTGATTTTTAGGGAAGACCATATAATTCTTTGGGGACCACAGTTTGAGAGCTGTGGCTGTATAATACTATAGGATTTATCCAAAACATCTGATGCTGTTTCGTATACTGTATTGTGGAATTATAAACCTTTCAAAACAGGGCTCAGTATAAATATTTCTCGGTAAAATTTACTTGATAATGAATATTTTCCTAAACAGTAATTTATGTGGATTGATACAATATATATATACCCATAATGCTTTAGGGAGAGTTAAACTAGTGATTGTTAGCTTGAGGAGCGTTCACGTGACCCTACCAGGTCTCGGATGCCGGAAATGGGAAAGGAGGGGGCTTATCTTCTATTTTAGTCAGGCTGGCCACTTCATCAGAGCCTAATCACCCCCTAGAAAACGAGCATGTGCCTACGATGACCAGTACGGTGATACAGTACCTAGTATGTCATACGTGCATGACATGCCAGGACCCATGTCATCCCACTTATGTCATAATGGCACTATAAAGGTTGAATAAATTACATTTAATTTCATAGTACGATTATATGTGGGTGGAATTGCATTTCAAGTACTGTAAATGAAGTAGAGATGGTAATGTTTAATTAAACAAGGTCATTCATTAACTACTACAGTACATCACTGTCATTCAATTACCTCTTTCTGGTAAATCTACTGTAGCTATTTATTAAAATATTTTGACTATACCAACCGTACTATATTGTCTCTTATAATCCCCGGGTTAAACAGTTTACAGCAACAAAGCAGCCCTAAAAATGACACATGGGTTGGGATCAGCAACCCAAAAGTATTTAGGTAGACATGCATTTGTGTTAGTGTTTTGGAAATATTTTTAAAGATTGTGAGTAAGAAACCTGAAGATCTCAAGTCAACCCTCTGGTTCCAGTGCATATATATGTATATATCCAAATCAAGTACCCGGGAATGCTGCTTTAGGTTGCATGGATCATCTATCTTTTCTGCTTCTGGGGAGTGCCAGCAATGAGAGACTTTCAGAGAGATGTTCTAGACAGAGGAGCCCAAATAACCTAGGAAAGCCAGATTGCAGGAGTGCTACATAGTAAGCAAGGTAGAATAATTTTAGCCCTGCTACAGGTGAACAGTCAGCTGACTAAAGGGGACTCAGGTAGGGTAACAAAGAGGCCCCAGGCTGGAGTTCAAGACAGGTAATCACACTGCCCATAGTTTGGAGCAGGGCTGCCAACGGGGGGAAGAGCTGGAACAAGTGTCCTGGGCCTGGTGGATACGAGGACCTGGCTGGCTGGTGCTGAATTGTGGTCCTGACCAGAGGACAGGCCCAAATTCTTTGTTTGGCTGCCGGGCTGCAGGCTGCTGCTGGCCCCCGGCTCTCCCCAGCTCCTGCAAACCTCTACCAAGCTCCTGCGGGCCTCTCTCATTTGCTTATGCACACTGAAATCTGGGCCCGACGTCCGAGTGCGCCCAGCTTCTGGCACGTAATGTTTGGAGAGAGAGGCCAGGTGCAGGAGAGAGATGTAGGCTTGGCATGATGCCCAGCATGGTAGAGAGGCCCGCAGTAGCTGGGGAGAACTGGGGTACAAGAGCCCTGAGACCACCAACAACATAAGTGTGTGTGTTTGTATTTTTTGTGTGGAGGGGGTAGGGAGGCTTATTATATTTTGTGTGTGTGGTGGGGGATTGTTGTATTTGTTTGCAGATGTGGAAAATGTATTTTATGTGGGGAGAGGGTATTGCATTTTGTCTGGACAGGGGTGTATTGCAGTTTGTGTGAGGAAGGCGGTATTGCAATTTGTGTGGGGAGGGGGGTGGCTGGCAATGAGGTATTAAAGGGAGGGCCTTGTAAGGCTGCCGACATGGGGGGGGGGGGGGCAGTTGAAACTCTTCCTCAGGAAATTTGTCAGTCCCTCTGGTCTGGAGGTCCAGTTCGGCTGTCTCTTCCAAGTATTACTGTAGCTCTGTGAGTATGTCCCAGAACAGGTACTTTGTTTGGGATAAGGTCATATTACCTAGTGTTTGGGATTTACCCTGAAAGTGTGTTGTGTATCACTATGTTTAAGAGTTAGGTCAGGTCCCCGTATCCAGTTGTAAAGTTACCTTTGTGGGGACTGCTCGAAAGTATAACTGGCCACAGCCCTTGGACGGCATACTCCCATTGCAATGCAACTTACCTTAGTGCTACACTGTGGTACAGTATTCTAGTAGTGGTTTAGCCCTTTGAGTGCAACAGCCATTTCGAAACTCATGATCACTTGATCTTTCCATCACTGATGACACAACGAAAAACGAGTCCTCTTCCTTTGCTCTCCCCTACAAAAACGAGCAAGTAGATCATGACGTAACTACTACATCATGGGGACCCTGGCGTGCCAATCCCTGTGATCTAGTAGCTACTTTTTTGGGAATTAAAAGCCAGGTAGGGCTCGTCACGGTGCTACTCTGCACATGAAGCCAATTTAGAAAGATTCAACAGATTAGTTTATCTGATTCATTGTCCAATCAGGGTTTTGTGCCCGAGCAGGGAAAGGGATATTAATAGTCTAGCATACACCCAGGGAGAGCTAACGGATTAGAAAGATATTTAATGTATGTCCATAAGATTATGCGTTATTCGAGACATTAAGCAACCACTTGGCACCTTGCTAAAGGTCTGTTTGATGATATTTATTCCAAACTTCACTACAGTGTGGAAGTCCTTTCTTTGTGCCGGCAATTATGGTAAAGCCCATGACCAGGACATGCAAACAAGACATCCACAGAGAAACCAGAATGTCCAGTAAAGTACCTTTCAATTCTAAAGAGCTTTACTTGTAAATTGTATCTATATGTGTATACAGTATACACACACACATACACACACACACACACACACACACACACACACACACACACACACACACACGTTTAGGGCATCTCTGATGTGAATTCCCAACAGTGCCTTCCTGGAGACCTGTTTAGCCTCCAAAGCAGAGAGGGAACAAAGGAAAAATGATTACCCATTTATAGCAGCGTTAACTGATGCTCAAATCATAATAGTGAGTGTGTGTATCTGAAGTGCATAATCCATGGCTTTAAAGGAAAAATCACTCTGCAAAGACCAAGTCTACCAATGCCAATGACATGTTTACAGGGTTATATCTGGGTGACTGATGCATTTTTTTTCGATTTTCATTCCTCCCATAGTAGGTATTTACATTCATTTTTTAAAGTTGGTACAGTATAGTATGTAAACAATGCTGAGATTTTGGAGGGGCTTGATTTATTTTGACTGTGTGTTCAACAAGAGTTTCCACAGCCAAATCTCCTCCTTTAATATTTATCGGCTCTCTGATTAGGACAAAGTGGGTTAAGGATAGTAAAAATAGATAAATACTTCACTTGTGTAACACCCTTCCCCCCTGCCCCCCTCTTACGGGAGATCTGCCTGGTACGCATGTACTGGTGCTGATTAGCTAACCTGCTATAGGCCAGGAAGCCTACGATAGTAGTGGGAATAGCAACGGGATGTATCGGTACTTCATTGGCGCAGCGCCTCCATCCTGCAGGGTAGCTGCCTGAGGCAGATTATATTCCCTACAGAATCCCCCTTTTTCAGTAATGACACAGAGAAATGGAACCATTCACCTTTTATTAGGCGGGTCAGGGCCAGATTCCATCTCTTGTGTAGCCAGTCCTTGGCTACCAGTCTGCCCTAACTGGCAGTAAGTCCTGGTAAGAGCAGGCCTGCCAGTACTTATCATGGGTTTTCCCCACTCCCAGCAGTGCCCTTGAGTGACAGGGGAAGAGGTGGAACAAGGCCTGGGTTCACCCAATCCTGGATCAGACCTGGTGCCCTCCTCCTGTCTGTACTTAAGGGGATTGCCGTCCAAATGTAGGCAGTGCCTCTCCCCAATTGAGAGAGGCAGGTCACACACAGGTTTACCTGAATACTGGCCTGCCCTGTTCCTCTTCCCCTTGTTGGAGAGTGATTGTGCACCTCTCCCCTGATCCTGATAGAGGATCAGGGAAGAGCAAGGACTGCTGCGGGGGGCCTTGACCCGTAGTGCGGGTCCAGGGACCATCTTATAGCTGGATACATCACTAGTGACTGCATAGGGCAGAGGCCGGCTGTGACTGCATTGAGCTGAACAGAATAAACCGTTTCAGTTATTATACCTCCTGCCTGGTGCATGATCTTTCTGGGAAAGAGAGGGGATTGTGTTCTACCATAGGAGATCGCCTCCATACATCTGGAGCCTGTAGAAGATGGAGGTGCTGTACCACCAGAGATCTATGTCGGGTATGTACTCCAGAAGCTTGTCCTGTGTCCCCACAAACAGCGGCGGATGACTCAGCCCCCCTACTTACCAACAGGTAGCCTGCAGCAAACACGCTCTAATGACAGAATCTCCCATCGGGTGGGGGAAACACCCTTACACTTGCAAGAGAGGTACTTCTTACACCGACCATCGTATAATATCTTTCCTCGCATCTTGCATCACTGTCATTCCCTGACTAGGCCCCCCAAGGGCTTGAGGCCCTTGAGGCTAGTTGCCACCCCCTTACTCCCTGATGGGGTAAGGTAGATACCACCTCACTCACTGGGGAGCAGGTTACATCCTGGAATAGTCCCTCTAATTTTGGGTTAGGAGCCTCTTATATAACTCGGGAGGGGTTAGTGACCCTGCCCCAAACTGGGCAGGTGCTTGAGAAGGTCCTGGTGTCACACCATACTGCGTGTGACCCTTTAACACATCTCCCCCCCCCAAAAAAACCCAGGCATGACGCTCTGAAACTGCCATCCAGCCTGCACCTGGCTTTGGCAACAATATAGCTAGTGTGCCAACAGACTCACATCCTGGCCATGTGAAGCGATTTTACCCTGACACTGCCTGCACTTACCAGGACTTGCATGCCAGGGCCGGGAAACACATAGCCTGGGGCACTAGGCTTCACTTGACAAACACTTTAAAGCTGCAGTTCAGGCAATATCCTGCATGTGTGTTTTTTTTTAATAAATCAGTTCTGTAGTAAGAAAAAATACTTTTAGCATTTTCTGTTTTAAAAAAAACAACTTTGAAAGATCAATTTTCTTGTATTCTATTTTAACAAGCATGCTTGTTCCTATAGCAACGATTTACATTCCCCATATTTAAAGATGTCGCCAAACTTTGCCGATCAATAGACGGAGAACGAATTGACCGGCAGCTATGCAGTTCTTTAGGTAATTAGAGATTGCCCACATGAAACTATTGAAGTAAAAAAATAAATTAAAAAAAGACTGAATTGCAGCTTTAAAGCCCCATAGAAATTCAATTTGTCATTATTTTCCAGAGAAACTAAATAAAAGCCAAATATTTTGCTTTTCACATGGTTAGATCAGTTTAAGGAAGTTAATTACATTGTTAAATTGTTTACAAAATGTTGCTTTTCCATTTCCTACGTGGCGTACGGTAGCACCGTTAACTGCTATGCAATATACTTTTCTTATATAGGAAAACAAATTATAAATATCAGCAGTGTCTTAAAACAAAAAATCCCCTCACAACATGTTCCCACATATTCCCAGAGAGCATAACCGTGATGCTACACCATACGCAGCTAATGAACCAGAGATCTGTAGAAGTTGGGGGACCCTCGGTTTAGGTAAATAGAATAAACCATTCCCCTTAAAAAAAAAAAACCCAGCAGACGGGACTTCTGCTTTAATACAAACGACAGTTACATTTTCAATAAGAAGCAGGATAACTGCACATACAAATAATACCGGCATTTCAAATAGAAATGCAGTTTTCTATCTAAAAAGGTGTTTAGGCCATCAAACAGCCTCTGTATAGCAATTACATGTGTGCAATTTACAGTTACTATTATCCCCCAAATAGTAAAATACTTTGTTCAAGCTCTCTGTATTTCCAAACTGCATAACAACGTCTCTCATTTCTGAAATGTCAAGTTATAACATACATAATTGCAGAATGGAAGAAAAAGAAAAACTTAAACTCACAATCAGGCAGTTAAAAAGTGCAACATGACATTCTAAAAAGACTGGAACACTTTAAAGAGGCGAGAAATGTGATCGGTGAAATACTGTGGCGACTTTCTAATAGGTTAACACCACTCACTTTGTGCCAGCAGAAAATGTAATAAAGTATAATCCGCTATTACTTTACTTCGATAATGTGAATATAATGTGTAATCTTTTAAAACTCTCCATTTTTAACGCATTTAGATTTTGCAGAATCTGCCAAAATGTCCTCACTTGGGATCCCTTAGAAGTGACAGACTATTTATACCTCTACATAAGTTAGAAACAGGCATGAATAGCTCCCTTAAATCTGGAGGATTCTACGAGCCAAATCCTTACAGTGCTGTTTATTGACTCACATGTCTGCCCTATTACCTAGCGTCCCACTTCTAAGAAACACTGTTTTCACGGACAGTCGGTTTTTTAACATACCTGAAAGCCAGCCTCTTATACCTGCAGTGCTTGTGCAAACATTATAAACCTCAGATTTTCCACTGGCAAGGCTGCATGTCTTCACTTCCTATAGGAGATTGTAAAGAGCTATCTGATGGCAATAAGATAAACAGCTGAGCCAGACACAGAGAACACTGTAACCAAGTACTAGAAACACTTTGAAAATAAAAAGACATAAAACGGTGCTTCTAGTAGGGACCTTTCTGCAAAGAAAATGTCAATATGCTGGAAAATATTTTTGTAAGTCTCTCAAATCTAACATTCAAATCTAAATTGCATTTCATAAAATTGCAGGACAGATTGGCTTGTATAACCCATAATTCTTAAGATCATCTTAAAGGCATTTTACACATAGTAATACATTAACTTTCAGTTCCTCAAGAACATTTTCAACTCTTTTTAAAGGGGACTGGATCAGAGTAACGCCAAGTTTAGGCATTGCGATGTTCGGGTAAACAGTAACACCCTCTTGAATCTCACTATTAATAATGGTCGGTATAGTTAATGCAACGTGCTTTACGTGGGAAAACATGATGTAACATTACGGTATTGGCCGTTGAATGTACAGATGCAGCCAGTTGTATCTCCAACCTGCCCCAGCACATGTGCTGGTGAACCGCGGGCCAAACGTGGAGCGTTTACAGCAAGGTGCAAAGCAGGGGGGAAATTGCCCATGAGGATTAACGTGTGGTAAGGCTTAATGTGATGTTAAGTTAGGTTAAAATTAGGTCACATTAATTCACTTACCTTAATTCACTTACTTGTGGACTTGGGAAGAAGTGGGCTGCATCCCCCGTAGCCAGTCTGTGTAGTGAATTATCTAAATACATCTTGTTTCCTGCCTCAACTCCTTGGGCCCTCATGAAGTTTAAGGAGCGTCATGAATTTTGCTCATACTCAACAGTCCGTGCAAGCCATGGACCCAATCAGAATGGAAATAGAGGGGGCTTCACTTCACTTTGGGCCAGTTGTGACAATGTAATCAATACTCTAATTGATCAAGTTGCCGTGATCACGGCAGACCGGGAGAGCGGAAAAAGTAGAGAATCAAATTTTGATACATCTCAAAATATTGTATATGCCAGGTTTCCTAAACGTTTCCTGCAGCAAAAGCAACCTGGAATTGCTAAAATCAGTGAGACAACGCAGAATATAATAATAGGCCCCACCCCGTTATGTCACTGATTTTGTTTGTATATTTCACAATTATAAAGAATATACAAAAACAAAGACACTAATATATACCTAAACACATATCTCCTCTAATTCACACCTACACATATTTCCTCTCACACTTACACAAACATATATACAGTGATACACATACAGTATAGTCTCAAACATACTGATACACACACACATACTGTGTACACTTATACACAGAATTCCTCTCTCAAACATACATACGGTATACACCTCCCTCATACATACAGATACATACAAATACAATAGCACTTAAACACTGATTTAGACCCATATGTATGTATGAGTATATATATATATAGTGGAAGCGCTGTATGCTGGGCGATAATGGGGAAAGACAGGGTTGCAGACCTGTCTAAGACATGCAAATGAACATACAGTAATATTTACAGTTGCTTTATGCTTTACTGTGGAGGGTTTTTCTCACTTTTTTTAGCCACCATAACCTTAATAATTGTGGTGAATACCTAGTCTAGTCTCAAACCAGCTTAGCCATTACAACCAACCTCACACTGATGATACCCATCAAGGTTGAAACATGTCTGTGAGTGGGTTTAATGGCTTTGCATCTCCTCCCAGCCTCTGTCTAAAAGCTGTGTTTAAAACGCTGTATGCTGGGCGATAATGGGAAAAGACAGGGTTGCAGACCTGTCTAAGACATGCAAATGAACATACAGTAATATTTACAGTTGCTATATATATATATATATATAAAGCTTTATCCCCTGAGGAAGTCGCATGTCGCAACGAAACGCGTAGGGAAGCTTAAGTATTGGACATTTATTATATACTATCCATTTCTGAGTAGTTTTGGTACTGCTCGTATTGGAGCCGATCCGTTATTTATCACGTTTGGTGCCTGGAGCAGGAAACCTGACTGCCGTGTCAGCTCCTCTTACTCCGGTGGACACATACTCTCGCGGGATTCAACACCAGGGGGTGGATGCGCGCGTACCCCCCTGACGCCCACAACAGGAGGGTGTTGGACTCTGCACACAGCTATCATCCACGGAGGCTCCATCGGGTGAATACAAGACTTTTCTCATTGCCTTATTTCATCTTGCTTATTGTAAGTGTTCGTAATTCACATGCGTGTTTACTTTTAATATTAAAATACAGTATTATGCTATGGGAGCCACACTGTCTTCTTTTCGTTCTATATATATATATATATACACAGCACTCTGATACAGACACATACACAGTAAACTTACCTCTACACACACACCCACACACCCACACACGCATAGAGTTCCGAACACGTGTACCTGGAACTATAGCTATTCAGTTTAACCTGAAGCACGAATCCAGATCTAAGTACACGAGCCAAAGCAAAACCTCCTTCTGGATTTCCACTGGGATCTAATCTTTCCCCATCCCTATAAAAATGCCCCTCCCTTGCTCTGTCATCATTTCATAACTATATCACTATTTATATTATTTCACTTGCACCTATCACAGGGTGTCATTTTTTTTTATATATTTGATCTAAGCGCTGATTTAGTAACATATCCTGTGCACATCATTTCATGTCTGTGGAAGCCTTCTAAATCCTGCACCCTGCAGTTAATAGGGGGATAGCATAGCATTGAAAGGCGACCCATCATCAAGGAAAAAATGATAATTTTAGATAAAGCATATAATATTAATGAAAATAATTTGAAGCAGAGTAAGAGAGACACAGCAGAGCAGAGAGAGTGGGAGAGAGAGAGAGGATATTAAAGAGACAGCAAAACAAGTGCAAAGAGACAGAGTACAAGAATGCCAAAGGGGTTATTAAATCACCATTTCGTTTATCTATTGGTTATATATATATATATATATATATATATATATATATATATATATATATATATATATGCTAGCGTTCAATAACGTTGGCTGCATCTGTCTGTGCCGTTTCCGACAGAACAAATGCTAATTTTTTCTTAACGCAAATGCATCAGCCAGACCACTTTCTTGATACAGGAATCCAGGTTAGCCTGTTTAACAAGACATTAACCACAATGAACGTTGCGTTAATTGTAAGACCTATGCACTAAAGACAGTACCGTTACGATAACCTAGAGTTAAGCACTGGAATAATGTATCGATTAATTTCTACAGACGTTAGGGTAATGAACATGCAAATATGATGCTAATTACCCATTCGGCTAAGATCGCAGATCTGATAAACTCTGTTAAGGTTAGCGCAGGGAAATAATGTTATGGTTAATAAGTTACACCTAAACTTGCTATTATTCCCAGCAAGACCATGATTATTCTAATGTTATTTCAGTCAATAGGCTATAGCGACAAAGAGATGTAGAAGGTATTACCCTAATGTATTATTTTCGTATGGTACTTAACACTTTCCCTTGAAATTGTTATCTGTCAGACCAAGATATATATTAACAGTTATATACCATTCAGAAATACATCAAGAGGTCCATCCCATTAAGTATAATTTAGGTTATCTATTAAACTGCATAATGTATTTTTTTGTTTAAAGTTAATGTTGTATATGTGTCTAACAGTTACCATGATATTTTATATGTTGTGTACTAACTAAATTGTGTGTCTATAATGAGATGACACTATTTTTTGTAATAATTACCAATATAAATACTTAGCTGAACATTTACTTATTCACACAGTTAAAGCACGGCAGATGGAAATTAAAGTAATCAAACAAAATGTAACATAAACAATTTTTTTTAAATCTCTTCCTCTTTTTTCCAATGGAAGGGAAAGGCTAGCTGCTGCCCCTTGTATGGGGCCTCCCCCGCTTAACAGCAATTTGGGCCACTTGTTGCATGGGTGAACCAGGGGAGGAAGCAGGAGGAGGAGTATGTGCAGGAGGAGGAATGAGACTGGCCAAAATCAAACTCCCCCTCCCCCTGTGAGGTAGTCAATGAGTCACTTGATGCAACAAGAGTGGACACATTCCAATGTTCCCAGCTGCTTGCTGCACTGCCCAACTGTTAATCACATTAATTGCCTGCTGACACATTAGTTGGGTCATGGTGAGGAAATGACAGTTGCAATTCTGTGGATGATTTGTAAAGATCATTACAAAGCTTACTGTAGGCGGAATGCTGCATGCTCATCAACTCATACTGACACTGCAGGATGGTACTGTCATAGTACACAGGAATGGAGGGAGCTCTTGAAGGAGCAGGTGATGGAGCCTTTGATCCAGCAGATGATGGAGAAGGTGGTCCCACCGGCGTTGGAGCTGGTGGTGCAGCAAGCGAGGAAGTTGGAGCTCTGTGCTCCTCTTCTGGAACTTCTGTGAGGGCTAGGATAACTGTATCTTCTTCCACCAGAGGGTCCTGCAAGGAGGTTCCGAGCTCCAGAGATGCTGTCTGCTTGATGGGTTTTCAGAAATACATTAAGTACTAGAGTGTTTGAGTACATATAAAACAATGGCTATAGAGTTTATGTGAACAAACTTCCATTTCTGAGCATGTTAAAATCACTTGACAAAGTTTAATAATATGATTATATAATTATTAGGCACCATACTGTAACTATAGTTAAAATAGTGTATTCATGTGATCTAATATGGAATAGTTAACATTCAAATGGGGATAAAATAAACAACTGATTATTTTATACAGTAGTTATTGTTTAATGAATGGAATATGTTAGGCATGGCCTGTAGTATACATGAAGAATATGAGATCTTTAATGTAAACATGCTGCATTTAGTTTATTTTGACTGTACTTACAAATAGTACTGTAATGTGTGACATAGAAGGTAGTGTATCATTTTACATCTATCCATTACATTTATATAGATGGTACAGTATGATGTCTGTTTTTACTTACCAGGTTGCTCCTGTGGATGATCCCGCCCTTGTCTGGGTAGCATGGTCAGTCAGTTAGATTCCTCATACTGTCTGCCAGCACTTCTTCAGCATATCCACAGTGCGGACATTTTTCCCCAGGGCATTTATCCTGCTGAGTAGATTATACCAAATGTGGTTCTTTTCTGCAGGACCGTTTTTTGGGCACAGTTCTCCTAATAATTTGGAGTGGTGAACCACCACCCCATTGATCAGGGCATCTTCATCCATGAATTGTAGGCTCCTGAGTCTGCCCGCAGCAACATCAGCAGCAGTATCAACAAAGATGGAAGCCTCCTGCTTCTTTTTCACACATGTAAGGTAGTGCTAAAAAGGCTTACAACCTTCCCTATGCATTCTATGTTTATTAGAATTTTAACATGTGCATGGATGTTACTTTTAGGTAACACACACATATGCGTCAGACGGCTGGAATGCACGTTAATTGAAATGCATGTTAGAGTTATCCCAATGCGCATTTGCATTGTATTGCTTAACGCATCTCTGGGCTCTTAACGCACCCACTAATGCATTTATCGCTATGATACTGCTTTTGGTGACAGAAGTTATTTGGCGTATAATTAACTTCGAGGATACCCATTAAACTCAGGGAAAAGAACGTCCCACTACCAATTTAGGTAACGTCACGAGGTAACAGAGTTTCGTGCATCTAGATCAGGGGTGAGCAAACTTTTTATGCCGAGCCCCCCTTTTTATCCATGAAATTTCTCGGGCCCCCCTGCCTGATGTAATCAAAATCCCATGAAAAAAAACCCTTTATTAAACGGTATACAATGTAAATACAAATATGTCTAAGGCCACGCATATAGTGCCCGCGACGTCACCCGTCGCCGCTAGCGAAAGTTGTATTTCGCTTTGCAGCGGCGGCGTGGGCGACCAGGCCATTGATTGGTTCAGGGGCTGTCATATGAGGCGACAGCCCCTTAAAAATCAAATATTGCCGGCTTCAAAAAATCGCGTCGCCACGTCACGCTTACTATAAGCGCACGCGGCGGCGCCAATGCATTTGTTTTCGGGCGACGTTGCGTCGCCGGCACTATAAGCGCAGCCTAAATACTTACATACTTCAACAGCTCGCTCTTGCAAAATTAGGCTGCGTCCACGCTGCCGCTGAGAGCGGTGACATCACCAACTCTCCAAGCATGAGCACAGGGTGTCCTGCATAATTTTGCAAGCACGAGCGGGGAAGTGTTTACACTTTTTTTTATTATTTCTGTACATTCATAGTATGATTGATATATTGGCAGCCTACCCTCACACTTGAAGAGGATCGCAGCGAAGCAGGTTGCCAGCGGAGGAGAGCAGGAACACAGCGCTATTGTAGGCAGACACCGGAGGGAGGGGCGTTTGACATCACAGCGCTGGGGCATGCTCCTCCGCGTACCTCCGAATCACGTGGCCCAACCTGCACTATTCTATTTGGCCGCCCGCGCGCGCACATCTTTTTCGCCTGCACAACCAGGTTTTGCTGCACGCGCCCCGCCTAAATAATCTTGCGCCTGGGGCGTCCCCCCCTCAGTTTGTGCAACGCTGCATTCAATCACAACACCCACAACCAACACACACACACACAACACACACTCAAATCACAACCAACACAGCACACACTCAATCACTACACACACACAGTCACAACCAACACTCACATAATCACCACCAACACACACAACACTCAATCCCAACACCCACACCCACACCCACACCCACACACATACACAACAATCCATATATATATATATATACACACACACACACACACACACACACACACACATATATATATAGATAGATATACACACACACACACACACACACACATTCACATTCACATACTTTATATATACACACACACACACACACATACATATATAGATACACACACACACACACACACACATACATACATACAAAACACATACACACACATATACACACACATACATATACACACACATACATATACACACACATTTCTACATATACACACACATTTCTACATATACACACACATTTCTACATATACACACACATATACACATATACACACACATACATATACACACACATTTCTACATACACACACACACACACACACACACACACACACACACACACACACACACACACACACGGTGGGTGGAGGGAGTAACTAAACCTGCTCCGGTCCCCCCATGTGCAGCTGAAAACGGGCGGGTAACAGACAGGAGGAGGAGAAGGGCTTGTCTGTGTGCAGGGAAGGCCCCGCAGCAAGGCCCCGCCCCCTCTGCAAGGCCCCGCCCCCTCTGCAAGGCCCCGCCCCCTCTGCAAGACAGCAGAGAACTGGAAGCAGCCTGTGCACAGCTCTGCCCGCCCCCAGGTTTCTCCACACGCAGCCTGCGCCCCCCCTAAATAATCTTGCGCCCCCCCAAGGGGGCGCGCCCCCCAGATTGCGCACCGCTGATCTAGATCATAGACCCCAAAGACAATTGTTTTGTTAAATATCCCCCATAACATACTAGAAGAATGGGTGAGTGTTTTCACATGCTCAGTGGATTTAAGAATTGTTGCCTGGAAATATAATCAGCACACACGTTAACCTTTTCACTGCCAGGGTAAACGTGCCATGTGTTGCTGATCACTCTGGCAGGGAAAGGGTAAAACCAGTTACACCATGACAATTTGACGACATGCAATTTTACAGGAGTTGATTACAATAAATTATTAAAATATATGATTATGAATATGTAATCCTTGATTATGGAATGGCATCAAAATTGTTGAGCCTGATTTAGATTCATCAGGACAGGAATACATTAAGGTTTGTGAGATGGGTTATATTGTAAGCTCCTTGGGGTAGACTTGTTCCTGTTGACTCAGGTTGTCTTAATATACACTACCGACACACTTAATCCGAGCAGGGCTAGTTCCGCAAGCCGGGGGATGCCCCGGCTTGCTAGCCCCACTCCCTCGGCGTGCCGCGCGTCACCGATGCGCGGTCACGCGTCATCGGGTGCCAGCGCCCCCTGCACGTGCGTCCAGGGCTCCCCGAGGGAGCCCTGGTGTCCCGCGATGTGGGGGACGGCGGCAAGGGGGTTCCGGGGGACCCGGCGGACCCGGCAGCGGGAGGGAGAGCGCCCCGATCGGAGGGCGCTCTTCCGCTGCTTCGGCGCGCGCCCGGCACCCTCCGGCGCGCGCCAGGTTACTGCTGCGGCCGAGAACGGGCAAATGCTCGAATAAACTCGGCCGCAGCAGTACATGCACTCTTTAGTCATATAATCTTATTGTCCTCCCTCCCGAATTGTACAGATGGTCCTCGCAATACGACGGTCCGTTATCCGAATGGATTATCTGACGCCATATAATGCTTTCTGCTGAACGCATCATATGACGTCAGAACGGATTATACGCCGCTCACTGCCACAGATTAACATTGGATCTGCAATCCGACGGTCTGCTATCCGACGGCGGTTTGCAGGATGGATTCCGGCAGAAAACCGAGGACCGCCTGTACTGCGCATGCGGAATATGTTGGTGTCTTATAACTAAAAGATAAGAATAATAGGCTCGTTCTAAATAAATTAAAACTGTAATCTTTGGCCCTTCCTGCACAGCACAAAGATGGAGCTTGACACATTTTTTTTTTTAAATCGGACAACTAGAAATATTTATATATCACTTTGTAAACTTTTCACATTTCCATAATAAAAAAAGGCAATGGAAATTTTTTACAATCTTTACTTCATATCTTCTGGTGACGAGAATGCCAATCTGTCCAGATTTTGCAAACTAATTATGAAGTCTTTATTACGTAAATAGATAAACATAAGTAGCAGTATGATTAAATCCAGTGTTCCTTGGGAAATGCAAAATGTAGTAATTTTTCACAAGATACATGTAATAAAATCAGTTACTTTAAGGGAGATAGGTCTTTTCATAGGGTAACATTTTACACTGCTACTATAGGTACTGTAGTTTTGAAAAAAAAATAGTTTGACCAGCTAGGTTACACTGTGGCAGTGAGATATATATACAGGTCGTAAGGTTAAGTGACAACAGAGAATTACAGATGCTGGGGTTTTAGTGATTCTAGAGGCCTGTTCAAGACTTCAATGGGTGTATGATGCATTTTGGGTTATTTTTTTTCTTGTTACAGTTATGATCCTAAACTGTAAGTGGATTATAAGTGAGATGGTGTTTTTACTTTGGCCCACTTGTAATAATTTTGAAATGATCTGCAGCCTGGGTGCTCCTTCTCGCCAACTTCTTCTTCAGGCCCGTGCTTCAGTAGACACTAACATCGGACAGCAGACCTATGAGACCAGCGACAGAACATTTTGGGGAGGTGTTCAGAAGAGGAGAGGTAGGTCAATTGACAACAGATCCTTAAATACCCCAGCCACCCCCGCCCACGCATTACTGCATGGCCGCCCAAACCAAGGGTCATGCTCGCTCCCCTAATTTGGTCAGGGTTGCCTTTATTTTAGAGGTTGTTGCAGAATACTTATACATTCACAAAAGCGTTTTTCAATAAAGAAGTTAAAAATGTTACAAACAACACAGAGACATTCGCACATCTCTACTCGTATATATGGTGATATTTGCATAAGTTTGTCCAAAGTATCGAACATTTGCAGGAAAACTGTTTTGCATGTTAATCTTCGCAAACAATTTGGACAACTGGGACTTTTGTTCAAAATCTGCAAACATGTTCTCAAAGTGAAACCACAAAACATGTCACGGTATGATGATCGGAGAGTGAAAACATTGTGCTTTTACACTGCATCCCTTTTTTTGCTCGCCGTTACATAAAGAATCCTGTACAGTAATTGACATTTATTATATCTGGTATAAATTGCCAGCCAGAGAAGATTATGTCAGAGCTGGAGGACAAGCAAAAAAAAGTAAAAAAATGAAGGTTCCTACTTTATGTGCTAAGTGTCACAAGTGGGTTTTGTAGAGCAGAAACGGCACACAGAATACTCAATTTAAATTGTGCTTGTGTGAGCCTGTGTACTAACCTGAAATGTCTCCAAAAGCTTTTGCTTGTTTTTAAGTGCACAGAAATGGACTGTGCATGGCTTAGAGATGTTAATAGTATATAATATAAACGTATATTTCTCTGCGCCATACAAAAGGAGAAAGTGCATCAAAACCGTTCACCAAGATCAACTTAGCATAACCCCTAAAAAGTCTATTTATATTGTTAGCACGGAATTAAGTTGCAAAATCTCAATAGAAAATGTATTTGACATACCACGGTTGCTTCATTATGTAGGTTAACAAAATGTATTATTTCACAGCATGTCGATTGTAAGAGGCATGTGCAGAGGTACAACCAGGGAGACATACTGTATTTGGGGAAAATAAACCATGTCTTTTATTCAGCCCGTAGCTTTAAGCAATACAGTTTAAGGAAGCATACAAATAAACAAACATCCTATACCTTTGTAAGTGTTAACTCACTTTCCCAGTCCCTATCTGCAGGACTAGAAGGATTGGTCTGTTGCCAACCTATGATCTCAAAGTCCAAAGAGGTACCTGTAAGCAGTGGGGCACTTTACTGTATGTCAGTCTCTGGGTTGTGTCCATTGGGTGCCCCCCTCTGTGGGTTTCAGGGTCTGCTGCGCCCTGGAATTCAGGGTCTGGTTTCAGGGTGTCTTGCAGACAGCACAGTTCTTTTATGCTCAAGACAACTGTATCTGTGAGTCTCTTCTGGCAACACAGTCCCTCTATGCTCACAAGATCCCCAAGCAGGAGGCAGTTCTACCTGACTGATGAGCCAGGTGGAGACTGGTTAATTGTCTGTAGCTGCAATTAACCAGCTCCCTGCTGGATTCCTCAGACCAATACAGGCTTCCTATGGAAGCCCTTTTAGGCAGGGCCCTGTTACATCTATAATAAATATTATTACACTAATAATGGATATATACTAATGCTAATTATAAATAAAATAATACACATCTGTTTTAATTTAAATTTAATCAACCAGGTATTCAACATAATGCAACGCCGCAACATTTATTTCAAACAGATTGTGTCGGTAAAAATCCGATGTCCAAGGCGTCTTACCGTGCATTATATTGTAATTGTCAAGTGCTTTGAGTGCCATTGGGAGAAAAACTCTATATGAAATAAAGTTATTATTATTATTTATTAAAGCAGCAAAATATGAAATCTGATAGTTTTTTTTTTTTTTTTTTAATAAATCAGTTCTGTAGTATTAGATAAGTGACAGGGTTTTTTTTTTTTTTTTTCTTTAATTCAACTGCTATTGTTAATGAGTTTTAAGCATCCTTTGATTTTCTATAGCAGGTTTTAGCCCAGCTCCCAAGCAGTGCAATATTTTTGCAACACTTTTCAGTTTGTGATATTTTTTGCCAATGTTCCCATTAGCTTGAGCAGTAAACTGTAACAATAGGCAATCTTACCTTGGTACTAACAGGATACATTGTAGCTGCTGAGTTACACTGACTGAAGGATTGATTGAAACTTAAAGGAGACCATTATGTTAGGCGCACAATTTTACAGATTTATAACAGGAGCACCAAACGATTGCCATGTTATGTAAGAATGTAGAAACATACATTCTCACATGCTTTACAAATACAAATAAGAAAAGGGGACGGGGAAAAGGGGAAGTACTGTGGTATTGCTGCTTTAAATTATAAAATGTCATGTGTATGAAATCTTCATAAAATATAATCCACTTTTCATGAAGGTTTATACTACTTTTTAGCACTAAATTCTTGGCGCAGAAAAAGAATTAAAATATGATCTCCATACAGTACATGTATAAATGTACATGTAAAATTGTTTAAATCCCTTTATAATGCATCTTTTAGCCCCACCTACTGAAATTATAAATGGATTCTCACGGCACAAAACTAGAGCAAAGAACCTTGAAACACTGTAGGTATGCGATACAAATACCTTTAGTTGCTCTTGTTCTATTGTATCTTGTTCATTATCCACCAATCAGCATATAATCACAAACGTTTAAAGTGTGCTTATCAATCTTCAGCGCATTCCACTTTTGTTGAGTTTCTGTTTCCACCATTTTTTTCCTTGTACTTTAAAATAGATATGCTGTCAGCACAATCAAAGAGGAAAATAATCGTTCCTCCCCCCCCCCACAAAATAAAATGACATCTTATTGACAAATGGAATTTAAAAACATTTGTTCTTTATTTGTAGCTAGGTTGCGCATGGCCAATATCAAAGGCAAATGCTTTTTTTTTTTTTTTCAAGTGAACTTGAGCTAAGACGACCCACTGTTCTGAAACTAATTTTACAGCTTAACTCATATCAAGTATCTTGGCCCCCCTAAAAGAAAGCTTTTTGGAGATGGAATGCTCCCAACCAGTTGGAAAATCCTTCAAGTGTTTTGATTGGCAAAAGATTCTGCCAGACAGTGGAAGTTATAAATAAACATTTCAGCAGAGCCTGGAAAAGTCAGCATCATTCCTGCATAGCCCAAGTCTGCCTGTCTATTTTTTCCCTCAGTACTTGTTCTCTGGGGTCCATACACATTGAATCCCCTGCATTGCATTACATAAACCCTAACAGGACATTACCGCATGTGTGTTTGAGAGTGAAAATGAAATAGAGGAGGCAGAAAAGAGAAAGAAACAGTTTACACGCAGGAAAATGAAAACTAACTCTGCAAAAACATAACTTACCTGTTTAACATTTTAACATATTTACTAATAATTTTACACATTAGCAGTAAAGCGGAGATATCATTTTATTTTAATATTTAAAGCAATGGCCAGAGGTGTAATGGAATATGATTATGGAGTATTAAATCTATGGTAATCCAATGCCATGCATAAGGCTGTGGAAATGTGTTTGTTTTCAAATCAAATTATACAGACATTAGAAAAATCATATTCATGAATACTTTTGACTTCTTAGATCTAATTAGAATTCATGGTATGTATATCATCATTACAAGCTCTATTTTAATCTCTTTAGCTTTGATGAGTTTTACCCTCAAATGACAAATGTATATTGAGAGAAATATGAAAAATTGCTGACATATACTGTACAAGGTACACACATTGGGATTCTGTAGATAATCTGTTATAACAAATATATGTATAAACTCCTAATTAAGTGAGCAAAACTGCAAGCAACAGCTTATATTTTCTTTTTCATTTAATTCTTACACATTATATCCTGCCTTCTAGTTTTTTATTGTTGAATAGACTACCGTGTCTAAAGACTGTTAACTATCAAATAAAAAAGTGGTGCAAAACATATTTAAACAAATTAAACAATGGATCAGGTTTTATCACTAGTTTAGTAAATTTGGTAGTGATTTAGTACTTTACTTTTTTCTTTTTTTCCCCTTAAATCAAGGGGGGAATATTCATTAAAACTTCAATCCCACACAGCCAGCAAATAGCTTCTGTAAAGAATTGAACAATTTGTCGTTTAAATCTAAAGTAAATAAAAATACCACTTGTGAGCACATGCCTCACACAGGTCTGCCACTCTGCCGTTCCCCATTATCGCTGCTTCAACTGCAGCCAGGGATTCTGGGTAAGGACATGCAAACAAACAAATGTAATAAGACCAGTACCAATGTGGCTGCTTTTAATTTCTAGAAAATGTATTACAAATGTATTTTCAGAATAGGGAAGTGTTTGTGAATCAAGTGTGTTCTTATTCGACCCGATCCTTATCATGGAACCTGTAAACACAAGGGGAGTGGAAGAGAGGGAGCTCTGTTTGTGCAAGCACTTGCAGAACACTAAAGGGAGTAGCCACTACCAGAGGAAATGGAACTCCTCCCGGGTCTTAGCTCACTATGTTTACATAATTGGTTTAAACAATATTTTAAAATACTTATAGTTGTCAGATTTGGTGACGGCACCAATCACACATATTTAACAACTTAAAGTTGTCACTGCCACTGGTACACTGTGGTCATAGAACGGGATTATCCCTTTAAAGTGTGATAATGTAGATCGGATACTACTGAATAAAAACTCCCATTGGCATGGGTTGACGTTTACTTGTGATAGTGCCCGACTGGCACAATCGCATCATAATGAATAACCCTGAAGATCTCTGCCAAGTGTAACTTGGAGTTAACGCCTCTAACTAATCATCTGTATAAAATGTATTTTATTTGATTAATCTATTTAGAGTTTCCATACAGTACAAGTCAGAAAACATCATGTTTATTTTTTTGCTGTACACATTAACGCACATTTCAGGAACTTGCTACATATATACTGTAGATTTAGAAGATTTACTTTTTTCGGTGCTACAAAAACCCGTGTAAATCCCTGGCATTTATTTGCAATTTGTGGCTACTGAGTAACATAGGTGAATATATTCAGTTCACAACCTGCCAGACACATACTGAACTGCAATTGCATAAAAAAACGGACAAATAATTTTGCCGGTTGACAGTAGACGAGACATGGACAACAAAGTGCTCACACCACTGTAATCTCGCACCCTGCCACAGTCACGGGTACAGCAAGTCTGGCTACATCTATACAGTAGCCTTCAAAGGTCCTTTCCAAGAAGCACACAATCCATTTTTTTTAACATTGTGGGCCATATTAGCAAATGGTGTAATTCCAGAAGACACTTTCCAGCACTAGAACACATCTTATGGATCATAAGCTGTCTTCTAGTGCCAGAAGATGTCTTATTGCATACCACTGCTTAGCAAATATGGTCCATTATATCTTCTTGAATGAAGGGCACCCTAGTCTCCATTTCAAATGCAAACTGTTCCCGTATTTTCCGGTGTGATCCACTTAGTAAATATGGTCCTGTATGTTTTTATTATACTTGCTCAGACAAAAGTGAATAAAAACTATTTCCCCCCAATGAATATATTATCTTACACGTTGTATAAGGAATGATTTGCAGTGTTGGAAACTAGCAGACAGACAGACTAATTTATTCTTAGAATAATAAAAATAATCAGAGATGGTTGCTTTAAAAAAGCAATTGCCATGAAATCTTTACAAAATCCAGCTGACAGGAACATACAGTAAATCTCCATTATTTAAGTTCAGCATTTCACAAAGAGGAGGTGAAATATCATATGTTGTAAAATTCATAATGCCAGTCCCTTTCCGATCCTCCATAATCCATAAATCTGGCGGTAAGGATATTATTCAGTTTACAACTTATTTAACATGGTCACTAGTTTGGTGCTAAATTTAATTTTAAAAAAAACTATAATAATTTATTATTAGGAAACAGACTAGAAAATTAAATGAACATACTAGAACTACAAACCTTTTGTCCACTGTTCATAAAACAGGCAAATATTGCTGTATCGCAAATGGTCACAGATGGTCAATTTGCAGTTGGTAATTGATATTGAATGTTCGTGTGTGTACAGTATGTGTGAGCGCGCTTGTGTGTGTGTGTTAAAGACCACACAAATATACTGTGTACAACATTGATAGTAGGGAAAGCTAAACAGCTGTGTTGTTGCTTATGTGGTTCATTATCTACAATGAGTACTTGAGATGTGTTGAAATTAATTATTATTATTTTTTAATTTTTTAAGACAATGCAACCATTTGCTTAAAAAGAAAAAAAATATCAATTATTCTCTCATTTTCAAACTTTTTTCTGTTATTTCTGAAATTGGGGGGAGGGGGTGAAAGCTTACACGAATTGCTAGCACTAAAATAATACTCTGTATAAAGGCAATGTTGTGCAAAAACTACACAGTGCCAAAATTATATATTTACATAGTTACTGTACATATAGTTACATAGTAGATGAGGTTGAAAAAAGTCATGCGTCCATCAAGTTCATCATCATCATCATCATAATCATTTTATCCGTTCAGTCGAGTACATCTCTCGGCCCAGGCCTGCTCGCCACATGACAACTTCTGCATACATGTTGAATGCTGCTGATGATAGGATTCATCCTTGGCGTGTGCCCTTTCCAATCATGAAACAATTCTTGTCTTTGTATGGCGTTCGGACTGCAGCTTCTTGGTCTTGATAGAGTGATCTTATGAGTTTGGTCAGGTGTGGTGGTGTGCCCATTTCCTTCTGGCAGGTCCAGAGCTTATTGTGCTCAATTACATTAAACGCCTTAGAATAATCGATTAAACACATGTAGAGATCTTTCTGATACTCCCTGTTTTTTTCCATAATCCATCGAAGGTTGACAATGTGATCATGAGTGCCTCTGCCTTTCCTGAAACCAGCTTGCTCATCTGGCATTTCCCTATTGATGGTTGTACTCAAGCATTGTTGGATAATCTTCAGAAGAATTTTGCTTGCATGTGGTATCAAGGCTATGGTGTGGTAATTCGAGCAATCCTTCGTGTCACCCTTCTTTGGAATTGGGATGAAAACTGCTCTTCTACATTCTTTTGGCCACTCACACGTGCTCCATATGCATTGACATAATGCTGTTAATGCTGGCATGGCCTTGAGCAATTCTGCTGGTATGCCATAGATTCCTGGGGCTTTTTGGATGTCTAATTGCTTCATTGCCCATACAAATTCCTCCAGAATATCTGGCTTAAGGTTCCAGTGTCTCATTCTCGTCCACCGGATGGTTCTGATGTTCACATTTGTACAACCTTTCTGTGTATTCTTTCCACCGATCGCTTATTGCTTGCTGGTCATGCAATTCCTGGCCATTGCTCCCACGAACTGTTGCCTTCCGAGCCTTGAATGTTGACCGTGCCCTCTTCATGTGGGTGTAGAGTTCTCGCGTATGACCTTTCCTGCTTGCTTCCTCCATCTTCTGACACTGTTCATTCCAGTAGTTCTCTTTGTCTTTTCTGGCCTCTCTTTGGAATTCTGCATTCAGTCTTCTGAAATCTTCTCTGTTCCCAGTAGCTTTGGCCTTCCTTCTCTCTTCTGCGATGCTGATTGTCGAATCGGAAATCCACTGGGCTTATTTCGATGGTTTCTTGTACAGGACATGTTCTAAGGCTGTTTCGATAACTCATGCTTTCACTTCTTTCCACATCTCGTCTGGGTGTCTTTCTTCTGTAGCGAGGAGGTCGAATTTGTTCTTTACTTTGACTGCGTAGCTGGGGCTGATCATGTCTGTGTTGAATTTCTTTGGGGCTGCCGTTTGTTTGGTGTTGCAGAATCTGAGTTTGACTGTGGCCCCCGGCAGTTGGTGATCTAATCCACAATCAGCACCAGGGTATGTCTTCACAGCCAAGATCGAGCTCTGCCACTTCTTTTGACACAGGATGTAGTCGATTTGGTTTCTGTGTTCTCCATTTGGTGATGTCCAGGTGTACAGCCGCCATTTGGGTTGGTCGAACCAAGTGTTGGTGATCATTAACCGATTTTCTTGACTCCTGCCTCGTTCCGCATTCCTTAACCGAATCTTCCAACGATTTCGGGTTCTGCCATAGTTCCCACTTTAGAGTTGAACTCACCAATGATGTAGATAATGTCCTCATTGGGTGTTTGGCTTAGGGCACCCTGAGGTTCGCCATAGAACTCAAGTTCAACCTATGCTAAATTTAGACAAGAGATACTTTATCCTATATCTTTACTTACGTATTGATCCCCAGGAAGGCAAACAAAAACTCCACTGACATTCACCCAATGATATCTCATAAGGGGGGAAAATAAATTCCTTCCTGACTACAAGAATGGCAATCAGATTACTCCCTGGATCAACATCCTTCCCATGTTGGTATATCTTTCCTTTCTAAAAACATGTCCAACCTTTTTTTGAACAAATCTATTGAATCTGCCATCACTGTCTCCATGGGTAATGAATTCCACATTTTAACTGCCCTTACTGTAAAGAACCCTTTCCTTTGTTTCTGGTGAAATCTCATTTCCTCCAACCATATGGGATGACACAGAGTCCTTTGTACTGCCCTTGAGATGAATAGTTCTTTTGAAAGCTCCATGTACTGTCCCCGAATATATGTGTATATAGTTATCATATCCCCTCTTAGACGCTGCTTTTCTAATGTAAATAAATCTAATTTAGCTAGCCTCTCCTCATAAGTTAGAATGTCCATCCCCTTTATTAATTTGTGGCTCTTCTCTGCACTCTCTCTAGTTCCATAATGTCTTTTCTATGGAGTGGTGGCCAAAATTCTACACCATATTCAAGGTGTGGTCTTACTAATGCTTTGTAAAGGGGCATAATTATGTTTACTTTTCTTCCATCCATTGCCCGTTTAATGCAAGATAAGATCTTGTTTGCCTTTGCAGCTATTGCATGACGTTGGGCACTATTGCTAAGCCTGCTGTCTGCAATCACTCCTAAAGCCTTCTTCATCAAGGATTCCCCCAATTTATCCCCATTTAATTTGTTCTGTAAGTCGCCTGTTTATTCTTGCTTCCCAAATGCATAACCTTACATTTATCTGTATTAAACCTCATCTGCTGTTTACCTGCCCAAGAGTCCAGTCTCTCCACGTCCTTCTGGAGATAAATTAAATCCTGATCTAATTCTACTACCTTACACAATTTAGTATCATCAGCAAAGATCGAGACTTTACTCTCTATGCCAACCTAAAGGTCATGAATAAACAAGTTAAAAATCAGGGGTCCCAGTTCCGATCCCTGAGGTACTCCACTCATGACCTTAGCCCAACCTGAAAAAGTTCCATTTATAACAACCCTCTGTTGTCTATCCTTCAGCCAGTTTCAATCCAGGTGCATATATTTTTACTGAGTCCAATTTGTTTTATTTTGTACACCAACCTTGTGTGAAACTGTATCAAATGCCTTTGCAAAATCTAAGTAGACCACATCAACTGCATTACCCTGATCTAAATTCCTACTTACCTCCTGAAAGAAACACGTAAGGTTAGTTTGGCATGATCTATCCTTCATAAATCCCTGCTGACTATTACTAATAATTTTGTTTTCCATTAGGTATTCCTGAATATTATCCCGTATTAAACCTTCAAGTGGTTTCCCAACTATTGAAGTTAGGCTTACAGGTCTGTAATTCCCTGGTTGTGATCTAGCTCCCTTTTTAAATATAGGCACCACAACTGCTTAACACAAATCTTGTGGTACTGAGCCTGTGGAAATTGAGTCCTTGAATATTAGATGTAATGGTTTGCTATTACTGAACTTAACTCCTTGAGAACTCTTGGATGTATGCCATTGGGGCCAGGTGCCTTATTTACTTTAATTTTTTGAAGCCGCCTATGAACTTCTTCCTCAGTTAACTATTGTTGATTAATATGGAGGTTGCGGCTTCCTCCTGCGGCAGTACTATTGACATTGATTCTTCCCTGGTAAACACAGAGGCAAATAATTTTGTTTAATACTGTACCTCTGCTTTTTCCTTATCGCCAATAATCTTCCTGCCTATCTCACACTTAAAGGGTCCTATATTTTCTTTTCTAATTTTTTTGTTATTAAGGTACTTAAAGAACTTTTTAGGGTTGATCGTATTTTCTTTTGCAATCCTTTTTTCATTATCCGTTTTTGCTAATTGGATTGCCCTTTTGCAATTTTTGTTACATTCCTTATAATTCTGATACGATGCCTCCTCCACAATATTACAAAGATACGCCCTTTCCTCTTTTGCTCGACTGCTAAAACTGACTCAGGCCATCATTCTCTCTCGTCTCGATTACTGCAACCTCCTGCTGGAAGGCCTTCCTGCCTCTCACCTGTCTCCCATACAATCTAGTTAAAATCAGAGACAGAACATAAAACACAGACAGAGCTCAGTTTTTAGCACATCCAGTGAAACTCATACACGGTACAGTGCCTAAATATATATGTATAAATATCAAGTAAAATGGTCTTTTAGTTTAACATTTTTGGCCAAAATAGTTGTAAGCCCCTGAGCCATACAATCTATCCTAAACACTGCTGCCAGAATCACTCTACTCTTTCCTAAATCTGACTCAGCGTTTCCCCTGCTAAAATCAATCTCCTGGCTTCCTATCAAATCCTGCATCTGACACTCAATTCTCCTCCTCTGTTTTAAAGCTTTACACTTTTCTGCCCCTCCTTACATCTCAGCCCTAATTTCTCGCTATGCTCCATCCCGACTCTTGCGTTCTGCTCAAGGATGTTTTCTCTCTACCTCCTTTGTATCTAAAACCCTCTCCTGCCTTCAACCTTTCTCAATCACTGCCCCACACCTCTGGAATGCCTGAATACCCGACTAGCACCCTCTCTATCCACCTTTAAGACCCACCTTAAGACACACTTGCTTAAAGAAGCATATGAGTAGCACCGTGGCTAATACCAGACACGATACATAAAGCTTGCCCCCCTGCAGACGCACTTACCACAATGCCTTCCCACTGTCTCTGTACGCTCTTCCTACCTACCAATTAGATTGTAAGCTCCTCGGAGCAGGGACTCCTCTTCCAAAATGTTACTTTTATGTCTGAAGCACTTATTCCCATGATCTGTTATTTCTATTATTTGTTATTTATATGATTGTCACGTGTATTACTACTGTGAAGGGCTATGTACACTAATGGACAATCTAACTTATGAGGAGAGGCTAGCTAAATTAGATTTATTTACATTAGAAAAGAGGCATCTAAGAGGGGATATGATAACTATATACAAATATATTCGGGGACAATACACGGAGCTTTCAAAATAACTATTATTCCCACGGGCAGTACTAAGGACTCTGGGCCATCCCTTAAGGTTGAAGGGAAGGAAATTTCACCAGCAACAAAGGAAAGGGTTCTTTACAGTAAGGGCAGTTAAAATGTGGAATTCATTACCCATGGAGACTGTGATGGCAGATAAAATAGATTTGTTCAAAAAAAGGTTGGACATCTTTTTAGGTGGGAAAGGTATACAGGGATATACCAAATAAGTATACATGGGAAGGATGTTGATCCAGGGATTAATTCGATTGCCAATTCTTGGAGTCAGGAAGGAATTAATTTTTCCCCTTAATGGGGTTTTTTGTTTGCCTTCCTCTGGATCAATAAGTAAGTATAGATATAGGATAAAGTATCTGTTGTCTAAATTTAGCATAGGTTGAACTTGATGGACCTATGTCTTTTTTCAACCTCATCTACTATGTAACTATGTAATGGCGCTATATAAATAAAGACATACATACATTCTGACTTCAAGAATCTAAACGCCTGCCTCTTCTTTTCCATTTCCTCCCTACCTGTTTATTTAGCCACATTGGTTTTGACATTTATTTGATACTTATTACCCATGTGTATACACTGATGAGTGTGCTTTTCTAACAATGTTTTAAAGACTGCCCATTTATTTTCTAGAGTGTTCCCTGCAAAAACATCATCCCAATGTATTACTTGTAGATTAGTTATCGGTTTATTAAAATCTGCCTTTCTAAAGTTTAAGGTCTTTGTTGAACCTCAGTAATCTGTTTTTTGATCATTTATTTCAAATGAGACCATATTATGATCACTGTTACCCAAATGTTCCAGGACTTTAATATTTGCTATTACAGGAGAGGGGCAATACTGGATTTGGTAATATGAAACACTCATCATTTAATTTTCTTGAGTTTAATGCTTTAACTACTGGTAACCATTACTTATTATTATCATCATTCCACATTCACCAGTGGTTCAAGCATAAATCTCAAGACGACTAAAGTGTGAGTTTAAACTCTATAGAAGCATCAGCAAGTTTTTTTTCCCTGAAAATACTGTATTACACTATATATTCTTTGTCTTTCTTGTTTCCACATATCTTCTGGAACATCATCCTGCGCCCAAGAGAAACTACGCCAACCAATTTCTGGAATTACCAAATATTATCTCATTTTCTTTTTCTTTTTTCAAATATACTATATTCTATCAATTCAGATTTTTGGAATATTTAAAGTTTAAAAAATAGTGGCTTTTTTTCTTCCTTTTTTTTCAAACACATACTGTAAAATGTGTTAATATTTTAAAAATGTGATAAAAGGCAGTGGTTGGAACCAGAACAAAGTTCCAGACTGTGTGAGGATGTGATACTGTAAGTTGCTCCTTGTCACTAAATGAGTATTTTGTGTAACTGTATACAGTATTGTAAATTTGACTTGTATCCATTAAATTACAAGTGATGACTGTCATGGGTACAAATTGATTTTTGTGGGATTAATGCAGGATTTCTGACCTGCCTATAAAGATATTTGGGGAGTGGGACATTACTTGTTTTTTTTACGTAACATGATAACATTTATATATAAGGAAGGCCAAGTACTGACAATTTTGAAGTGCAGTTGGCAGAAATAACGTCTTTTACATCTTCCAGTTACAGCTCAACCCCCTTATAACGCTGTGCTTGGGGTCCAAAGAATCACATCGTGCTATAAGCGGATCACGTTAGAAATAATATACAATTGTATGCATTGTACAATAAAGTATTTAAGATACCAATAATCTTGTTGTAAAGTATTCATAAATACGAAATTGGGAGCCACGCTTGCATCGCGTTATAAGCGGATTCGCGTTGTAACGGATCGCATTATAACGGGGTTGAGCTGTACTAAGCACTTTGCAGCAGTTTCTATCAGTGTCGGCTTTTCGTTTTGGAAGAGTCAAAAGCAGGAGTTAGAGAGTTAGTTACTAAACTTGGCATACACATTATAACATGCTGTATCACAATGTGCTCCTCTGCATCAATCTTTCATCCTTTAATCCACCAATTTCAAGGTGATTTAATTTCTGGCTTCAACTAAACTGCACCAGATGTAAGAAACTGTTTCTTCCATTTGACGCAACTGTGCTGGGGAAAATGGTGCGATACATCAAAACACACGTTCTTTGCTTCACAGTTGCCTAAATAAATAGTCCCATTGTGCTAAGTTTACCAGCAGTCTGAAGACTGGTCTTAGAACATGGAGACATGAAAAATCAACTTTAGATCCAACATCAGAATCCTTGAATAATTACAATTGCTGTTAAACTTCCCATCCCTATTTCTTTTTAAGCATCCCCAGCTACAACTACTGAATTGATTAGTTCACTCCCAGAAGGCAGGAGGTCCAGAGCCTCAACAAAAACATTCTACATCCCATACCTTGCATGGGACAGTGTGTTGGGCCTTGGTGCATTTCTTACACCCAATTGAACTATACTATGTATAATGACCACTGCAATTACTGAATGTGCGTAAAAAGTCGTTTTAGTCGAGATTTTTTAAAAAGGACAGGATTTGAACATGTTTTTATCGGAATATGCCTAAATATTGGTAAAAATCGTATGCAGTACAGGAGTTAAACAGTGGTAAATGGTATCACGAGCCATTAAAAAGCATAATCAAGGTTTATACACACTGTACCAAAATGAGTTGCTACTTTTAGCTAAGTATCTGAGAGATGGAAGGATACAGAACAAAAGCAGGACTATAAATTCAAGGTTTTTTTTAGGACACCCTGGACATTTTACTCTAGGCAATCTTTAGTAGGCCTGTCCCACCATAAATGAAATTGCAATTCAGTCATGGTATGAAAATGTCAAGGTGGATTTTCAATTTATAACAGCTAGATGCAGCACAAAGCCTGATCACAGTGTATTGCTGTGCTCGTTACATTTTCAAGTCTCCGGCGCATTTCATATCACAGTTGGTGTAGAACAGTAGCCGGGATCTTTAATCCAATGTATTTTGATTGGTGTTTCCAGTTCCTGCTAGTCCATGTTAAGGCAAAATGGAAACTGTATGCACTTTCCTAGTAAACTGAGAGTTTGGCAGGACCAAACACATTAGTAATGCTGGCTTCCCCCATGTTGTTCTATCTCCATCTAGTGAAAAGTTCTCATAATAGAAAGCATTCACATTCTTTCAATGTGTAGATAAAGTGATTCAAACATGGTTGCAGCCAGGCATAATTACTAAATTCTGCACCATTCAACTGTCATCACTAATTCTGATAAATTTGATTAAAGCTGGCTACTGATATATATATATATATATATACAGTGGCGGCCGAGCTGAGTCTTCTGCGGCCGCCACAGCAATGTGCGGGCAGACGAGGCTTTTTTTTTTTTCGCCGCGTGCCGTGCGTCACTGATGCGCAGTCATGCGTTCCAGGGTGCGTGCACGTGTGGCGCACGTGCCCAGGGTTCCCCGAAGGTGGTGGCGGGGTAAGGGGGGATGTGGGAAGCAGAGGGGGACCCGGGGGACCCGGAGAAGCAGAGGCAGAGGTCGCGTGGGGAGGGGAACGAGGGGAAGTCACGCAACGTGACGAAACGCGTAGAGACGGGGTGACGTCATCTCAGACGGTCATGTGGGAGGAGGTCCTGTGTTCTTCGGCACTTTTTCCAGCTGTTCTGCTTGTGCTTCCATTATTGCACCATCAAAAGAAGCTCTTTTAAACATCAGAGACGCCGAATTGCTGCAGGACTCGTGGCAGGAGTCAGAAGCAGCCAAACCAGGTGCTCAGTATCACGGATAAAAATCCCTCTCCCCCACTCCTGTAGATGACGCCCCATACAGATTCTCTCCAAATTATATGTTATTTTAAACTTTTGTAAATGTAAGTGTATCTCCTATGGACACTTCTCTTAATAAATTTAAAAATTACCCTCATTTGTACACAGTTACGCGCTATGGAGCTTGCGCTTTTTTGTGTTTTGTTTATATATATATATATATATATATATATATAAATATATAGCAAATGGAAATATTACTGTATGCTCATTTGCATGTCTTAGACAGGTCTGCAAGCCCGCAAGAGATTCTGGGAAATGACATGCAAATGAGCACACAGTGCCACTTTTTGCTTCAAAAGCATTTTAAACATGTTCCCTATAGGCTTAAGCTTGCTGCATGGTCACAGCTTTAAGCACAGTAAGGGTTAAGATGCATAGCCAGTAAATCCACCCACAGACAGCCGTTTCGACCTTAATGGGTCTCATCAGTGTGGGATTGGTTACACTGGCTATGCAAAAATGAAGCAATGAGGATGGGTTTTATCATACTTAGTTAAGTTTTGGTGAGTAAAAAAGGTGACAAAAACCCTCCACAGCAAAGCATATAGCAAATAGAAATATTACTGTATGCTCATTTGCATGTCTTTGACGGGTTTGTAAAACCCATCCTCATTGCTTCATCCATATATATATATATTTGTATGTAGAGGTATCTGTACCGTGTTAGCCAAGCTTAATAATCAAAAATTAATAGAAAAAAATCAGAGGAAGGTTCATCTGTTGCTCCAGCAATGTTGTGTACCTCATCATGTGCATGAAATGCCCAGGGGGCTGCTACTACATAGGTGAGACGGGACAGGGGCAAAACAAGAGAATGAATCTGCATAGCCACCGCATCACATGCGGAACAAGAGACAGTCCTGTTGGTGAACATTTCTCTGACTCTGGCCATAAGATGAATGATCTGAAGGTGGTCATACTCAAAGGTAATCTTAGAACACCGAAAGAGAGACGGTGGCATGAATACACATTTATGCAACTGTTCGGGACACTTAGTGGTGGCCTAAACCGAGACCGCAGTTTCATGAATCACTACTGACACAAGAGAACTCTCTTCCCATGAATGGTAAAGGCAATATCTATACATACTGCGCTACAGTATATGTATGTATACACAGATGTCTCTTACATACACTAATACTCTATGTAATTCCATCCCTATATACCAATAGGGACCACAAAGTATCTACATACACTTTTAATAATGCAACACCCTCTTACATTTCCACACCTACCCATACCATTGATATACACTCCCACTCCACACACACACACACACACTCTCTTACATCACTACCATTCAGGTACTATTTAACACCTCAAGTCATAAATCGCATATTACACAGGGAGGAGGGATAGGTTTCAGTCACAAATAACATTCCAAGATGCACAGTTTTTAAGTTAAACCTGGCTTGCTTTATTCATTGTAACATCACCGGAAGAAGAGATAGGGTAGGGTAGGGTATCTCTAAAGCTCGCACCAATAAAAGCATTTCTTTAGCCACAGAACGTATCGTCTATTCATTTTTGATTTTATATATATATATATATATATATATATATATATATATGGTTTTTGTGTCTTCTATCAAATATAGAACATTTTTGATTTACTTACCTGCGTGCTGTCCCTTGATGTCGTGTTGCAACCGGTATCGTATGGTCTGTTATTGCTTTATGGGATAAGCACCAAAACTTATTTACTTGCATATGGTGTGCCGGCTGTGCATTGGATTCTATATATATATATATATATATATATATACACATATATATATCGTGCTACAGCAATATGACATGAGTGGCTGAAAGGGACATTTGGTACAGACTTCCATTTCATATTTGTAACTGGAAGCCTGTGAGGAATCAGAAATTGGCAATAGGATTCTGTATGCAGCCTTCCCTGCAGAATAAATCTAACATCGGGTTGAGAAGACAGAACATTAAAGGGCGGGGGTCCCCTACTCAATCGTCAGATGGGGCCTCACAAGCCTCTGGAAGGGTGAGGTTATGACGCAAGGTGGGCAATGTGATCACATAGTTAGTTATGACATGAAGATATGGCATAAGTAGTTATTTTACTAGGCGTTATCTTGAAAGTCATATTTTCTTATTACAAGATCCTAAATTTATTTTTTTTATAAAAATAGGAGTAAAAGCAATATATAAGAGAGGGTGGTATACTCAGGGATGTCGATAGGGGGGGGGGGAGAGAGGTGAGTTAAGAGCTGGGACAAATGTCCTGGGCCCAGAGGCTCCATGGGCCTATCTGGCTGTCCGATGCTGGAAGTTTGACCCAACTTCCACATTGAACTGCCGGGGATTGTGTGTGCCACAGGGCCAATTAAATCTACCTCCCCCAAACCCCAGAGGCCGCTAGCTGGTTGGTCAATTCCAGATGGTGGGCCTAACTTCAGCATCCAGCTATGGGGATCCAGCTACCCTCCGCTATGGGACTCTTTCTGACTGGAGGCCTCCCATCCAGGTAAGAAACTTAGGCCTGGATACATCAAGCTGCGGAAATTAAAAAATTGGATAATACAAAAAAATGCATTATTTTTATAGTACAATACATCATTACAGCACAGCTAAAAATTATGCATTTTTGTTGGATCCGTTAAAAAATGGCCCACTATTGGCATTTTTTCACGATCATGCCATACATTACAGTAGGTCTTGGTATTTATCGTAACGGGATTAATAGCACATACAGTACAGTATATCACATTTTTAATATCACCTACTCCAGGCTGGCATTAACCCTGTCTTGCATATGTATATATTGGCCATTATATACTGTACATAAGCAAGATAAGATAATCCAACCTGAAATAGATGATAAAATATCAATTTAAATACATTGCAGTAAATATTAACCCCGTAGTAGCCCAAGTTGTCAACTAGTCATTGGTTCTCATGACTAGCTGACCACAATGGTAAACACAGGGTTAAAATAAACATAAAAATACACTATCCACCCCTCTTAGCAAGCTTAGTGGCTAATAAAGCATTGACACACAATGCTTCATTAACTGCTAAGGTAACCAAGGGGTTAACCTCTACCACCACCCCCTACCCCCAAGGCGGCATATAACCTCCTACCCCAGGCTAACTACCTCCATCACCCACCCCCCAAAAAACTAAGCCCCTCATAGGCTAATATCCAATAGCCCTATTAGCCAAATGTGGCTAATAGTGCTTTTGGCAATTAAAAAAAAATGTAAAAGAAATGTATTAAAAAGATGCCCAGTACATAACAAATAATGATAATAATAAAAAAAAAACGTTTTTAACCATAAAGCCATTGATAGTCACTGTGCCTACCTAAGCCCTCTTAATGGGGACCAAGATAGCCACATTGGCAAGCAATGGCTACCTACAGTATAATACAAACAGTCCTGGGCCCTGAAAAAACTGTTGGCGGCCTTGGTTAATCTACAACTTAAACTTGAGAATGACTTTAGAAGTATTGAAAGACAAATTATACGTGTACTTTATGCTCAGATGCACATAAGAAACACGATGACAAAAGATGCAGCCTTTATACATCCTATTACCCTAAGTGCAAATAAAATTGATATAATGACATCATGGTGCGCATCTTTCACATGATTCTCATAGCATCTGTTTATTGGCAATTTTGGAGCTTACTCAATCCATATGGTGTGTCAGGGTGTATCATTTTATGTGTTTTTACATGTTAATGATGGATTGGGTCTATACGGTATTATTTTCTTCTGGCAGAGATATGGAACAAATCTGATCAAGATTATTTATTTTAAGTGTACACGTATAATGTATAGTATTGTAGATCCTAGAAAAGTCTGCACATTAACTGGGTAAATGATATCTGATTTTTTTTCTTTTCTATTAATTTAGACATTGTGTACATCCCCAATCTTTTAATTAAAATGGTATATGTAGGTATGTGGAGCCTAATCAAGGCAATCAAACAACTGCTAATAATTAGTACACTGTTTACAGATGTAGCTGCAGGAAAAGAAAACATGATCCTGGGAAGGTGAAAGCTGTAGGCAGCCGGTCAATGTTCGCTTATGGGCTGCCCACAGTTACCAGGGAATGTTGCAATTGGATTCCCATAGCATTCTGCAGCAGCAAGGGATGATTCCCTGGGTCCATCCCCCAAAATACATCAATCTGTGCAAATTAGAGTTAAAGAAGTTAATGCTTACTGTACATGATTCTAAATGCTTCATGCAATTTATTGCTAAGACACTTTGGTGAAACCCGTTCAGCAATGTTTTGGGCACCTTAAACTCGTCGTACTGTCATCACAAGGAAAAAGGTACTATATTTTTTGCATCATTTAAAGATGTGAAATATAAATTTAAGCAGTGTTGCTGCCTTTTATTATATTGCTCTGTAGAACAATATCAACAACCTTTTCTTGTATTGATGACTAGGTTTGTCAGGATATTTGCAGACTGTATTGGCAAAAGTTTTCATGAAGATTTACTGTATATGCAAAATTGTTAACAATTTTGACCAACTTTATGTGACTATGAGCATGTAAATTGAGCCAGTTCAGCATCCATTCCTGTTAGAGAAATCACATGGTTCTCTAACAGGTGATGCTGGGTTCGGCCATAGTACATTGTACAGTGGGAAGCTGTGTAGTGGGCAAAAGTATCCAAGACCTAAGAGGTCGGATGGAGGCAGGTGGTAGATACCCTCACATACTCAGAGGGACGGAGTTCTGTTGTTCATGAGAAGAGAGTGCAAACTTTTTGCACGCACTTGCGAACTTTGTAACTTTCACCAACCATGGTGAAAAAGTTTGCTTTGATCCAAATGTTTTCAACAAGTTTGCTTAATGCCAACAAATCGAGACATTGCATCTTCAATTTTCTTTCCAAATTTGATCGAAAAATCAGGGGCTGCCATTTTGCCACTTTAAAAAAGCGAAACAGCAAATTGGGAACAAGTTTGAGCCATTTGCTAGAGCGTTTGGTGCACTTTTTTGAAAAGTTTAATAATAGCAGCAGCGGAGCGAATCTTGCCAGGTTTTGCACCTCTCTATTCGTAAGGATTGTAAGCATATAAAATCAGTCCGTAATAATCATCGTCACCCACCCCACTGCTGATTCCTGCTGCGGTAAGAACTGTATAGCCGGTGCAGTTATTCTCAGTCACTCATTTGCTCTCCAGATGTACAGTACGACCCAATAAGACACCTTCACCCAAATCTGACACCTACTGTATAAGCAGTGCCATCTTAAGGCGTAGGCTAACTGGGCAGTAGCCCAGGACCTTGCAGACCTTCTAAGGTCCCCTGACCTTTCAGAGGCTCTGCAAATACTATGGCCCAAAATGTAATTTTAAATTCGTAGTTGTAACTGAACGCAACAAACGTTACTTAATTATCATTTTTAAAAATATTATTTTTTGCTGTGATTTGGTATCTATTGCTTTTAATGTTATGTAGTCTAACTTTTTATAAAAATAATAATTGTTTCTTCAAAGATAATTGGTATCTGCCAATTTTTTATGAATTAGGGATTTTAATTGGTTTGTCTGAAACGTATTTAAAAAAATAACGCACAACAAAAAACTATTGCAGCATGACAATCTGGGGTCAACATTTCCCAACACTGAAATAGCTTCAGGAATTTTCCTACCAGTGACAGCCACAAACTGCAAAACAGACAGATCTTTTCCAAAGTTGAAACGTACAGTATTAAGAACACACTGCGCAGTTGCTGCTTCAGCCATGATTGAACGCTCTTTCCTTGATGACAATCGATAACGATACTAACTATTTGCGTTGAAAAAGCCCCTCGCGAAACGCGCGCGTCGGCTCTCTGTATACACATGCACGCGCAGATCAGGACTGCCTCCGCATGTATCTTTGGAACCGCGAGCTAATGCGGTAGTCTGCGAGTGCAGCTGTACATAGGCTATAAGTGCCCCGACGGTCACTATTAGCCTCTTTAAGGTGGTTTTAAGGATAGTGTTCTGGAATTAAAGTATTGAGCAACCTCACCTGCAGTACACCATAGCTGCTCTGACGCGTTGGTGTGCTGCTGTACATCCGGGAGGTTCCCTTCAGCTTCTACCATCACGCAGCTCTCTGTTTATTTATTTATTAAAGAGCTACCAACTTGCCCCTACTATCAGTGTCTCCCACACTGGGATACTGACCTAATGTTACAACATTAGTCAGGACATTATTCTCTGACTATAGCCACGCAGGTTAATATAGGTCCACACACCCCAGGAGTAAAATATCCAGAGGGTTACCTTAGGTCATGTGTCACTGATAGGGGCACACCTATTATCATAGAGAAGCGTAGCTGAATAAGCAATACCAACACTGATGTACATAGTATATTTGTTTATATGTTCATCAGTTGGGTCACATCTATCACAGATATAATATAACACTGTGACCTGCAATCCCAGAACTTACCCGGACACACCTGTCCAAATCACCTATTACACAGGTTCGCATTAGGATCACTGTGTCGCAGCAGTACCAGTGGTTTATTAAAACCGTCTGGCACATATTAATCATTTTGATCCAGAGCCAATATGGCTTCCTATATTTAGGATCAACTCACCTTCAGTACGTCGTTGGACTAATATTTTATAATTGTTGTTTAATAAAGATTATGTTTTTAATTCAATCACTAATCCCCAGAGTGTGAACCTGAGTGCTACATTGGGTCCTTTCTCTCTTATATCCACTACAGTTTACACCCTAAGCACCGTTCATAGTATCATCTCACTAAGGCTGCAACAGGGGTTCCCCTACTGTCTTTATTGACTATAAAAGCACATATACTTAAGTAAATAGTGGCATTTCACTCAAGGGAACCCAGGGTTTGGACTCTATACAGAAAATTGGTGGCTACATAAAAATAGGTAGGAGGAAATGCTCCTTTAATGTAATCTATACATTTTTGTAATTCTCTTTTTCCACCAACTAGGGGAAAAGGAAAGGAGAGAGAAAGTTTCTAACAGTTAAACGCATGACAAAATACTGTATAAGGCAACGGATAGTTAATGTCCATTTAAGAAGTTTTCAAATAAATACCTTGCACAGTAATTGTTCAATTTATTAAAGGCCTCAGTCACCAAAATGGAACTCTAAACATAATGTTGTTAGTTCATTTTGGTCCTCACACTTTCCAGAGTCTACAACGATGCACTTTTAGCCCTTCTAGAAGCAAAGGAGTTAAGCAAGTGTAACACGAATACAGTAAGTATCTGGTATGCTAAAGTATGTCAGTATTATAATTTCCAGTTACTGTAAGAGATTTGAAAGTGTATGAAATGTTGAAACATTATACTCCGTTCTTTTGTTTATGCAAATGTACAATATATCGAAAAAGGAAAACGCAAGTGTGCTTCAATTCTAACACCCAGACGTGTCAGAAATTCAGGTGCCAATTATTTTTGTCCGTAAATGTCTTACAACAGTTTAAATACTGTAAATAAACAGGTTTCTCCTGTATTATACAAACATCTAACCCTTTCAGAGTAAATAAAATGGGATTTGTACTTCAAAAGCGGCTTAGATATTTACCACAGCTTCTGTTTCTAGTTGCCAACTTCTCTATTGTAAGTATTTTATTCTTTCAATGATATCAAGATTTCTGCCACAAATTCAGTGAGGCAGCCACATATTGTCAACATCTGAAACCACCTGGAAACAAAGTCTAAAAGAGACCAGAGAGAATAGTTTTACCACTAAAACTCAACCACAACCTCTTTCATGGTCATCTGGGATCTTAGTCCCTTGGGGTGTGTCAAATCAGCCAGGGTTCAGAAAGGAAGTCATTTGTGAAACATTTGCTTTGAACTCTTGTTTTACACAATACAAACATTAGGGGGAAAAAAGACAAATAGACATGGTATGCAAAGCAGAAGTTTTGGATTATTGTTAAAGTTATGGAGTTACTTTATGTTTTTCAGTTACAGATGTAGCAGACATTATTTATCCCGTTAACGTAATGCATTGCACCAATGTTGGCACGATATTTGACCCAAAATGTAATGCAGCTTCATTGAGTCAAACAGCAAGGCACCCATGATCTTCTCTACGCATGCAATATTTAACATGTTTTTTGAGGCAATGCCTAACGGTAATGGGAGCAATAACATCTGCTACACACGTAGCAAGAATTACAGTCTTCTGCACCACAGACAAGGATAAGTCTGCTGTGCCTGTGACAGTGTCTGTCACGATGGAGCTGCGAGGATTCAGTGCTTCTGTATGTGACCCGTGCAGCGTTTATCCTTCCGTGCCGCAACTGCTGTAGTCGCGTGCCCATGACACCAAATACCAAGTCTTACTGCATCAGTAAATGTGTAAACTTGAGTAGACTAGAGCAGGGGAGCACAAAATTTCCCCAAATGATGCAGCGGGGTCACAGGACCCTGCATGGCCATGGTGCAAGGTAAGGAGGGGGAGCACAGGCAGGGGGGCGCAGCGGGGAAAGTTTGCGCTCCTCTGCTCTAGTCTACTCAATTTTACACATGTACAGATGCAGTAAGACTTAGTATTTGCTGTTATGGGCACGCGACTACAGCAGTTGCGGCACGGAAGGATTAACGCTGCAGGAAAACAATGTCTCAAACTACAGGTCAATCTTTCTTCTCCCAATACTATCCAAAGACATGGAAAAATGTGTTCACTCCCAAATAAGCGATTACTATACCAAGACAAATATTCCTCGCCAATTCCAATCTGGCTTTCGCCCCAAACACTCCAACATAACTACCCTGCTAAAAGTTTGCAATGAAATCCAGTGTGGAATGGAACGGGGACAACTCACTGCTGCAATACAGTATTCCTAGAATTTGCAAAGGCTTTTGATACTGTTGATCATGTTATCTTGCTAAACAAACTCAGTGCTCTGGAATAGGGAAGCATGCTTTAAACTGGTTTCATTCCTACATATCAGGTAGATCCCAACATGTGTCTATCTCGGGCACTAACTCCAACCCCTTGGATATCACCTGTGGTGTCCAGCAAGGCTCTGCTCTGGGGCCCCTACTCTTCTCAGTGCTCATTAATGATCTTCCTACAGCTTGTAAGGGAGCCGAAATAAACATGTATGCAGATGACACAATCTTATACAGTATGCACACAGCCCTAACCTCTCAGACCTAGGACACGTACTTCAATCTGACTTTTTGAGACTTTAAAATTGTATTTCCAATAACAAACTGATTCTAAACACTGACAAGACTGTAACAGTGGTATTTAGGACAAAGGCTACATTTCTAAAGCTCCAATGAAGTAGCTACAGATCAGAACCAACTCTAATCCCACCCTAGCCCCTGTTGGTAGTTTCAAATATTTGGACATACTGTATGGTTTGACTCCCATTTAAAATGTGGGTTGCACATTGATACCCTGACATCCAAAACCTATGCCAAACTAGGTGAACTATATAGGCACAAATCCTTCTAAGTCTGCTGGTCAGAAAGCGCATTGCACTGCAGATGCTGATGCCAATTATAGACTATGGGGACATAGTATATAGCACGGCACCCCAAACTCACCTTGGGAATTTGATACCCTCTACAACTCAATATGCCACTTTGTCCTCCAATGCAAATACAACACACATCACTGTGAATTGCTCAAGAAACTAGATTCATCACTTGAGTCTAGGTGCAAAGTTCATCTCTCCTGTCTTGCCTTCAAATACTTTCTGGGCAAGCTTTATCTATAGCCTATCTGAACAAGCTCCTCACCCCTACCACATGCAGCACTTATCATCTGACTTCAAAAGACTGTCCATGGTCCCAAGGTTCAACAAAGTATCCGGCCGCTCCTCCTTCTCTTACTGTGCACCCCACAACTGGAACAGTGTACCAGAGACTCTCACAGCCGCCACGAGTCTAAATGCTTTCAAAACTAAAGCTGTCTGGGGGGCGCATGCGCGACGGCTAGGAGTATGGCAGCCTAACCTGACAGCTCCCTGCCTCGACCCCCATAAAGTCAAATATAACCCACAAATATAGAGACCAAACAGCACAGAAATAAAGCCCCATATAGCACAAGTACTCAGGATGTCCCGCAAAACCCCCAAACCCGGAAAAAAACGGGGGATGCCAGAGTATTTCGGAGCGGCAGGGACGCGCGATGCAGGCTCAGAAATGGCGCCGCTTTTGAATGCCGGCTCAGAAAATGAACCTGACAGGGAAGAAGAGGAATTTACCCTCCAGGAGCAAAGACCGGCAAGGCAATGCGACATCACAAAGCTGTGCAATGAACTTAAATCGTTTTTCCAGGCCGAAATTAAAGAACTAAAGAGGGAAGTAGCTGGACTGGGAGAAAGGACAGGGGTCCTGGAAACAAAGGTAGACCAGTCTATACGTGCTATCAGACGGCAGGATAAGAAATCTTTGGATATACAGGCGCAGATAAATGAATTAAGAGAACGGCAAGAGGACGCAGAAAACCGCGACAGGCGGAATAACTTGAGAATCAGGGGGGTACCGGAGAGCGTACTGGACTGCGAAGCATACATTACACTATGGGTAGAAACGCTGCTCCCTGAGACCCCCAAAGAAGCACTGGCTATGGACAGGTGTCATAGAGCCCTAAGGGCTAAGCCCCTACAAAATGATCCACCAAGGGATATAGTGATCCGCCTACACTATTACAAAACAAAAGAGAGAGTTCTCAATGCCACCAGACCCCTTCCAGTGGTGGAGTATGAAGGGGTCAGGCTCTCGATATTGCAGGACTTGTCTCCGGTTACTCTTGCCCGCCGCCGAAACTTGCTTCCGATCACTAAAATATTGCGGGATAAGGGGGTCAGGTACCGTTGGACCTTCCCCTTCGGACTGATGGTGGCAAGAAGTGGCAGATCCTTCATAATAAAGGACCTGGCAGAGGGACCTGCTTTCCTACACAAACTAGGACTAGGAGAGGCCCCTGAAAGGTCGACCCCAGAGAGCCCTACACCAGACCCCATCTGGTCCCAGGCCCAAAGGTCCCCCCGGGCACATCAAGATAACGCCTAAAATATGGCACAAAATAACTATCTGTTTGTTCTAATGTTGTTTGGTTAAAGTTAAAAAGTTAACGAATAACCACCAAGTCCTGTTGTTTGAACCTGGCACCGTTCCCTTTGCGCAGTTCTTCAACCGCAAGACAAATGCTGAAAAATGAACAATTATAATAACACCACTTACCTTGACAAGGTGTGAGAGCAGCTTGGAAGATCCCGGCGGCATCGCCAGGAAAAACACGATGGTTCCCTTACAAAGAAGATGGCGGCGACACACGAGGCAGCTGGAGCCAAGGTGAGACGCAGGAGCCGGAAGGCAGCTTCAGGCGGGAAGCAGGAACGCGCTCACTCTCAACCGCCAGGGACGAAAGCTCAATCCAAAATGGCGCCGGACCGGAAGGACGTCACCAAACAAGAGGTAGATCCGGTGAGAGAGACGCCATCTTGAAGGTAGCAGCACAACGGAAGGCCCCAAGAAGTGGCGAAGGAGCGCCTGACTGAGACAACTCTCCGCACAGGCATAAAATAGACAGCCTCAGCAAAAAATTCAAACAAACTCCCGCGAAAAGCAGCAATTGACACCGGTACAGTCCCAGACAAGACACAGACGGAAGAGTAGACAATGCGAAGGGCGGGACAAAGGTAGATGAGGGTAGAGAAGGGGAAAATCCCACACAGAGAAGGGAAGAAGGAATAGCAGGTAAGGTGCCTAACAGTTTAATGAGGTAGTATGCAGGCACTAAAAGTGGCATAGCGATAGCTGGGAAGACAACACTAGCAGGCGAATATAGAAAGGTAAAAGGATGGGGATAGTATGATTAAGAATGGGGAACAGGAGAGAGAGGGAGAGAAGAGGGTACAGCAGGTGTTTAAGAAGGATTGGAAAGTAGAAAGGGAGGCAGCAAGGATAGAAGAAAGAACAGAGAGCTAACGCAACTGTGTAAAGAGAGATGACACACTAGGAGGGTATCCATAGCAGTTGGAGAGCAGAAAGTGTTAAGACAGTGAGGGGGAAGTAGATAGATGAGGGAGGAAAAAAGGGAGGGGGGGGGAGGAAAGGGGGGGGGGAGGAAAGGGGAGGGGGGGGAAACGAAGGAAGATATGAGAACGTTACAAGAAGGGAGGCAGGAAGGTTGTACTGAGCCCAAGACAGATGGAGGATAAGTGGATAGAATCTAAGAGAAGATAATGGAATAGCATCTGTGAAATGGGATAGAGCAATAGCCCGGGCAGAAATAGACAATAGGCAGAGCTGAGCGGGGGGAAGGGATACAAAATCCAGACAGGTGGAAGCCAGGGAGCACCGCAACAAACGACCAAGGACTGCAAAGGCGACAAGACCAGCGCTATAGTAATAAGGGACACAGGATTACGGGGATTTGGTTGGTTTACCCTAAGTTCAGTGGGTGAGAAGTTTAACATTTATTAGGAGGGGAGAGGCGGGAGAGGTGGGAGGTAGCCTGCCCTGAAGTCTGCATGGGCCTGGCGTTAGTAAATAGGGGAAAATTCCCTATGCACACTAGCGCAACCCTTTGGGTTGGATGTTCGGGGAAAGGAGGTAAATACCCGGCCTCGGATCCGAACATTCGAATTCTGGACTATAAATCCAAAGGAGGAAATCTCGGCGGAAGGAGTGAGGAAAGAGAACGCCGAGAAAGTTTATATGTTTTGATTGTTTCTGAGTTTTCTTGTGATGTTGTGTACATGTTCACCCCCATGTTCCCTCGTGTGTGTCCCCCTCCCTTTATCCCTACAGATGGGGCCATCAAGATAAAGGTGGCTGGAGCTCACTGGAAGCACAGAAGTGGACTTGCCCGGGAAGGCAGAGAACAACTACGACAGCCGGATCAGCACAGCTCCACTAATGAGTAAGGATATAGTTCTAATATCCCATAATGTTAAGGGCCTGAATAGCCCGGCTAAAAGGCGAGTCGCATTTAGAGATTATAGACGTAAGGGCGCAGAAGTACTCTTCCTACAAGAGACCCATTTCTCCCAAACTAACTTCCCCAAGTATTTCGATAAAAACTTCCGAACCCATTTCCTAGCTTCAGATCAAGTTAAAAAGAGAGGGGTCGCCATTCTAATTCATAATCATATCCCATATAGACATGCCAAAACGTACCAGGACAAAGAAGGGAGATACCTGATCATCACGGGTTTCATCCGAGAATCCCCAATAACATTTGCTACTGTATACGCCCCAAATGATAACGCCACATCCTTTTTCGTTGGCTTCTTTAATAAACTAAGTAAAGTTGCAAAAGGCAATATCATAATGGCAGGCGACTGGAACAGAGTCCTTAACCCTAGTCTAGACCGATGCACGACCACTAACAAACAACACAGACAGGACGTATTAACTCTAACAAAAGGTATAACAAATTGTCAACTAATTGACATATGGAGAGAACTGCATCAAGGAGAACGAGAGTATACTTTCTACTCTCACCCACATAACTCATACAGTAGGATAGACTACTTCCTCGTGTCTATTGGTATGGTCCCTGGGGTCTCTCGCACAGAGATACATGATATTTCATGGTCCGACCATGCACCAATAGAGCTGCGGTGCACACTAATCCCACTGGACAGACCTAGAGCGAACTGGAAACTAAATGAGATCCTATTAAAGATCCCGGATCTCGGAAGAGAAGTAGGTGATAGAATTCAGGAATATTTTGAGGAGAATGAGGGAAGTGTGGCATCACAAGCCACACTATGGGAAGCTCATAAGGCGACTCTCAGGGGGACATTGATGAATCTGGCAGCCAAACGGAAAAGGGAAAGAGAGAAAAAAACTAAGGCCTTAGAAATCCAAATAGCGGAACTCTCTACCCTGCACAAATCTAATAAACAGGCACATATACTCAAACAACTGCTAGACACCAAAATTAAACTCAACCTCCTCCTTACCTCCCAGGCTGAGAAGGAAATGGCTTGGTCTAACCGGAAATTCTATGAAAAGGCGAACAAACCTGATACACTACTTGCCAATAAGCTAAAAAAGAAGCTTCAAAATAACTCTATCCACGCAATTCGGAACCACAAGGGAGACCTTACCTCCATACCTGGGAAAATAGTGGAGCAATTCAAAGTCTACTATGAAAAACTTTATAATGGAGATAAGGTCACCCATAACAGGAAAACGGGGGACCTATTGTCCACTTTCCTGAAAGAGGCAAAATTACCAACCTTAGCAAGGGCAGAGCGTGAAGCACTACAGGCGGACTTTACCCTGGAAGAACTCAAAGAAGTCATCAAAGCATTAAAACCGGCCAAAGCACCGGGGCCCGATGGCTTCTCTAATCTATATTATAAGAAATATATTAAAATTCTAGCCCCACATATGCTAAAATTGTTTAATGGTGTACTTGAGGGGGACTCCTTCCCGGCACAGATGCTCCAGGCGTCTATCTCGGTGATCCACAAACCTGGAAAGGACCCGGCAGACTGTAAGAGCTACCGGCCCATTTCACTGATCAATTCGGATATCAAAATCTACTCTAAACTTATAGCGAACAGGGTGGGTAGTGTCCTTCCCAGGTTAATCCACACGGATCAAGTAGGGTTTATCGGAGGAAGGCAAGCGGCAGACAACACCAGAAGAATCATAAACCTGATTGATCTGGCCCAAAAGAAAAATATACATTCTATGGTGTTGAGTCTAGACGCGGAGAAAGCCTTCGATAGAATAGACTGGCCCTACTTATCAGAAACGCTGGGGGCGTTTGGCTTTGGAGGACGCCTCATGCGGGCCATCATGGCACTATATGAGAGCCCTACGGCGAGAGTGAGGCACCAGGGTTTTCCCTTTGAGCAATTCCACATAAAAAGTGGAACGAGACAGGGGTGTCCACTTTCGCCGCTGCTGTTTGCGCTATGTGTAGAGCCCCTGGCAGCACACATACGAAATAGCCCCGACATTACGGGAATCTCAATTGGTGAGCAAGAGTATAAGGCCGCCCTGTATGCAGATGATGTCATTTTAACATTATCTAAACCGCTCACGTCCCTTCCTAATGTTTTCGAAATTCTGAACAAATTTAACCATATCTCTGGCTTTAAGATTAATCAGTCTAAATCAGAAGCCCTCAATATAAATCTTCCCAAAGAAGTCGAAAAACTGATTGATCTTAACTTCAATTTCAAATGGCAACCCTCCGCTATCAAATATTTAGGGGTATATCTTACAAGGGACTACAAAACTCTATATAAAGCAAACTTTCCCAGGTTAATAAAGACGCTGAGAGAGGATCTCAGAATATGGGCAAAAGGGGGCATCTCATGGATTGGAAGGATACAAAGCGTGAAGATGAATCTCCTTCCAAGGATGTTATATCTTTTCCAGAGCCTACCTATACCATTGGTGCATTCTGACATCCTTTCCCTCCAGTCGGCAATAATGAAATTCATCTGGAATAAGAAAAACCCAAGAATTGCTAAGGGTATCCTGATGAGACCCACAACCAGGGGAGGACTAGCGGTACCTTGTTTGTTCGCTTACTACAAAGCGGCTCAATTGGCCCAAATTCTCCAATGGCACACAGACCCAAGCCTTAGGAGATGGGTAGAGTTGGAGAAAAAGTGTTGTGCGCCAATTGATATCCAAACGCTGATCTGGTTGCCCAAGGGAAGGGCACGTCAGATCGGCACGCCGCTACAGACCATTGCCAATTATATTCGGGTGTGGGAGGCCACCAAATTTAGTTGTAAATTAATCACAAAGGCATCACTTATGACGCCAATCATCGGCAACCCAGATTTCGCTCCGGGCCTGAACAGTAAGAACATGAAATATTGGACGCAAGCGGGCATTATCCGACTTAATGATCTGAGGGACAGGATACATATACAATCATTTGAACAAATCAAATCCGCAAAAAATATCCCAAATACAGAATTTTTTAAGTACCTCCAGATCAGGGATTTCTATAACAAAACTACAATTAGGCCAAAACGTACTAATTTTGAGCAGCTGTGTTCCAGAGACACGGACACAAGGGGACTCACATCTAGGATGTACGGGGAAGTGGTCTGTCCGAAAATGACAAGCGAGACGCGGTTACACTACATCCGACAGTGGGAGACAGACTTAGGGGAGACGTTAGAGGACGAGGAGTGGGAGCAGATTACACAAGCAGCTGCTAAAAGCTCCATCTGTTCCACACTAAAGGAGAACGCGTATAAGGTCCTGATGCGGTGGTACTACACCCCAACTAGATTGGCTAAATTTGTTAAGGGCTACTCCCCGCTCTGCCCAAAACAGTGTGGGGAGGCGGCCGACCTGCAACACATGCTGTGGTCTTGCACTAAAGTGGTCCCGATTTGGGAACAGATTAGAGATTGGTTACAGCGGATTCTCGGTTGGGAGATCCCCCTGGACCCGTGGTTGTTCCTGCTGGGCAGGCGGGTACAGGGTATGCCAAATGCGACACACAAATTAATAACGCATTTCGCAATAGCAACTAGGTGCGAGATTGCAGCATTATGGAAGCAGCCAGCAATCCCAGTTATCCCAAAGATTCGCAATCGAATTTGGCACGTTTGTCGGATGGAACAATTAACGAGTTTGGTTAATGACACCGGCACAAACTTCCTGAAAGTCTGGTCACCATGGCTAGCACAGACGGACATCCCCGGGGTGGACACCACCGCAATTCTGCTATAATAATCGCGAACGCGTTCTCCTTTGGAGGGCAGAAACCGATAGACACTTAGAGACGTACAGGTAGAAGACAGCCCCCTATGTAACAACCCGACGAACCTACTATACTGAGTTAAGGTGATTAACTAGAGCTGAAAGCAGGATAGCAAAAAGAATTACCTCCCCGGAAAAGAAGATGTAAACTGACTCCTCGACGGCAGAAACTTCTGGAGTAGAACCCCCCCCCCCTCCCCCCCTCACCCCCTCCTTCCCTCCCCCTCCCTTGTCCGATGTCCGGTTTGTCTTGTATGTCCTTTACGTACTGTCTCTGTTTCAAACCAAAGTAGCTTTAATAATTGAAAGATGTTGTTAAAGAGAAAAAAAAAAAAAAAATGTTGGGGTATTGTATTACAATGGGCTGTGATATACTGTCAGAATGTGTATCCCCAATAAAGAAAATTGAAGTTGAAAAAAAAAAAAAAACTAAAGCTGTCTCACATTTTAATCTGGTCTGTAACTGTTTTATACGCTTATAATATATACTTATATTATAATATATATTTACTTCATGGTAAAACATTTTTATAAATAGATAATGGGAAAAAGCAGGGTTGCAGACATGTCTGAGATGTGAATGTGTTTACTGTACAAGTGATATTTTCATTTGCTGCATGCTATACGGTAGAGGTGTTTTGCAACAACAAAAATGAACTCACCATAATGTATTATAAACACCTAAAATATCGATTTCATTTGAAATTGTTTAGGAATAGGAACAGATTTTTAGTTCAAATCGTTATATCTTCTTTTTTTATTTTTTATTTGTTGCATTATTATTGTTATTATTGTAATCAGCAAATATAATGCGTGCAATGTTTCTTTCAAAGCAGTTCGATGAGCTTTTCTGGAGTTAGCTAAACATTTGTGGATTATCTTAAATTGAAGCAAAAATCTCAAAAGCAGGGAATTAAAGGGGCCAAAGTCCATATAATCTACCAATGGCAGCGACATGTTTAAGAAATTACAATCTAGGTGACATTTGTTTTTAACCTGCGCTGAATCTTCTAAGTGTTATAAAATCATTTTTAAAGTTAGTTTGTCAACATAGTGAGTGGACACTTTAACATGATTTCTTTTTTGTCTGAGATCAATCACTGTGTATGTTGAACAAGAATTGTCACAGCCAGAACCCCTTCTTTCTGACTCCTATTACATTCTTCGGCCATCAGATAAAAGCAGGGGGACCACGAGGTTGACTTTGCAACATTCCACCAGTCAGAGACCACTAAGAAATGCTATTTGTAATTAATTTCCGAAGAAGCAAAAATCATTCAAATATTTGGTTTTAGCACGGTTATATTTGTTTAAGGAAGCCTATTAAATTGCTAAATTAATCCGAATCGTGGTGCTTTACCCCACATTGGTGCTGAGTGAAACTCCTCCTAAGGCCTACATTTTCTCTAAGCTTCATTAAACCAGGGCAAAAAAAGTAAATTTACCTACAGTAAACAAGGTCTGGCCATTATTTTCCCTGATTTAACTCCTTCATTATATTCGAAAACAATGTCTGTAATTGAGCTCATTAGCATATGGTTAATGTCACATTATTTACAAATTACGTAACATTATGTACAGTAAGTCTTGGAGTTTCTCCCATCCTGACACCGGATAGGAGACAAGAGGAACAGGAAGAAAGAAAGAAAGACAGAAGGAGGGAGGAGGGGAGAGGGAGAGAGGGGGAGAGAGGGACAGAGAGATGGAGAGAGAGGCAGAGAGAGGGAAAGAGAGAGGGAGAAAGGGAGGGAGAGAGAATGGAGTTTAAGGTTGATTTATTTTGAGGTATATACAGTATGTCAATGGCCCATCTCCTATTTTGTCTCTCTATGCACGGATACATTAACCTCCGTTAAAGTGGAATTAATATCACACCAGGAAAAAACAAAAGGTGTTTTTTCTCTCCAATTTTATGATGGAATACATCAAGATTACGGTAATAATTTACAGGGTGTGATATTAGACTCAAAGTAGCTATGTGGGAATTAAAGCGGCCATTAATAATGCATTTATTACCGCATCACGGTCACTTTAATAATATTTTTATCACAGACTTCTGTAATATCTTATTATTACAGATCCTATAGTAGGAATAACATTAACCCCGTTGATGCTTGTGGTTACCAAGGTATACAACAGGCACCTAAAGGGTTAATACAATAAAACAAATTACACTATCTATCCTCCTTGCTTACCTTAGTAGCTAATACATCTTTGTCATGCAAGTTAATCAAGAGGTTAATCCCTACCACCATCACCCCCAAATAGGGCTTAACCCCCTCCCCCCTACACACACACACACACACACACACACACACACACACACACACACACACACACACACACACACACACACACACACACACACACACACACACTAGACTAATATGGCTAAGAAGGCTTTTACCCGTTGAAATAGCCTTTAAATCCATAGATTGTCACTGTGGCTATCTAGGCTCTCATTAGCAATCAATTTTGACTATTGCAAAAAATATTGATTACTTACCCCAGTTTTGTTGTATTGTACACATAAAATTGTATGTATATCTGTGTATGAGAGGAATTGTGTGTGTGTGTGTGTGTGGCCAGAGGGGAAGGGGGGAATTATTGTTATGAGGACCTGATTGAGGGAGCGGTATTGAGTGACAGTGGGTCACTGAGTGATAGCGCTGGGGAGAGTGTGAGAGGAGAGAGGATGTAAGAAAAGGAGTGATGAAGAGAGCGAGAAAAGGGAGTGACGAAGAGAGGGAGAAAAGCGAGTGACAGAGGAAGCAAGAGAAATACATTGGTAGAGAGGGGGGTGACAGCAAGGCGGCGTAAAAGAGGGGGCTCACAAGGGGGAGCCCTGCTGGAAACTCTTGCGGATTCCGTAACCCAAGGACAGATTTGTAGAATCCAATTCTTAAGAATCCGCCAACGGATGGCTGAATCCTTAGAGGGGATTCTACAAATCCATCCATGGGTTGTATTTAATGTCGGTTTTTGACCAAATCCGTTTGTGTATTTATACACCTCAAAATTGATTTTGGGGACAAAATGGGAGAAAATCCGGATAACGGATTTGAGCGGATTCACCCATCTCTATAAAGGAGTCTCTGCCCCGAAGAGCTAACAATCTGACTGGTAAGTAGGGAGAATTTACAGCGTCAGTATGGGGAGTGTTATGTTAAGTGTGTCTTCAAGGGGTCCTGGGTATTTCCTTCCATGTAGAATTTTAGTTTGACAAAGCCTAAAAATGTTACCACTCTTTACAGGAGGTATGGATTATGTTGTAATTTAAACTGATTGATCAGCTAAATTAATTTAGATTCAGGGAAATGTTTATTGGTGGATTCGAGATGTTTCAATTCCTTCTGCACATTGTACATTTATTTTCCTTTTCTATTTTTATGCATGATGCCAAGCTAATGTTGTGACTTCTCATTGTCACTTTGTGAGCTTTCCAAAATATATTTATTTACTAATTCAGACTTATTAATAGAAATGTAATCTTTTAAATGTCTTCTCAGGACAGCTACATTTTCAGATACGCCGAGCACATAATTATTCATGCTCCTAGAGATAAATAGGTGCAGTAGATCAATGCATATGGGTGTATAGTCAGACCGAGTTTTGCAGATTTAAGGAAAGAGAATAATTTTAAATGTAAACATATAAAATCAATACTAGAGAATAGCGATGTGGAGGAGAACAAAAAAAAAGTGTAATCTCTGTCTTGGCTGTGACAGCTGCTTCAAGTATCAAAATTGCTTAAAGGATTTACCCGGAGTAAAAGTGTTGGATTCTCGATCTATCAGGGAGAGGATCTAAGACGAGGGTAAAGTCCCCACTTTTTTTTTTTACAAATACATTCAGAAAATCAGTGCAGCAAATTGATTTGGTTTATATTTGAAACATTAACAGTGGCTCTTGTGTAGGTGAATCCTCTTATAGAACAAATTAAAGTTGCAGTAAGTATCATACCTCTGGAAATTTAAACAGAAGGCTACAATTAATAAGAATCAAGACTTCTTGACCAACTAAGAAGAAAGGTAACTAATGAGAAATATCCTATTATATAGTTTGGAGGCTTTATCACTGTGAAAATGGGGTTCCTGTAAACAAATCACCCATTTTTTTTCCGTTTATTATACTGTAGGTTGAGTGAACTTTTAATCATTGGGACAATTTAAACCTTTGGCGTTTTATAAGATGACCTTAAATGTACAATACCACATAGTCAGAATTGAATTTCTTAGGGGGCTTCAGAATAGGGAAGTGTTAGTCAGTCAAGTGATTTCTTTAACTTTATGCCACCCATAAGACTAGGTGGGGAAATTGGGACTCTGGTTATGCAGGCACTTGCACTTGCTGATCAGAGTCATATCTGACAAAAGGGAGCAGCCAGAAGAAAATCAAAACCCCTCCTAAGTCTAAATAAAAACTACATTAAAAATACTTCTTGGTGTCGGATTTGGGTTAAAAATGAATCAATTACCTATATGAGACCCCTTAAACATGTCACTAGAATTGGTTCACGTTGGCCCTAGGAGAGGTTGCCCTTTTAAATGTACAGCCTAAAGAGTAGATAATTGAGTGAGAAGCTTAAGAGTCTGCCCACCAACAATGCCCAATTCAGATAGGGCAAGGGGGTAAGAACAAAAAAAAAGGAAAGAAGAGGGAAAGGAAGGAAATAAATAGTGAGGAAAAGGGCAAGGAGAAAGATATACAGTATATACATACAAACACATGCATATTACTATAGGTGCATTCAACTGTATGCAAGTGCATTGTTTCTTCCTAAAACCTGTTGTTATTGGTGGTCCCAGAGGAGAGTCTAGATAGATACTATGCATCAAGGCCAAAGTACTGCAATTCTAGGGCAATATTTGCATCAAATTAAAAACGAGTGCTTTCAATGTTTTTTATTTTCTTTAATACATCTGGTGTAGGTTTTTTATTCACCCTCCAAGCTGCACTGGATATGCCTTAATACATACATTTTAGGGTTTGCCATATCATGCTTATTTAGCTACCCTGGGTAAATAGCATTTTTGTGCCAAGTGATGAAGCCTTCGATAATTCCCAGATAAGCTGGTAAGTACACATAGGTTAAACTGGATTTTTTGCTTTTCAATCAATATGGTATGCTTCAAACCTACTGTAAGAGATGGAAGGCTCGGGGAAAATTGTAGGAGTTAGTGGAATGGCCTTGGGTGCATGGAAAAGCCTCCTGGAAGAGGTAGTAGAGGTTAATACAGTAAAGGAAATAATAAATGCATGGCATAGATGCAAGTGTATCTTGGAAAACAACAGAGAGGAAATTGGTCGGAAGATTAGCTAGATTGTAAAATAGATGACTATGTGACCAGGAAATCCTTCTCTGTCAAAACTCAGTTCATAAGTACCTTTAAGTACTAGTAAATTGGATCCATAATCATTGAGAAAGCAATCTGAAAACAGGTTCCAAGTTACACAGTTACATAGTAGATGAGGATGAAAAAAGACGTACATATATGTCCATGAAGTTCAACCTATGTTAAATTTAGACGACAGATACTTTTCCTATCTTTATACATAGAGTTTATTGGTCCAGAGGAAGACAAACAAAAAACCCCAGTGAAACATCATCTAATGATATCTCATAAGGGGAAACATAAATTTCTTCCTGACTCCAATAATGGCAATCAGATTACTCCCTGGATTCTTCCCAGCATCCTTCCCATGTTTACTCATTTGGTATATCCCAGTATATATTTCCCTTCTAAAAAGATGTCCATCCTTTTCTTGAAAATATCTATTGTATCTGCCATCACAGCCTCCATAGATAATGAATTCCATATGGTAACTGCCCTTACCGTAAAGAACCCTTTCCTTTGTCGCTGGTGAAATCTCCTTTCCTCCAACCTTAAGGGACGACTCCATGTCGTTTGTACTGCCCTTGGGATGAATAGTTCTTTTGAAAGCTCCTTATATTGACAGTGAATATATTTGCAAATAGTTATCATATCCCCTCTTAGACGCCTCTTTTCTAATGTAAACAAATTTGATAGAGGAGGCAAAATTGTAATACAGATGCAGCAGCCGTTATTCGAACACTTCACACGTTGTATACCTCAGAATACCCACATCATGGCCCCTGATTTCTTCCAACCGTACCGACTTTAGACACGAGTGCAGGCGAGTGCAGAAAATGGCATTTTAGTGTTCTGATTTTTAAACACCTGAAATTGACACAGTAGTCCAGTAATGTACACATTACAATTCATTCATTTCATTGCACACAAAGAAACAGAATCCATGAAATTCAACAAAGCGCCCGCGATTAACACGTGTGCCTGGGGTGATTGGTCGCTTTAATGCCACGTGGAATACAGCAGAGCACATGAAAACGGCTCCGTGATTTGTTCCAATAGTGGCCGCTGCATCTGTACATAAACAATTTAACAAATGTGTTAACTTGTGGATAATTCTGGCAGACTTTACGATTATAAGTACATTTGTATGCAAGTATGAATACAACCACGTGATTAAGGAGGTTGTTCTCTATTGCATTTTGGTTATACTGCTAGGTAGCAAGCCTTTTATGACTTATCTATTTTTATCACACGCCCTGTTTTCTCACTAAAAGGAATAATGATGATGTGGTGATGTGGCACTGCGGGTAAAAAGCCAAAAGAAAACAAGAAAATCCTTTTTGGGATATATACTCTGATCCCAGATTATACTGCAATGCTTAGTAAGTGCCAAAGTATACTACACACAGGGATATGTAAACTAAGTCAGAAAAATGTTGGCATTGTATCTCACTACAGTATGCTGTAAACTGTCTAACTAGAAACCAGTCTAGGTAATCAAAACATAGACTTTTAAAGGCAGGTTTTTGTGCAGCTTAGTAACATTTATTTGGAGTAACTGCTGCTCAAAGTTGTTGCCAAAAAGATTCTGATAATTTTATGAGAGGATAATGCTCTTGGAAAAATGCCAGGTGTACAATATGACACCCTTCCCTAGAAACATTTGGGTTCATGTGATTTTACGCTAGACAGGCTGCTTCAAACTCAGAAGTTTAGTGAGATAGTCCAGTTACAGTACAAACAACAAAATACTTTTTTCAGTATTAAACAGAAATGTGTTAAGTACAATGTTGTCATTTGACAATATTGCAAGTTGTCTTATTCCACATTTTATTGCTTTTGGTACATTTTGGAAGCTGCTCGCCCCACTCTCTGAAAGTCAGTCTTTGAATGCTCGATTGGTTCCATTTTGCATTCTATGATTCTGCACCATCTCATTAGAGATAAATTAAAATGGCTGCCAAATCCACAGAACCTACACAAATATGGAAACTATATAACTCCTTCGTCTTCAGAAATTTTTGAAAAAGGTCAATGTTGTATTAAGTTAGCTCTCTAGGGTCTAAGTAAGCACAAAAGTGAATAATTGTACTTTGACCAGTAAATTACAATATCACCTTAAAAGACATATCTACATATTCAAGTAACAGTGTAAAGTGTTATTTAGGTAATGATTTATTTTGATAATTAAAACGCGTATCCAATCATAACTTGTATTCAATAAAATGCAAAATAGGACCGGCCAAATGACATCTTGTCATTTTTTTCACCTATTCAAGGTTGATGAGATTAATCATTCAGATTTGTGAATATACTAAACATTCTGTATTTCCTTCTATAAGTAGAAAAGGTTAGCCAATGTCGATGTTATAAAAGAAGGAGAGAGAGCGCTATAGAGTCTGTATTATGATAATCTCACCACCACTAGTTAACCTATTCAATTTGTAGTGAGAACTACATCACGTTCGACCACTTTTGTCCTAAAAATTGCATGCACATTTTTTTACTTGCAATATTTTGGCATACAGGAATCTTATTGAATACTGTGAGAATGTCAGCTTTTTATTGGTAGCAAAATGTCTCTCTTAACATCAATAGGAGAACATATTTTACTTGTGGTGGTTTGGTGGTGGTGGTGGTTAAATAAAGTGAGAAGCGGTTGCTCTAGCTTTTTTTTTTGTCGAAAATCCTTATTGAATTGAATAGGGTTTTTCAGATGAAAACTACTCAAACGATCAATTTGGATAGTATTGAATTATCCCCTAAATCTTAAAAAAATTATGAAAATGTTCTCATTTGTAACTCGACATCTGCACACCTTTGATAATCCACTTCAGTTTTTCATGCAAAACTAATATATAGGCGCAAGAGTACTGTTTCTTAATGGTATGAGTACTGACTATGAAGTGGTTGAACCCATTTAAAATCCAAATTTTCAGCCCTCCTTGTACCATGAGCAAGTTATTTTATATCCATCTTTATTAGTCACTGAAACTGAGGGAATATAATAAAAAAAAAGAGGCATTCATTCTCAAAGGGAATAAAACGACATGAGTATATTTTGGAGGAAAAAAAAGCTACAATAAGAGAAAATGTTCCCAACTTAGAGGGTGGAAGGCATGAGGGAAATGGTAGGAGATACTTCATGGTTATTGATTCAAGGGAGAAGTATACGAGCAAAATGTAACCTTCCGTTCACCTATTAAAAATAATGATAATGATAATAGGGTGCATAGAGGAATCATAGCAACTTGATAACGATAAGGTCAACAGATTAACCCAAAAGAAACCTACCTGCACTCACTATTAACACAAGGTATTGCCGGAAATATTCAATCCATAGGTGCTAATATCCCATAAGGCCACTCACAATGAGTATTGAAAATATTAGAAACAAATTTATAAGGTTAATTAAAAGGTAGGTAACAAACAATTACAAAATAATTAAAAAATGGGGGAGGTCACTAGGGTATACCGAGATGATACCAATGCACACACTATATATAAATAGCGGTATGCACATACAGGGTGACACTGGTAAATGGTGACGATTATATACTGTTACTACACCAAAGATAAAAGATGAGTCTTGTCAGACATAAGGTGATTAGGACATATATGTTATCCGCACATAATCACAATATTCCAAGTAGATAACCAGTGGACAGGAAATAGGAGCACATATAGCAGGATTAAATCCTATGTGGATATAAAGCTCAAAATTGCTCCACTTGCAGTAGACTGACTGCAACAATAATATCTAGCAATAATGTTGCCCGTTTTGCCTGAGTCAATCGTAGTGTATAACAATATATAGCGATCAAGTAATATAGCCACCTTGCTGATTAACAAGGGATTAAGTGTATGGTATATCCATTGTAAAGAGATATAGTGTATGAGACGTACCCAACATACAATATAATATAGTCCTCGGTGTAAATCACACGGCTGTATCTCTAAGTAAAGCTATCAGCACCAAAACAAATTAAAGCAAAAGTAAGCAATAGTGGAGTGTCCCACAATAGTTAGTGTTCCAATTAGTGTTCCATGTGGGTATATAGCGTGAGGGAGGCAACGCCGCGGGGGCGCTCGGCAATGGGGGCAAGAGGGAAGGAGAGGCAGAGGAGCAAGGTAATGTGGAAGCTGGGGGAATAGATGCACGCCGGGGGCTGCGGGTGCCGCAGAGGGGTAGCAGGGATCGTGACCGCGCGCGCACATTGTGGAGGACGCGCAGGTGGCCTGAACGCGCATCAGGGCATGCCAACCGCGCCGCAGAGGAACGGCAGCGAGGGAGAGAGCGAGGGAGCAGGGAAGAGGGAGGGCTAGAGGCGGTGGAAACTGAGGTGACGGGGACACGCTGGGAAGCGCGAGTCCCCCGATCCGTCACACACGCACACCATCGCTTGCTCAGCCGCGGCCACCGGGGACTCAGCCTAAAAGAGGTGGTTGAGGTTAAAACAATAAAGCAATTTAAAGCTACTTGGGATAACTACAATGGTCTCTTAGAATAAACAGCGAGCAAATGGGTCTGAAGATTTACAGAAGGTAGTAAAGTGAGAGAATTACTTGGCTGGGCAGTACTTATCTGCCATGAGTTTCAGGTTATATGTATCATTACATACTAATATAAGGTAGAAGTTGAAAATCACAGTAATTTGTTGCTCTGCTACACAAACTGGTTAGACGGTTGATGATGTTATCTGCTTAAAGTGCTCTTTATATGCAGAAAATTCCTTTTCTTAAGATAAGCACCATCTCCTGTTCTTTGGCTTGGGTTTCTGCTTTATGTGACTTCTGATCATCATTATATTAGCCTTTGTTGTTATTAAGGTACAAGCTATAAATATTTGTATTCATATTAATGTTTATTTCAATATTATATTGACAGTGTTGATCAAAAAGAATTTGATCAGAAAGGTTTCCCCCTTTATACAGCACTCAAAACACATATGGTCTACTGATGGACAAAACAAATGGTCCTGCAGATATGCTGCGGAATACTGGTAAGTATCCCAGAATCACTGTGGAAATCAAAAATAATAAAATTTTATTACGTCTACATAGATCATTAAAAACACAGATACATTATTAAAAATCCCCATATTGTGGTGGCTGATATGAATAATTCTGCAGGACCATTTATTTTGTCCATCAGTAGAGCATATATGATTTGAGTGCTGTATAAAGGAGGAAACCTTTCTGATCAAATTCTTTTTGATCAACACTGTCAATATCCTATATTTTTCCCTCTAAGTACCAATCATTTACTTTGAATAGATATACATAGGTGATTGCGGTCTCGTTTACACATTCATTATTTCAATATTGGTAATAATATTTTATTGAAGAAAATGAATAGTATAAATGTAATGTATAGATGTAAAATCTTTATTCCCAATGACTAAAGTTGAGGGCTTTAAAAGTTGTCTACACAAATATTTATTCTAAAAAAAACAAAAAAACTTTCCTATTAATCCATTCAAAAGATATCCCAATTTATGATAAATCAACAATCATCCAGGACAAGACAGCTACAATTTCTATCTGCTACATCATGAAAATATTATAAATGCAGCTTATCCTGCAATAGATACTTTATTCAAGAAACCACATGACATTCTGCTGCTTTGTTCACATGGACTATTTTGACTTTGTAACAAAATACACAGTTTGTTGACACTAAAATAACCAATATTGTACCCATCGTAATTCCATAAAGCAGATTGAAAAACATATATATACATATATACTTTAACCCGTTAAAGTATAAATGAAAAAAAAAAAAAAAAAATGAATAACCACACTTTGGCTTTAGAATTTTAGCCTGGGAGTTCTGTTAAACAAGATGTACTTGAGTTGGAAAAAAATTGATCCCCGCAATTAAAACTGTCAAAATGATGCCAATGTGTTGGAGGTGAACTGGAACTACGACAAAGATTGGCTGTATGATTTTGTGAATTGAAATTCAACTCTTCTTAACAAATTCCCTAGTGTATGTAATACCAGGTGTTTAACTGGAATTATATACACAGTATTCTGCCAAGTAATAATATCAACTTGGAAATATATTGGCAGTTCATTATAAGACATTATAGTCTCAGTTAAATAAAGGATTTTCCAGCTTCTTAACATTTTAAAAGTAACACTTTAATATAATGCTTTATTCTTAAGAGGATCGTTGATTTAACTGGTAGAGCGTTCTAACTGCATTATTCCTACTGAATTGGTTTACAAGCAGTTTTAAAAAAAATACCTGTGCAATATCCAAGAAGTGTCACCATTTATATAGACATGTAATTAAATCCATGATAAATTTTGAAAATTGTAACCACTTAAGTTCCAGAGGTGCCAGAAGACATTTTAAGACCAGCAGCTGTGAGAGGTCTTCAGCACTGGAAGGTGTCCTATGGAATAGCACCACTTAGTAAATATGAAACATAGTCTTTCCTAGGACCAAGCTAGGCTAATGGCAATTATACATTTAATGTAATAAATGTAAGTGATTGGTGCTTTCAAATTTAGATTGTATAAATATTGTAAAATATATTTTTGTGACTATTAATATTTCCATGACAATCACACGCTTTTGAGGATTTTTTTAAATCAAATATCTTTAATTGGTACGACTTTTAAAATTTTTAGCATTTACCATAACTCCGTGAAAATCAAAATGAAAATTAATTGTTGACAAATAAGTCACATACTGTATACTGGTAAGTAAAACTTTCACATGAAGTGTGATTGCATATTGCTTTCAAATGTAATGATCACCTATACAGTACATACAGTACAAATATACATTGTTCTTTATGACCATTGCCAATGCACATTATTTACCCAGTTGCAGTTTAATGTTAATCAAAACTGGATTTGTTTGCTGCACATTTCAAGCTGTTGTCAAAATTAGGCAAATGTTCAGTACTTTGGCCAGCTCTCATCACTAGTGTGGTGGTATCTGGAGCTCACACCTGCTATCTTGTGCCTGCAATCCAGCTCGTCTCCCACATCTCGGCTTAATCTTTAAACTTCCCTTACCTTTGTCACGATTGATCACACAGATCTCTATTTTCTACGTTCATAGATATCTTGTAATTACTTTCAATGATGTGTTTAATAATATTAAATATAATAGAAGACATATTAGTACTCAGTATATTTTTTCTAACCGCATTTGCAATTCCTACAGGAAATCTAACCTACTTTTACTTTCAAACATTTTATCTTGCAATCCACATTGCTTGTTAGTGTAAACAACTACTCTATTACAAATAAGATGAGGGCTTGAGGTTTTGTATGATCACATTTTGTCTGATGAGGTTTGCTATGATGATGACAATTTGTATGATTAAGATGTATTGTTGTTTGATGATGTCCTAATATAAACATAGTAAATATAACCCGCTATGGGAATAAACCATTTCTAATTTGCCTCTGAGTAGTTAAAATATTTGATACAAGGAAATAGGCTTTAAATGCATTACAGTAAGAATTAGGATTATAAGTAGTGGCATGGGATCAAGCACCAGAAAGGACATAGAGATCAAATAAAGTATATTTACTGTATTCGGCCAGAGCTAGCAGACACAACACAATATCACTGACAGGGTATATTCTCACAGAGAATACAGGGGGGAATCCAATCAGTGCTAGGTGTCCGGCAGCACCGAAATGGCTTCTATTCCTGTTGGGATCAGGAACTCCAGGCAGTGCTGAATGCAAGTCACAGCAGAGCAATTTTAAATCTCCTGCTCGGAATAGCAGGCAGCCTTGGTTATGGAAGTCTCTGGAACAACGTCAGAGTACACGGGGTAAGTGTATTACCAGTCTACCAAACTTGATTAAATCACATGGTACAGTACCTCCAGTAATCCAATTGGTGGATGTCTTTTCTTTTTGGGGTGATGTGACCTTAAAGGGAGGAAAGGACAACCAATCAGATACAATATGCTTCCCTCCCTTTAAGGTGACATCACATCACAGAAAAAGGGAAGGTATTACATGGTACATCCACCAATTGTGTTTGTGAATGTACCATGTGATTCCATCAAGTTTTGTAGAGAAGTAATTTCCTGCCAAACTTGATGCTAGACACATGGTACATCCACCATAAGATTGGTGGATGTACCATGTGTCTGAAACATGTGACGTCACAGGCCTTATTGTCACAGGAGACCAGGCATTTACACCTTTATACCAGGATCATATCACTGAACATAACAATATAGTAAAACAAATTGTCATTTATTTCATAGAAACCAGACGTACACACAATAGATAACGAAATAGTTACATAGTTACATAGTAGATGAAGTTGAAAAAAGACATACCTTTATTAAGTTCAACCTATGCTAAATTTAGACAACAGATACTTTATCCTATATCTATACTTACTCATTGATCCAGAGGAAGGCAAACAAAAAACCCCAGTGTATCATCCAATGATATCTCATAAGGGGAAAAATAAATTCCTTCCTGGCTCCAAGAATTGGCAAATCGGATTAATCCCTGGATCAACATCCTTCCTATGTATACTTATTTGGTATATCCCTGTATACCTTTCCCATCTAAAAAGATGTCCAACCTTTTTTTGAATAAATCTATTGTATCTGCCATCAAAGTCTCCATGGGTAATGAATTCCACATTTTAACTGCCCTTACTGTAAAGAACCCTTTCCTTTTTTTGCTGGTGAAATACAGAAGAAAAACACACATAATGGATGTCTGGGCTACAAATCTAGACTTTCCTAGGTGAAATAAGAGGTAAAACAAAGTTTTTAGGTTGACCAGGACTTGTCCTGAAATGTCCTGGAACTCAAATCGGCATGAAGTTCCTGATGCCAATGCTATATCTGCTCCAGTGCTGCCTAAACCCCTTGACCGGAAGATAGTACCAAACGTCCTGGTACTCTTTTCGGCTTGCAATCCCAACCGAGAAATTTCTGAAGCCGGCTCACTGGTATTTCTATCAGAGCATCTTTTGGTGATTTCGAATTTTCCACTGCTGTATTGGTGCTCAGAAGCTGCTGGCTTTCTTATAGTATTTCGACTTCATTCATGAAATACTCCAGCAAATCCCAGTGTGGGAGAAATCCTACCAGCCTATCAAAGCATTGCCAGTCTAAGATGGGCAAGCACGGATTCAGATTCTGACAAGGGCATGCGCCAACCTGGCACCTCTGCCAGTTGTCAGTCAGAAGCCACCCACTGAGTTAGGCTCCTCACTATCTGACTTGGGGCAAATGATGGTCCGGGACTGCCATTCATTCCAGGACGTGGGTACTTGAGCATAACTCCAGTGCCCAAATGGCTTTCACACCTTGGCAACCTGTGAGGCTTTCATGTCCGGGACCTGAGCAGACTTGATGGCACCAAGCTTGGTAGCCAAATAGTCTCTCGGAACCAGAGACCTGGAAGTCCCAAGCTCATATACAGTACTGTGCATAAGCATTTTCCCTTAAACACAATGTTAAAAATATTTTCATATTTTTCTTCTAAGTCCTTTAGTTACAGGGATTGACTGAAAAGACGCACACATACATTTTCAGCAGTCCTAGCACTTCCTATAGTGAAAACTGTTTCTAAGTAGAATGCAATAATGCTTTGGTTCATTTTCAGGACTACATTCAAAATACCTTGAAAACTGGACTTACTGTAGACTTAAAAACACCCTCGCAACCTTAGGGGTGGTTGGAGCACACCAGATCCCCTATACCGGTTCTTGTGATCTGGGCATATACTGGGGGACCCCCACTAACGTAGGGACCCCTGACTGTACCCGGAATACACATATCCATATGCCCCCATTTAGCTTTCTGGTCTGTGCTGAAGCAGAGAAACCTGGCGGTGAGTCACGTAACTGTTTTCAAGGGAGGAATTTGACCAGGGTGGTGTGTCTATACTGCTGCGGCACATCCTATTCTAACTTTTACCCATCTTGCCCCGCGCGTCATTACGGGTTGGCGCCGAACGTGGCCGTGCGCCAGCCCACCCTAGCCGCATCTTCCCCTCCCCCTTCCTTTCCCCTCGCGACCCCCTGCCTGTTCCGGCCCGCTCCACGCTCCCCAAAATAAAATACCCCCTTACCTGCAGCCTTCTTCGGGATGCCTGGCGTCTTCGGGGATGCCTGGCGTCCTCGGGACGCCAGGCGCACGTGACCGGCGCCCGGCTGACGCGCGGCACGCCGGAAAAAAAAAAAAGGAAGCCGCGTCTGCCCGCACTTTGCGGTGGCGGCCGAGTTAGAATAAACTCTGCCGCCACTGTATGTCCCCGGGAATCTAACCTGATTCCCGGATACATTTTTGGGGTGGCCAGCAACTCTGGACCCTGGTTACCTAGACACAATCTGACAACACTTTTACTGCAAAACCCCCCCTTGAAACTCATATCCTCTCAATCTTCAATGGTTAACACTCCTGGAAAGGTAAAACACACATAAATTCTTTATTGTCATACAATCACATGCATTTCATGTACAACAAATGGGTCCGACCCTCTAACCCCCACAATATGGCTCAGAGGTAACCAGCCAGACATAATACCTTTATTGATGGCCTGGTTACCCCATCACCATCCCACTTATAGAGTATAAGGCCTGTCACATCTTATTTGACAGGAAGAAGATGGTGTGTCAACATCGGCTGTACTTGTAGAAGAAAGAAGAGAAGAGAAGAAAAAGAAAGAAGATCTACTCACCAGTGACTTCTCTTCAAGCAATGGAGGGCCATGGTCTTCTAAGCATCAAAATGGACTTCAAAGCGGTTACTACCCACTAAAGTAATTAAGGGGTTACTGGCAAGTAGCTACTGTAGTGTTTTAATGTAAATGTTGGTGCCACTGAAGACAAAAACAAGGACGGCCTTCATCCGGGCAGGGGTAAGTACAACTTTTATTTAGTAGAGGTTGGCTATTGATTTATTTTTAAAATGGTAGTAACCACTAAGGTAATGAAGGGGTTAAAAAACCCTGCAACCCTCCCCGGAGGTTTAACCACCCATCCTGGGGCAACTAGAACCTTCACCCACCCACTCTACCACCAATAAAGTGGGTACTAGTGGTAAACCCCTTCATTACCTTAGCAGTTAGCCATTAAGGCAATGTAGCTCTGCTTTTATTTTAATTTTAATAACATAGGATTGAAGAAGGGGGTCTCCGGACCTGAGCCGCATTACTTTCAGGTCCAGAGACCCCCTGCTTCCCAAAGTTCAGGGCCAAGTTTGGTGAAATCACTATTATAGACACTTGTCATTATCATTTCACTAGAAGCGCCCGGTTCCATTTTTTCTGTTCCAAGTATGGGATGCCGGTATCTCCTGCAAGTTTAAATATCCCGGTCACGTGGACCCTGAAGAGGGACATTTCAACTTGTTTGACATACTGGCACCCGATACGGAGGCCTGTACCTCGGGAACCTAAAATGTATGCGGTTCAGATCCAGAGACTCCTGCTTCAATCCTATGTTATTACAATTAAAATAAATACAGCGTAAGAGTTGTGCAGGGAGATGCAGTTTTTCTCTGCTCAGCTCTTCCAGACTGATGGAGGAATATTGCATGTTGCAGGCATTTCGCTTCTAAAACAAATACAACTAGTGCGGTATGTCATTTTTTTTAACAAATGGTATCTAAAATGTGATATATCTTACTAAATACCGTTTTTTTTTTTAAATTGTCATACCATGAACTTGTAGCATGCAAACACGTTCGATTTTACAATGACAACATCAAAGCTACTAGAATAATCCCCATAGGTACAGTATGACAAGGATCACTCCACAACCTTAAAACCGTGTCAATATCAGAATACCGTATTACTGATTACAATAAAGCTTTCTCTACTTATTTAGCACTTAGAGGACAATACCTTAATGTAACAACTACCCTATTTCACACTCAAGGATTACACTGCTTGGCAGAGAATACTGAGAGTAAAATGTAACATTCACTCATGTACAGTCCCTAAGGTAAATTGTGGATAAAAGAAGCAAAGCAGATTGAAGAGAACAAATGAACAAATATCTGATTTTCATAACTGAAGCTGCAAAATAAATCTCTGGATGAAGATGTGAATTTTATTTCTTGGCAGACAAAAACATTGCCTAAGCTTTAAAAGTACTGCAACTCAGGTTTTCCACAGTTCTGTCAAGTTAACAATTAACTTGTCCTGTACTCTAAAAAGATTTAGCTAAAGACAATTTCTAATTTAATAAGGCCATTAAAGTGACACGGCCAGCATAATGCAAGTTGTTCATACTTTAAGTGCATACTGTAGGAACAAATCATTTGTCACCAATGATGACCAAGACTCATTGAATTATTTATAAAAAGATGAGCTAATATGATATTTTTTTTCTCAAGAACATAAACGAGTGTTTACTTAAGATAGGTGTTGTTTATTTTATTCATTAGTACGTTTTTTTCTCTTTCATTCTCCATCTGTACGAGGGGGCACAAAGTACTTCTAATTTTTGATTTACCACTACTTTTTCTGATTACACACTCACACTTTCTTTGTAAAGAAAATAAGATAAGATTTGCAAACTGTGCATTTACTAGAAATTAGCGGAGTTTCTTCTCATCTTGATTCTCAATATGTAACACACTTTACATGGCATATTATGTTTTTATCACAACAGAGATTGCCTAAGATGTACCTATTTTTAAACTATACATTATTGTAGATTTGGTCTGACATGAGTCTTGTGACTTAAATTCAAACACCACACTCAAAGTGGCTCCATTAGGTGATCTCTGTTCTTTCCAGTGGAGCTCTGTCCAGCCTTAGGCTACGGCCTCGCTGCCAAAGACAGCGCACCCGCACTGCAAACAGGCGACACGTGAAAGTCACTGCACCACGATCTGCGGTCTGCAGCTGACTTTTTTTTGGCACGGGGGGGGGGCGCGTGGCCAAAGCGGGACGTGCGGTTGGGGGAGGAAACGCTGTTCGTAAACCCTCGCGCCCCTCTCCTTCAACCGAGGGCAGGAGGGGGAGGCTGGCGCCATGCGGGAGCCCTGCACGCCAACAAGCTGGCCACTTCACAACTCCCCTGGGGGGATTGGGGGCTGGGGGACACCTCCACGTGCTACCCACTGAACCACCAATGAAGTGCCAGTCTCTCCCCGTGCGCGCCAGTCTCTCCCTAGCTTCCCCTCCCCCCGTAGGCTAATCCGCCCAAAGCGGGCAAGTATGGTGCCATCCACGCTCCCGCTCCCCCGCCCCCACCCCGCTAACCTCCCGCCTGGGCAGCAGCCACAAGGATCGGAGGCAGAGGGGGGGAGCCCAAACAACTGACTGACCCCGCTCCCACTTCCCTGCTCGAGCGGGCAGCAGCCGTGGGGATCGGGGGAAGGGGGGGACCCGGGCAGCAAAAAGTGAAAATGAATGAGGGAGGTGGAGAGGGGCTGTAAGAAACACACACAAATCACAATATATATATATATATATATATATATATATATATATATATATATATATATATATATATATATACACATCCATACACACACATCCATACACACACACACACACACACTTCCCCACCCCCATGAAGCTCTGACAGCTCCAGACCCAGCACTGATTGGCTCACAGCCACACCACGTGACGCGTCACCGCTCGGGATCTCAATTCTCTTGCATCCCCTGGCGGATGACGCGTCACAGTGTGTAGTGAGTCGTGCAGGGAGGAGGGACTGGGACCTGCTCGGGAGGATACCAGGTGATGGTGAGTAACGCGCGCGCCGCCGGACGCAGCGGGACCAAAGCCACATGTACTGAACTGTATAGGTAGATTCACATAGACTTTTCATTTTGGAATTATGCTGTGTTTCAAACAGACCACGAATGCATTGTTATTAATTTCACCTCATAGCATGTACTGGGGATTATCTCCATGGGAAAGAGGAATTCATTGCAAAGATAATATCAAAGCAAAGTTACAGTATTGCAAGTTAAGAGAAAAAAGGTTAACAGTAAAATAAGACCAATGACGTTAAATAATTGAATGTTACTGATGGACGACACCTTTTCAAAAATCTGCTAAGTAAGGTATGTTTTTTTTTAAATTACTTTTAAAATGTTCATGATAAACAAAGGCTTTGGATAATTTTTACAACCAAAGTACATTAGTTAGTCATTTACATTGTTAGCTTATCTCTGTCTTTCTGTTTACCAAATATTGATGGCGCTGTCATCATTAATCGAACAGTTAAACATACTGTAAATAGCTCATATGCTTAAATTCAGCATTCCCGACAAGAAGTGATATTTATAATTTTTTTACAAGATAGAAATAAGTAAGAACATTACTTTAAGTGCGATTGAATTATTTAAGGAAGACAGCTACACTGATAAATTGTTTAAAAAAAAATGTTAAATTGCCTCTTGAGGCCCATTTTTACTAAACAATGCTATTCTATACAATACCATCTGTCAACATAATGTGAATGGGTCATGATGTGTCTTCTGGTACCAGAAATGTCTTAAAGAATTGCACCACTAAGTAAATATGGCCCATAACATTATTTTATAAAAATTACTTATTACTGTATTTTTTTTCACAATAAGATGTTTTTGTGAAAGGTTAACATCTGCCATAACATTGTGCAAATAGATAAAAAATAATGATGTCAAAGTTTGATGCTCAAACACCTTCCGGCCAAAATAGCAATAAATATAAACATGTTACAGTAGAAATTAATAAAACAAAGAGCATAACATAAGCATCTGCAGGATTTCTTGTATTCTTAGTATTCAAGTTGTCTTCCTTGTACCTACAGATATAGCAAAACCTACCGTCTCCAGAGCCGTGGCTGAAAAAGCTTAAAAACGCAGCTCCGGAGATGTTGCTGCCACCGTCCATGGGAGGTCCATGCTTCCGGATTGAAACCCCTGTAGCGATAATCCTCCTGCACCAGGGCAGTACCGGTCACGGTCCTGCTGTTTTACCCTGTGCCAAAAACAGTAAGGGGCCTATGCTATAAGCGTAGATAAGCCACTTATCGAGCACTTACCGGCCAAAATGCCTACTGCTATTCAGTAAGCCTCTGTAAGTGGGCGATAAATGCATCAATCACCAAAAATGTAAGCTGTCATAAAAAAATCGCCGGGTGAGCAGCGATAAGCCACTTATCTGCAGGTTATGAAACTCGTGCAATTCTAGTAGCCGCGATTAGATTATCGAGGCCAATCGCGGCTCTAGAATGGCGAGTTTCTCCCAAAATCCTCACGCCAAGAAAAATTGGCGTTAGGCTGGTGAGAAGATGCTGAGAAGCGGCAAAACAGGACTTAGAAAACAAAATGCTTTTTATTCTGCATTGGATTGATGCCGGGGGTCTCCAGAGCTGATATCCATTAATATCAGCACCGGTGACCCCCGGCATGAATCCCATGCAATAAAAATGCATTTACAGTCAACTTCATTACCTTATCGTCTAAATGCTAAGGCAATGATGGGGTTAACTCCTCCCACTACCCACCAAGGGCCAAATACCCCTTTCATCCACCCCACTACACACATCCCCGCAGGTCCCCGCTTGCATGCGTTACTAATCTTTGAAAAATTACTTAAAGTGATGTCACATCCTTTTCAACTAATGTGACCTATCACATGGTACAGCAACCAATGGGATTGTCTTCAATCCCATTGGCTGTAATACCATGTGATATAGCCATGTGGTTTAAAGGATGTGACGTACCTCCCTTAGAGATGACATCATCCTTAAAAAAAAATAAAGTGGCAGGCACATGATACAGCGTCCAATCGGATTGGAGCTTTACCATCTGACCATAAAATGTGACATCACAGGCCCTATACAGTATAAGGCCTGTACATCTCATTTTACCTCAAGTAGCCTGGATTTACCATGGGGTTTTGGATTGACAGATGAAGAAAAAAGATTAAAGAAAAGAAGAAAATAATGACAGATGAAGAAAGAAGACGGTGATAGAAGATAAAAGAAAGAAGGATTTTTTTGACCTGATGCTGGTCTTCAAGGTGGATGGCGTTGGATTGCGGGTTATGACATTGCAGTACGAGAGCTTGCAGATACAGTGGAGTTCGAAGGGTGAAGACTTCTAAAGGTAAGTCAAATATTGAATGTATGTAAATGTATTTTTTTTCCAATTTTTTTCATTGTATTTATTTATTTTTATGTTTGTGATTGCTCATTGACTGATAATGTATTAATCTGTGCCCCTTTAGGCTACGGCCCCGCTGCCTGTGCTGCATGTACGCCTGCCAGGCTGGCGGCGTGGGCAGCCGAGTTCCCCGGTCTGCAGTGAGTTGCAGAGAGACAGGGGGGCGTGATGGGGGAGTAAAAGGAAATGCATAAAGTCACCCGTTCTCCAAATATTGCAATCTTTTTAGTAGTTGCTTTTAGTAAAACTTTACAGTAACACAGAGTTTAAAACATATTTCTGAAGGTGTAAGTTCTGACTTTACTTAAACAGTGTCCAATTCATTAGCACCATTCTATTGCTGCTAATATAATGTACTGTACAGTGCACTGGAATAACAGGGATAATACTTCTTTCTATGTGAGACCTGGTTCAGGACAGCTACAATGACTAATAGCCTTAGGCGCCCCTATACTGTTTGCTTGCATTCAAACTTATTGTGAGTTCTGCAGCATGATAACAAGCCCCTGGAGGCACTGTAGGTCTAATTTTTTTCTATCCCTGAGGGGAACTGCTGCTCATTATCACTTAGAAAAAGGATCCCCGATGGTTGATGTAAAAGGAAATGAGGCTTAGTCACATTGCATAATATAATTCAGTTCTCATCCATCAATAACTGGCCCAAAATATGGTATAAAAAGAGATATTGCAAAAGTTACTGCTGTTTGAATACTCAGATGTACAGGAAACCACATATAGAAAATATCTTCAACAGTGTATTAATTGACACTAAAAGGAAATTGAGGGCTATCCTAAATGGAATGCTAATTAAATTACATTTGAAAGACTTTAGGGCTGATTCAATAGGATTCCTAAACATTGACCTAAATTGGGGTTTTCTAGTGATCGCAGTGAGATTGTCTGCTTCATATTACATATGTTGAATTAGCCCTTAGTGTTCTTGTAGATGCAGGGACTGTAATCTGGATTAGAAAGCAAATAAAAGGGCATTAGTGAAACATAAAGTCAGTTGTAGAGGAGCAAGATCACATACTAGGGTGAACAAATGTCTCAGCAGTAAAAGTATAAAAAAAAGTCACATATGGTCTACCCCAAAGGCGCGTCACTCCAAAATTCACTAGAACTTACTGGCACTGGTTCTGAGCTCTTATCCAACACACCACTTTAACAAATTGATATACAGTATGGTGCGTATGGTGCATCTAGAGCATCGACTGGACTGAAAGACTGTAGGCAGGGGAGATTTCTAATATTTACCAAAAATAAACATTTTCCTATTACACCAAACCAGTTTTAGAATCACACTTAGTGATGGGCAAAATGCTGTTGTGGATTTGGATCCGCCTCAGATCGGTCGTTTCCTATCACTGACAATCCTCATTACGGATTAATAATTGAAACAAAAAAAGTCATCCGTGATCCTTGGATGAGGAGTCATCATCAAAGAGTTTAAATAGAGGTGCAGCCTCAAGCTGAAGCCATGTGTTGCAGGGTTTAGCTCTGGGTTGGTTAGGCTGTGTGTTGCTGCTCTATTGTTATAACAAATATAAAAAATTACTTAATAGTTTTTGCATTAACCTGCTGTGATTGAATGGACTTTCAGTGAAGTGAGCTCTCTGGACTTCCTGCTGCACATGTTTCTGTAAAGTAGAGATGAAAACAAACCACAACCGCATAGCAAAAAAATAATCACAAGGTGACCCCAATAAAAATTATGTTTCAGAGTCTCATGGACAAAAAGATAAAATGTGTACCACCTAGGCGTTTCACGCTTAAAAGCACTTTATCAAGGTGTATACAAGATATTTTTTGCTATGCTGTTGTGCTCTGTTTTAATCTCTACTTTTTGAACTCTCGTTATTTCAGATCAGCACACCTGGGACCAGCTTGGATGAAGGACGGAAGGCTTGAGCAAGTAACATAAGGTACTGGCTCCGTGCACCTCATATCGTATCGTCCTACACTATGCCATCTTTTGAACTGTTACAGGAATACCACATTTGTGAGTACTGTGGTTGTCTCACTAGGCTAATGTTTCCTAATCCATGTTATCATGTAAAAATCAATATACTTTATACAAGACCAACAATTAATTATTATGCCTACGGACTACATATAATCCCTAACAATTGCATGAGTATTCAACAGGGGGGAATTTGACTCTGGACTTTCATACTTTGCACATGTTTCTGTGATTATAGTATGTTATCGTGATATATACAGTATAGCAGAATTTAAAATTATTATTGATATTACTGTGAAAAACAATGCCAATAAGAATTATTAAGCTTCAAGTTCTAGGACAGTTTATTAATTGTAACTCACCATTTTTGGAAAAGACAGCTTGATTTTCTATCATTCTCTACTTGTACACTAGTAGCGGTGAAGGGCTCTGGTTTAAACACTTGGTTACACACAAAAAATAAAAATCACACGTCAAAAAGTATACCATATTTAAGTAAGAAAAGTGGGACCTAGCGGGATCATTAAACAACCACCAGAATTTTAACCAACTGTGATTAACTTTAGTTTCAGTGAAGTTGGCTCTGCCAGTGCCTGCTCAGGGCCAGTATTACCTCTATCCGTTTTATTTTCATAATTGAGGGTCATGTAGTTAAACTATTTGGCCAAAGCATTATAAGCTTGCAAACCATCATATTGGGTGTAGCACTGGAGCTTTTTGCCCCTTGTTGTATACATGAGGTCACAAACCCATTAGCCCTCCTTTTGGCACAAATATATATGGTGTGGGGATTTGGGTTGTGAGCATTTGTAAATTTTAAATGGCAGGTCTTGTTATGCACCTGTGAATGACCAGTCTATTAAAACACATCTTCCTCCATTAGAGAGGTTAGGAGAGCTTATGCAGATGCAGCAGTGTTACGATTTGCAAAAGAGGGGATACCATGGTGTGGTTTACAAGCTTAAAATGCTTTGGCCAAAGAATTTAACAAAATGACCCTCACTTATGAAAAGAAAAGTATTTAACTACACTATATCATTTTTCATATTTTTGACACAAATATATATGGTGTGGTGGGTTTGAGTTCTGACCTTGCAGGGGTTGTGTGATTCCTCCTCACCAGCATTAAGAACAAACCACTGTTACACAGACATCATCATCATCATCAATATAACAATTGACCAATCGGGGTGGTGGTGGTGGTGGTGGTGGTGGTGGTGGTGATGATGATGATGATGATGATGATGATGATGATGATGATGATGATGATGATGATGATGATGATGATGATGATGATGATGATGATGATGAACGACGACGATGACGCTCCAGGTCCAGCACCATGTGCACTACAACATAGACAACTATGATTATATTCACAAGTTCGTCAATAAACACCAGTTACGTCTCCCGTTGCCAATACCTATGTAAATGCAACAACAAGTGCCATTGTTTGATGTAATTTATAACACAAAAGGATCATGTTACAGCTACATTTTGCTTATGTAGAACAGTTGTGAAATGGGGTACCCATCTTGGTGCCTCTTCTTTAAGAGCTCACATGACCCGTCAACACCACACAAATAGGCTGGCAACCTTAGATAACGGGCATTAGACAAACTGGAGTTGCAGCATTCAAACAACACAGTGTAATGTCACAGGCTGAGAAAGAGACAATAGGTCACCAGAATCAGTAGACTTAACACACCCACCCCCAACACAATCACTATTGTCTCATTTAATCATGTTGAGGATTTGTGTGTAACAGGGATGATGATAATCAGTGGCAGTGATGATGAAGATGATGATGATTATGATGGTGACATGGGTGCTACACATACTCTCCTGTGCAGCATTAGTTTACAAAGCAGACATGATTGTGTGAGTTCTAATGCACCTAGTACTTGTACAAGCAGCCTGATATGCAGCACTCCAATGCAACAGCAGCCCACAGTTCATGAAGCATTTGATAAGGATAAAAAATGCACCCATGATAGAGCTCTGGTGCTGAATGGAAATTTAGGTAAAATGTTTGCTATAGCCTTGTTGCCATTTAAGTTTGTTGAATTTGAAGGCTTCAGAGAGCTTATTCAAAATTGCGAGCTACGTTGGACCATCCCAAGCAGATCCTATTTCTCGAAAAAGGCGCTTCACGAACTTTGTTGCATCTGTGGTTGATGCCCTAGCTCAGCCGGAGGGAAGTAGTGTACACTCACTACTGATATGTGGAGAAGTAGTTATGGAGGCGGAAAATGCCTTACTTTTACTGCCCATTGAGTGTGTTTTACAGTTGCCAACAACAAAAGCTGGTGTGAAAAAAAAAGATACTCAATGACGCAATAGCAAGATATTCTGTATACATGTCACTATATGCAGTTTTGAAGAAAAGGCACATACACTGGCGACACACTTTATTCGAGCTCGGCTAGTCCCACGAATTCGGGTATACCCGGGTGTATTGAGGTTTGTGACTGTTTTCTGCCCGAGTGCATTGGGTTATTTTCCAGGCAGGGATTGAAGCATTTTATTCCCGCTGGCTGCAATACTGCACAGTATATATATATATACTGCATTACAATTCATGAATTTATGCCATCTGGTAGACACGCGAAGCATTGCAGCCTATTAAATCCTAATCATTATCATTTAACAGATCAGCCGCCCGTCAGCCAGGCATGAACCCAGGCTGGGAAGGCAAACGCAACGGGGCTTGTCAGAGGTGAGGAGCGGCGCATTCCAGGTATCTGCCAGGTATATACTGGGTATTTGCTCGAATAAAGTGTGTCGGTGCAGTACAGCTTCTGATGTGTTAGCAAAAATACAGAATGTCATAAAGTGGTGGCTAACTGCCAGGGCACTTGAGGTTGGGTTTGTGGCGGGGGATAACGGTCCTAACCTGGTTGTTACCCAAGAAAACATCCCTTGTTTTTTTCCATGGACTCCGTTTAATAGTCACTCATTTCCTAACCCAGTGTCGGAACGTGCAGAGCATTTTAGCAGTAGGTAAAAAAAAGATGTTCTCACTTTAGACGATCGTACACAGCCCACAATGCCCTGTCTAAGCTGCCAGAGCAAAACAACATGCCAAGTCAGCAGCTAAAAATCGAGGTCCTTACACGCTGGAATTCCACCATATATGCAGTATGCTTGAGCGCTTCCATGAGCAGCAGAAGGTGGTCAATGATTTTGTCATGGTGAATGGGCTCTTTTTGCAGCCTAAACAGTGACAAATGATGGGAGTGCTGTGCAGGCTGCTGAGGCCCTTTGAGGAAGTCACTGTTTTGGTGAGCAGTGATGAAGCTGGCATACAGTTAGTCAGATTATCCCTAACATTCCTCCTCGGAAAAAAATAATAATCGATATGCAGCATAATAATGGCGACAATGATGATAAGGATATGTTGGCAATGGTTGCTAAATTGATTGACTTCCTGGTAAATGACCCCCATGTTGTCAGTAGGAAATGGAGAGAGAAATACCTTCAGGCTACACTTTAAGACCATAGATTCAAAGACAGAGTAGAGTGCATGTGGGAGCAAAACATATAAACCCCATTTTTCCACATAGCTAATGGATTACCAATGGTGTCTGCTCCCATTGGCACATTGTCTGTGTCTGGCTACAATACGCCAGGGGGAGCAGTAACATCTGCTACATACATGCTCAGTAGAAACATTTTTAGTTTTAGACTTTTACACTATTTGATGTTTAGCAAAATACCAATATCACAAAACACCCATGTTTCAAATACGTGTAGAATTTGTAGTTGGATTTAATTTAGACTTTATTCTCAGGTTTATATCATCCATATCTATTGTGGTATTATTTATCTATTGCTAAGATTGACCTTCAGCAACTTAATACCAGATTCATCGGCAGATGCATAAAACAAATATTTCTGTTGTATTATAAGTTGCATCACATAAAAACATGGTTTTTCAATTAAGTAATGCTAGCAAAATACGACGGAAAAAAAGTGATCTTTCCTTAATACTTGCAATTCTTCAAAAATTAGAAAAATGGCTCAGCGGTCAAAGTTTAAAATAGTCACATACTGTATGTTCTATCCCAAAGGGAAACAAGAAAATGCATGGCAATCACATTCTGCTTCCGGACGCTGGGGATGAACTCACACCCAACTCTAAAATTCGGCAACCTAACTTATGGTGTATTTGGAGGATTGTGAAGAGACTGAAAGATGGGCCTATCAAATGCAAAACATACTAATCTATAGACTGTGTTCATTTCTAATACAAAAAATAAAATGTATAAAAAAATGTCTATCTTAATTCATCATCGCCTCACACCTTATCGGTTTTAACATCCCACCATGCCTTTCACAAGGAAAGTGATAATAGAACCACCATAACCTACAGTAACACAAATTTGATAACTTTGAGTATCTTTAAATGTGGTCACTGTGCACAGTGTAAGTTCACATACAATTGTAAAAAAATGAAACAATGCGTATTGTGGCAAGAAATATGATCAAACAATGTATTAAATGTTATTCTACTGGTTATCTATATGTTAACATGCCCAAATGCTATATTTTATATAGGATATACCACAACAATAGAGAGACTAAATTTGGAACAGGTGTGAGTAGCAGAGCTCAAAAGAATGCTGTGGCAGTGGAGATACCCAGCAGTTGGTTTATCTGTCCTCAATGTCTCCACCAACACATATTCCTCTTGTCCATGGACTTTTCGAGTGCCTGGTGGAGGCCAGTGACGTCTTGGAAAGGTGTTCCTGATGAATACTGTAGTTAAGCAAATCAGGACGTTGGAGATGAAAATCCACTGGATTGATTTGCCTTTCAATAATGAAGGGGCCAGTAAATTGTTTCCCCAGTTTGGCAGTTGAATGATTGATTTTAAGATGCTGGGTAGACAGCCAAATCTGGTCTCCAACAAGGTACACTGGGCTTCCCTATCAGTGTGGATTGGCATTGCCTCTGTAAATCTCCTGGGTTTATGCAAGATCTCCACCACTTTAGCATGACGTTGCTGCAAGTCCTTTATTCTTTCTGCAGCGGTAGTAACAGAACATTTTTGTTTAACCGATGAACTGGTTTAGGGGTGAAATCCCTAGTTTGCAAAGAACAGGTTATTTTTGATAGCCATATTTGTGGCGTTGTTGTATACAAATTCTGCAGAGATTTCCAGTCATCTTGTTGGTAACCCATACAACTGTGAAGATATTGCTCCGTGGTTTGATTGGTGTTTGTTTTTATTTGTCCCTTTGACTGGGGATTATACACAGATGACAGCCGAGTCTTGATTCCCAACACGTTGCAGAAAGCTTGCCAGAAACGAGACGTTAACTGGGATCCTTGATTAGAGATCACCTCCTCAGGGAGACCATGCAACTAGAACATTCTCTCCAGGAAGTGATAAGGAGCCTCTTTAGCTGACAGAAGTCTCATAGCAGCAATTATGTGTACCATTTAATCAATTGATCCACAGCAAACAAAATGGTATTAAATCCTAAGAGTGTGAGAGTTCCAAAATAAAGTCCATAGAAATAAAACTCCATGACCGTTCTGGGATAGGTAATGGTTGCAAAAGACCACAGAGATAAGTGCAAGGTGTGATATTGTGGATGCAGACCTCACAGGACTAAACATACTCTTTAACATCAAGACCAAGACTAGGCCCCCAGTACTGGCATGAAAAGAATTGCTATGTCTTCCTAATTCCCTGTGAACAGCACTCACTGAGTCATGTTGGGAATTCCAACCAGATACTACCAGGTGAAATATAGAGGACAACTTTCAAGAACAAACAGTCTGTTGCTCCTCGAATGGCCCTGGAAGAAACTGGCAAGTGGAGTGCGCATAAGGGTCTGTACTGGTTGCTTGCGGATTATTCAGATTAGTAACTAACAGATTAGTGGGTCTTCTCAGATTAGTAGGTCTTCTCAGATTAGTACTACCAGAAAATTCTTCTGTTGCAGAACAGTGCCGGCATGGACAAAAGTGCACCTTTTTGGTGATATTGGATTTTTACGTTAATTTTAGGTTTGATGTATCCAGGCCTAAATTACAGACAGGCCTAAATTATATTTGCATATGTAAAGATGACTTAAATTCACCAGGTCTCCTACAGAGCAGTATTAAATCCTATGGATATCAAACTTAAACTGGTGGAATTAATCAATAGGTTTTATCAGAGCATGTACAGATGGGAAGAGTTAGATGTAGTCAGGATTTTCCTTGATTGCATGTTTAAGAATTGATCTGAAACAGGTGCTACCTCTGGATTTAATGCATAAAACATTGGGAGATATGTCCTTGCTGTTCATATTTTGTAAACATACCGTTAGATTGGAGGAAAGGTTTAATAATGTTGACGGTAGAGAGGAAAACATCTGAAGGAGTCATGTCACTATGTATGTAAGGTGCAAAACTGGTCCATATGTGTTTAAAAACATGGAAAACAATTGAATTATTTCTTAATTTTTTTGCACCAGTATCATACAGCCTGACTTGTTGAGGTTATTGAGTAAATAAAGAAGATAAACTATGGTACAAAGAACTTACAGTATGGTGTGTTCTCCTGTTACAGTTTAAGATACTGAAGAAACTTATCGTAGTGGTTAGCTTGCACAGAGAAGTAAATAGGTACTGTATAACAAGGGCAAGAGGAGGGTGAGTCCTCCACAAAGCATGCACTCAGTCCCCAAGTTGTATTTCACTTGTATGAGTTAACAAGGATGGTACTTTCTAAAAGCAAAAGCACTCTTAGCACACTAAGGCCAGGTCCATAGTGCCTTCACCCGTGCGGAGGCGTGCGCAGCTGTGACATCACCCGCTTGAAGCGGGTGCGTTTTTCGGCCATGGTACGCGCGGTCTGTGGGCATGTTTAGGGGTGTACCAGTGATGTCATGGAGCTGGTTCGCCCTCATTGGGCGAACCGCTCACGTGACCGGCCTATCACGCCAAGAAATAAGTTTGAACTGATTTTTTGCGCTACGCGCGCCCCCTCCCGTTTTCGCCCGCACGCCGAATGGACGCTAACACTGCCTTAAGGCAGTCTGTTCGCTCAGCGTGCGGACGCGTCCGCTTGGTCTGCGGTACCATGGACCCAGCCTAAGGTGATCAGATGTGCTGCAATGTGGTTGAAGAGTTAACCACTTTGTATCAGTGTATCCGGGTACAGTATGAGTGACAAAAAAAGTTATTTTATTAAACACTTGAGTCAGAAATGAAATAAGTGATGCTTACGGGACCAGTATAAGTAACCCCCACATGTATGACACAAACAGAAAAAAACAACAGTTATAACGTTAAACACAAACATAGGGGACCTCCCCTAATCCTGAACCCAGACATACACACCTGATTTCACCCATGCCTCCCTGCCATCTCTTCCCTGTAAATTGTGTTAACCCTTTCATTTTAATACTGACTAACCTTAAAACTCACCCCACAAAGCATCCCAATAGCCAGCACTCAAGGCTATTCACCCACACACAGTCACTCCGACCACCCATTGTGGCCATGCACTGCTATCTACAGCTCTTATTCCCTCACCTGCTGTCTCTGTAAGTTCTCCATCAAACCTCTTAGCTTGTAAACTCTTCGGGATTTCCTTTCCTATTGTCTGATTTTGCTGCACTTATTGTATTATTGTAATTCCCTGTACTGTATTCTTTATGAAGCGCTGAGTACACTTTTGGCGCTATATAAATAAAGACATACAAAACATAGTGATAAAACATTCACACTATGAGCTGTAAGTAGTAAATTATCACACTCTCAAAGTCAGCCCCACTTGTCCCAGCGTGTAAACTACAGGATGATATATATATATATATATATACTAGCTGAGAGACCCGGCGTTGCCCGGGATGTAAATGCGTAATAGGTAGTATTATTTATAAATTGTGGAACAATAGGTGAGTATTTGTTGTAAAGGTTGGATAATAATATTGAAAAGAAAGATGGAAGAAAATGTAATACGATGTTGTATAAAAATGGTTTATTGTAACCACACCACAGTACAATGTATATTTTGGTGCCATAAGTGATGTAAAAATTTGAGGCGTGTGTCCTGCTAGGGTGTGAGGCGGCGGGTGGTGCGTGGGTTGTGAGTGCTGTCTGTGAGTGTGGGTCCTGCTAGGGTGTGAGGCGGCGGGTGGCGCGTGGGTTGTGAGTGCTGTCTGTGAGTGGGGGTCCTGCTAGGGTGTGAGGCGGCGGGTGGCGCGTGGGTTGTGAGTGCTGTCTGTGAGTGGGGGTCCTGCTAGGGTGTGAGGCGGCGGGTGGCGCGTGGGTTGTGAGTGCTGTCTGTGCGTGGGGGTCCTGCTAGGGTGTGAGGCGGTGGGACAGTGATGTCGGTGCGTAGGGGCGGGAGGCAGCAGGTGTGTGTGGCGGCAGGTATGTGTCGAGTGTGGCGGGTGTCTGTTGAGTGCGTGCAGCGGCTGTGAGGCGGTGGGTGAAAGGCAGAGGCGGCCGGAGTAAGGGCGGGTGAAAGGCAGAGGCGGGGGTGGGGAGGCGGTAAGGCGGGCAGGAAGGCGAAGGGCGGCGGGAAGGGGAGGAGGGGGTGGTGGAGGGGGGCAAGGGGTGGAGGAGGGGGGCAAGGGGTGGAGGAGGGGGGAAGGGTTAGAGGAGGGGGGAAGGGTTAGAGGAGGGGGGAAGGGTTAGAGGAGGGGGGAAGGGTTAGAGGAGCGGGGGGGGGAAGGGTTAGAGGAGCGGGGGGGGGAAGGGTTAGAGGAGCGGGGGGGGGAAGGGTTAGAGGAGGGGGGGGAAGGGTTAGAGGAGGGGGGGAAGGGGTGGGAGGGGGTGGGAGGGGAGGGGGGTGGAGGGGAGGGGGGTGCGGGGGTGGAGGGGAGGGGGGTGCAGGGGTGGAGGGGAGGGGAGGGGGGGGTGGAGGGGAGCGGAGGGGGGGGTGGAGGGGAGCGGAGGGGGGGGGAAAAGGGAGCGGAGGGGGGGGAAAGGGGAGCGGAGGGGGGGGGAAAGGGGAGCGGAGGGGGGGGAAAGGGGAGCGGAGGGGGGGAAAGGGGAGCGGAGGGGGGGGAAAGGGGAGCGGAGGGGGGGAAAGGGGAGCAGAGGGGGGGGAAAGGGGAGCGGAGGGGGGGGAAAGGGGAGCGGAGGGGGAAGGGGGGGGGAGGCGGTGGGAAGGGGGGGGGAGGCGGTGGGAAGGGGGGGGGAGGCAGTGGGAAGGGGGGGGGAGGCGGTGGGAAGGGGGGGGGAGGCGGTGGGAAGGGGGGGAGGCGGTGGGAAGGGGGGGGAGGCGGTGGGAAGGGGAGGGGGAGGCGGTGGGAAGTGGGGGGAGGCGGTGGGAAGGAGGGGGGAGGCGGTGGGAAGGGGGGGAGGCGGTGGGAAGGGGGTGGGGAGGCGGTGGGAAGGGGGTGGGGAGGCGGTGGGAAGGGAGGCGGTGGGAAGGGAGGCGGTGGGAAGGGGCGGTGGGAAGGGGCGGTGGGAAGGGGGGGGGGGCGGTGGGAAGGGGGGGGGGCGGTGGGAAGGGGGGGAGGGGAGGCGGTGGGAAGGGGGGGGGAGGCGGTGGGAAGGGGGGGGGGAGGCGGTGGGAAGGGGGGAGGGGAGGCGGTGGGAAGGGGGAGGGGAGGCAGTGGGAAGGGGGGGAGGCGGTGGGAAGGGGGTGGGGAGGCGGTGGGAAGGGGGTGGGGAGGCGGTGGGAAGGGAGGCGGTGGGAAGGGAGGCGGTGGGAAGGGGCGGTGGGAAGGGGCGGTGGGAAGGGGGGGGGGCGGTGGGAAGGGGGGGGAGGCGGTGGGAAGGGGGGGGGGAGGGGAGGCGGTGGGAAGGGGGAGGGGAGGCGGTGGGAAGGGGGAGGGGAGGCGGTGGGAAGGGGGAGGGGAGGCGGTGGGAAGGGGGGAGGGGGGGCAGTGGACAGGAAGGGGGGGCAGTGGACAGGAGGGGGGGGCAGTGGACAGGAGGGGGGGCAGTGGACAGGAGGGGGGGGCAGTGGACAGGAGGGGGATGCAGTGGACAGGAGGGGGGGGGGGCAGTGGACAGGAGGGGGGGGCAGTGGACAGGAGGGGGGGGCAGTGGACAGGAGGGGGAGGGCAGTGGACAGGAGGGGGGGGGGGCAGTGGACAGTAGGGGGGGCAGTGGACAGTAGGGGGGGCAGTGGACAGTAGGGGGGGCAGTGGACAGGAGGGGGTGGATAGTGGACAGGAGGGGGGGACAGTGGACAGGAGGGGGTGGACAGTGGACAGGAGGTGGTGGACAGTGGACAGGAGGGGGGGGGCAGTGGACAGGAGGGGGGGGGCAGTGGACAGGAGGGGGGGGCAGTGGACAGGAGGGGGGGGCAGTGGACAGGAGGGGGGGGGCAGTGGACAGGAGAGGGGGGGCAGTGGACAGGAGAGGGGGGGCAGTGGACAGGAGAGGGGGGGCAGTGGACAGGAGAGGGGGGGCAGTGGACAGGAGAGGGGGGGCAGTGGACAGGAGAGGGGGGCAGTGGACAGGAGAGGGGGGCAGTGGACAGGAGGGGGGGGGGCTGTGGACAGGAGGGGGGGGGCAGTGGACAGGAGGAGGGGGGGCAGTGGACAGGAGGGGGGGGCAGTGTCACACACACACACACGCGACACCTACCTGTACTTCCGGCCGCCGCCATCTTCTCACTCGGCGCCGCGAGGGAGGAAGGGGGTCCGCCATCTTACGCGCCGCATGGCAGCCTGTTCCCACGCCGTGGAGGGAGCTGAGTGGAGTGGGAGGGAATGGAGCGGGAGGGAGGTGAGTGGAGCGGGAGGGAATGTAGCGCGAGGGAGGAAGGGGGTCCACCATCTTAGGCGCCGCGTGGCAGCCTGTTCCCCCGCCGGGGAGGGAATGGAGCGGGA